>NW_026516215.1:600000-992531 GCF_025602895.1 Polychytrium aggregatum
CTAGTTACTGTCTTTGAAGACAGTATCCACGCCGCTTTCGTTGAGAATCGCAATGTCGTCTGGGCTCAGAGGTGTAATGTTGCTGCTGTCGCCGCTGAGAGGAGGCGGAATGGGAACGGGCACTGCCGCGCAGAGAGCTGGGAGGAAAGAGCGCCGGGCGATCAGCCATGCCACCGAGTGTGTCCTGAATGTCTCAGTAGATATGCTCGAATATGCATCTGCGCACAGTTGCTCCCGCCACATCAGATCGAGGCGATAGCGCTTCGCTGCTTACTCGCAAGCAGGGACAAGACAACAAGAGACAAGAGGGCGGGCTTCATGGCTTGTGCTGGCAGTGTTTGGTGCAAGGTATATGGCGGGAACTTGGGTCTTGGAAAGTGTGTGAATGAGAGGACCGGGGTACTATTTGCGATGGACTGTGGGAAGCAGAGGTCAATATATGGGGTTCGCCGGTGAGCGCTCGAACAATGCAGGAGACTTGTGCGAACCATCCGTCAGTCTGTCCCATGCTGTTTCTCGAGCCATTCACCTATCCACCCATTCAAAGAATGGCTATGGTACCGATGGGAGCAATGGTATGAATGGAGTGAATGACATCCGTGACAATGCCACCTGAGTGTATCCAATCGACAACGCTCACACACAGCTCAATCATTTTCCACAATGGCCATCAATGCACTCTGAGGACTGCAGTTGCCAGTGCTGCTCATCCAGTTCAGCCCGATTGGGGGGTTGCGATAAAGGTGCTCTTGACACATGAACAAATGAGACAGCCATATGTCAGCGTTGTATTCGATGGCATGTGTCGTATTCGATGGCATGTGTCCAACTCGGCCATATGCAATAACACAGATCACCTCCCGGTGAAGACTTCTGGTCGCTCTCCACAATCGACCTGTACACAGTACAGTCGGTCCAGAAAAACGAGACAGTTCCTTCCTGGCTTCAGATGTCTGACTGACTGTAGGTCCAGTGAGCAAGCCGTGAGATTGTTTCCCGTCCTGGTTGGCAATCTCTCTGTGTAGTGCATCCACTCCACGCTCTGGACAGTTCCATACTAACTCGATATCAAGATGCTCGGCCTTCTCGAGTCGCTTGGTTTCCCGACAATGTGAGCATACCTGGGATGTGTTGAACTCGTTCACCGAGCACACATGGATCTTGGAGACGGATTGGTCTGGTGGTCGTCTCTGGTGGTGGTGGAATTGCTCGAAGTACTTGGCGAACCTGAGTCTCCTGGGACTGGATGCATATCCCTTCCCCTGTTTCCAGGATGCATTCCCAAAGGCAATCACCACTTCGGTCTCCTTGGCCATACTTGCTTGGCCATGAATACGATGAGTGGGTGGGTGTATTCAGGTTCCAGAAAAAGCACAGTCATAGCTCAAAACGGGGCTGTCCCATTTCATTTTGGAAACGCTGTAATCACGTTGCGCTCTGTATTGACATCGCAATTCCGCACCGTGCAGCTGCTGGGAACGCTGTAGATCAGCCATTGCGGGTTCGGCCAGAGACATGGACGTGCTCAAGTCTCCGTCGATAGTCCTCTTTCGCGAGCGATGTGATGTGGTCGTAAGAATTGTATTGAATGTGCGTGTCAGGGCAGTTCAGCGATGGCATGCAAAACAATGAATACGTCAGACGGCGGAAAGGGACCGTGACAGCGCTTGAGGCTGACGGCCTTGGGCGTCGACGGGTACGAGTCAGGACGAACGCAGGTCGTCGGTGGCTGTGGCGAGTTGCAAACGACCTTGATCGAATTGCACATGAAGCGCAAAGGGAATATTTTTTTTTCTTCTCTTTGTCAGAGAACAGGGAGTTGCCTTTTTTTGGTTGCTTTTCTTTTCACTTCTTCAGAGCATGGGACATTGACTTTTTTTTCTCTCCTCCTTCCTGCGAAATCAAATATATATCAAAAAGACGGACAGAGGGGGCGAACTCAAACTTCAGCGCGCTCTTCGTTCCTTTGCTGATCACTTGTCGCCAGCAGCGAGCTCGGCGGCAGCAGCAGCAGGGTGCTCAGCAGGCTCGGAGCCCGAAACCGAGGTGGAACGGGGTGCCGAGATGGTGACGGGTGAGAACGGAAGAGGAACAAACACCGGCTTGGGCGAGGTCGGGGTGAGCGGCTTGGAAGCGGTGGTGGTAGCGGTCGTCTTGGAGGCGTGGTAGGCCGCCAGTTTTTTCTCGCGATAGCTCTTGGGCTCGGCAATGTTGACGACCAGAGACTTGGCGCCGACTTTCTTGCCGTTCAGCTCGCGCAGAGCCCTTGTGGCCTGCTCCTCGGCTTCGAAAGAGACAAAGCCAAAGCCCTTGGACTGGCCCGAGGACTCGTCCTTCATGACACGCGCCGAGACGATACGGCCGTACTTGCGGAAGAGATTGAAGAGCTCCAGGTTGTCGACTTGCTCGTCGAGGTTCTTGATGTACAGATTCTTGCCATCAAGGGAGGAGTCGTTGCTGGCGGCATCGTTCGAGGCGTTGCTGCTGGTTTCCCAGGCGTGCGGAGTGGTGTTGGTGGTGGTGCTGTTGCCGGAGGACTGCTTCTGCGTAGGAACAAAGGCAGGGGCGTGCGGGTCGACGGAGTGCTGGGCGTTGAGGCTGCCTGGCTGGTGCCAGCCGGTCTGAGAGGGCGAGCCCCAAGAGGGAGTGGGGGAGTTCCACTGGCCATTTGCAGCGGTGCCGCTCACGGGAGGCGGAGGACTGCTCCAGCCAGCAGCGACGGTGGGAGTAGGAGGCGGGCTGTTCCATCCCACGGGAGCGCTGGTGGGCGACATGGGAGTGTTCCAGCTCATGGTGGGGGAGGCGGGCCCGCGGCTGGACTGCCAGCTGTCGCGCCGGCTGGCCTGGTCGCCGGGAGGAGAGGCATCGGGCTTCCACGAAAGACGGTTGTTGCTGGAGGACGTGGAGTTCTGGCGGGTGGGGTATTGGTACGGCGAGTTCTTTGGGAACTGCCAAGAAAGCGAGCTGGTCGAGGGCGCGGCCGTGGTTAGTGTCTCTGGACCGAGGTATCAAGGCATGTGCCCAATACAAAAGCTCAAGGTGTCCGGCCGGAGGGGACATGCAGCCGCTGTAAGCTCTCGGGGGGTGCAAAACCTACATGGGACAGCCGCGGAAGGTGGAGCCGTTCAGCTCTCTCAGGCACTGGTCGGCGTGGTCCTGGTTCTCAAACTGCACGAGCGCATAGGACTCGGTGCCGGAGCGATCCAGCATGACCTTGCAGACCATGATGCGGCCGAATTCGCGAACGACGTCGAACAGATCCAGCGATGTGGTGCCCAAAGGAATGTGCTTGAACACGATCGTCTTGGATCCAGATGTGGTGCTAAAGTTCATGTTGGGGTCCTTGAAGAGGCATGAGACCTTGGAGCCCAGGAACATGGACTGGTTGACCGTGGCGTAAAACTTTTCGGCTGCAGACGCAACGTGAACAGCGCGGCGGAGAGATGAGTCCGCAGAGGAGCGTAGCACCAGATGGCTATGGTGAGTATTGAGAAGCTGCGGCAGGAGCGGGCGTGGTCGCAGCGACAATGGCGGTAGTGCGAGAGACTCCAGGACAGAGACAGGCGGGACTTGCCTTCGATCAGGTGGCGGAAGATGAGCTTGTGTCGGCCGAGAGGAGCAGACGTCACAGGGTCGCGCTCCATGAGGACCTTGCTGCAAACCGATACCACATTCCGAGCAAAAGAGCGGGCAGCGAACGGTCAGCAAGGCAGAGCGGGGGGGGTGGAGGGGTCGAAATGAAGCCGAAATGCAGCCGAAATGCAGCCGAAATGAAGCCGAAATGCAGCCCGAGGAGCAACCCGAAATTAAGGGAGACAAATGCAGTTTCCGGCTGGTCTGTGCGAGATGGGCGGGCAGCACCGGCCGAGGATGGAGGATGCAGCCTTACGTTTCGAGCCTCATGTCGTTGAGGACCCTCACCAAATCCTGTCGACAGAAACACAGATAAAGTCAGCCGAGATTCGCGGAGCAGGGAGGACAGGAGGCGAGTCTGTCTCCCGGCCACAAGAGCGTCGCTGGAGCATGGGCCAGGGCGATGCAGCCTACCATCTCAGTGATAGTGAACGGAAGTCCACTGCACAGACACAAGGGAGATATGGGCCGGAGCAGAGAAAGGTCAGCGGCAGCGACATGGCGATCGCGGATGCAGGTCGATGCAGGTCGATGCAGGTCGATGCAGTATGGTCTCAGGACAGAAGCCTTCCCCCCCCCGCAAGGACGGGGGTATGCGGCAGAAGCCCACCTGAGGAAGATGGCTGGGTAGCCGTCAAGAAGAGATTCGATGGACATGGCTATTCGAGATTTGTGATAGATTTTGAAGTGGCGATATGAGATGCAATGGCCAGATTAAAAAAATAGGTGGCTGAATGGACGAAAGGGAGTCGGCGCAGCGGTGGGAGCCGGGGGGATTAGGGCAGCAGAAGGAAGGGGGGGAGGAAGAGCAAACAGAGATGGCCAGGGGGAAAGCAGATGAGGTCCTAGTCGCTGGTGGGGTCTTTCACAAATGCAGGAACAGCGGGGTCAGTCTCGGTCGACGGCAAGCTCGCAGGAGGGGCTTGATCGTTGGAGTCCTTGACGACCAAAGACCCGCTGGCCGAGGCTTTTTCTCGGCCTCGCTGGCGCAGAGACGCCGGGCGAGAAGCTTGGTGCTGTCGTGTGCCCCGGTCGTCGCTGCGGTGCTTTCGATTGTTACTGCCGTGCTTCTGGCCTGTGGCCGCCAGGGACAACCAACGAGAGCGCCGAAAGCGATCGCGGCCTTCCTGATTTGGGGCCGCTGTGCGCGTCGGTGGCGGCCGGCAGAGGCACGGCCCTGGGTCGTTGTCGTTGTGGCAGGCGCAGTCGGTGACGCCGGGCGGATCGATGGTGAGGGGCAGTGGGATCCGAAGATGGTGGGCGAGCGGGGAGGGACATGGCTCATGAGCGGCAGCAGCACGGGCAATCTGCGCGGCGCTGGCGATAGACTTTGGTCTATTACGACATGGTGCATTGTCCGCATGTGAGGGCACTGCAAACATCGAGCGCATCAACCTGAACCACCAACACCAACCATCAACCACCAATCACCAAATACCAAATATCAAATACTAATCATCAAACACATCCTCTGCTGGTCGCTATGACGTTAGCGGGCCCGGCGGCGGCACGGTCGATGTGGCGCTGACATCTCCAGCGCCATCAGCAACGGGTGTTTGCTGGGGCAGTTCGGCAGCTGTTCCATCGCAGAGTTCCAGGTTCTCGCGCACATAGAAGCACATGTATCTGCAGGCACACCGGATGCGGTCAATAGATCCGTCGGCGTCGAGAGTCAGGGCAGCCGAACGCTGTGCCAAACCCGAGCCAGCGGTGGCGGTCCGAAGCGACGTCGGTGCCGATAGCATCACACAACACCCGCATCCAACACGCATCAACACACACAAGGTGGAAAACTCACATTTGGTTCTCCAGCGCAGCTTGAGGGTCCGTCAGCGTGATGCTGTGGTCGTCGATGTTGAACCACTATGAGCCCCGGCGAGCGGGTTGCCGAGCAATACAGCGAGTCAGCAGCAGCCGCGGTCGCAGGTTCCAATCGCTCATGTACATCCAGCCATGCAAAGGATATCCCAGCGCCAGACCAGTCCGCCCACTCATTAAATACCTCGCCGCGGTACTTGACGCATGCGGTGTAGTGTCCAGTCTCAAGCTTGCCCTGATGATTGACGATCGCAAAGAGCGAGTAGCGGTGGGCAGGAACCGTATCGCTGAGGGAAGAAGCCCGGCCGGCATCGTGGTAAGGATGGCAACTCGTACACGCTGTCGTTGGCCGCATCGGCTCGGCCATGGACACGCAGGTCCGCCAGCGCACCGCACCAAGGCCGGCTGTGGACTTACACTTGGTAGTCAAACTGCGAGGGCCCCTTCAGCACTGTTTTTTTGATCGGCGTGGTTGTATCCTTCTTGACCGTGGCCTTCTTCATGCGTAGCTTGACCGATCGGGATGTATACGGCGTCATGTCGAGGTCGGTCGGAACCCTGACAAACGTCTCGATCTTGGAAGACGAAACGGCCGTGTGCTCGAAGCGCTAAGGACAACAGTTGCGTGCATTTGAGAGCCATCCACAGACAAGGCGGGTCAGCACAACACAGCTATCAGCGCATGGTGATCTGCAGCTCGCTTGTCGATGGGCCGGCGGCTCGCTCACTGACCTTGAGCTGGATACCCAGGACAGGAGGGAGCTTTTTGATCGACAGCTGCTTGGTGGCTTCCTGTGGGGTATTGTCGCAGTTGGCGCAGGTATACTCCTGGGACCCCAGCCGTTCGGGATGTGTGAACCTGGCCAGACCGACAAGAGTCAGCGAGGACACAGGGGTGCGCTCGTGTCAGCGATATGGCCCCCGAAACATGCCCCTTGGCTTGCGGCGACGAGCTTTGTTGCTCCAGAGGCGCCGGCCCACCTGTCGAGGCAGTCCACCAATGTGCAGCCGTCATCGTGTCTGATGCGGGCAGACTCCTCCGATGTGGGCGTGACTGTGTCGTCGAGCTTTTTCTTGATCTTCTTGGCCGACTTTGCGGTGTTTTTCAGGTCCAGCGACAGATCCAGCATCGGGTCGTTCACCGTGGTCACATTGTAGCACTTGAGGCAGGTCACGTCCGACTGGAGCAGGCCCGAGAACACCTGGTGCACCACGCACTGGCAGTTCGGAGTTTCCTCGGTGCCTGGCGCAGAGTTTCATTTTTTCGAGACGATGATCAGCCGCATGCCATCAACGTGGGCCGTGATCGCAAAAACCGCACTCTTGCATTCGAAAGAGCCCCGAACGAGAGCGAGGCTGTCGCTCCACAATCCCTACCGACACAGCCGCTGTGGATGGCGCTCAGAATCGATATGAAGAATTCGTGCGCATCCTGCTGGGAATAGCGCGCAAGGTGCTTCTGCGACATCCACATCTGGTACAAAATCGCTGTTGGGCCATACGGCGTTGACACGTTCGTGGTATAGGACTATCTTCCCCCCCCCAGATGCAGAGGTGAGAGAATGCAACGCTGAGTCTCATCGGCCGGACACCGTTATATCCTCCATATGGCCAGGGGATCGAGAGGAGCACAGACACGATCGCCGCACGAGTTACTTGTCGACAGCGACTCGACATTCTGCACCCGCAAAGTCCTGCGCACTTACGTTGCTGAAGAGCTTGTCGATCTCGCAGGCCATGCAGGACTGGTTCGGGCACCTCGCGGCATCATGCTTGTCGGCCAAGAAGTGGCCCCGTAGAAGTGGATTGTGGATAAAGGTTTGCAGCACAGCGTTCATGAAGCAGGTCGAGCCCATGTTTCGGAGACCGCGCAAGCCTGGAGCGAGGGTTGGACCGAGCAGCATCAGCAACCGAGCCAGCGATCGTACCAGCGATCGTACCGGCGATTGTACCAGCAACCGAGCCAGCGATCGCATCAAAACCCATGTCGGGAACTCATGCCGAAACCCGCTCCAACCCGTCGAGCAGCTGGGCTTCAATGACGCCTTACCGCCGCAACGTTGCAGATCCGCATGGGTCTTGATGAACTCGGTTTCTTCAGACGTGGCCGTCCATTCCACAGGACGGACCCTCCGAACGGAGGGCTCTGAAGATGAAATCAGAAACGGAGGCGCAGAATGAAGTGTATAATGGCAGTGTTAGCGAGGGCGAGCAATTGGTGAGGCTGCGGGGCTGGATACCGTTTGGCAGCCGGCCTAGCCAGATGCATTACCTTTGACCCTGGAAATGAATGCGTCTGTCCGAGTTCGCTCGGACTGGACGATGGACTCGAGCTCGAGGTCATAGACATAGTCGTGGCAAGCGGCGCAGTAGACGGTATAGTGCGAGAGATCCAGTGCTGTGTCCAAACGAGGGAGATGAGAGCAGGATCGGCGTGCAGGCCGCCGACTGGAAAGGCGACCACCACCACCATCCTCGAGCCCACAGAGATCCACCAAGACTCTGTGCCCCTTCTCCACAACTGACCAAAGTTGTGGTTTGCTTCCGAGAAGTGCTTCTTCATGTGTCCGTCTTTCCAGCAGCCGATATACACGCATTCGATGCAGGAGTGCAGCCGCCCAAGGGTTTCATCGCAGACAACGCACTGGGGCGAAGGAAGCTGTGAAAGGAGCCGACGAATGCAGATCGTTAGTCGTCCCGGCTTGCTCATCAAAACGCTGCCCGCGATGCTGGCTGCATCAGTACAGACGACGCCTCTCGGCGTGCTCATCGAAGCAATCACCTATTCCAGCGGGCCCGATGCAGGCTGGCAGTGCTTTTCGGGCAGTGTCAGCTCGCTCGGCGACGATGAATGTAGCGGATGGCTTTGCGCTCGCTCGTGCAGCAGCACCCCCAGTCAGCGCATGGGCCCGTATCGCCTCACAGAACCCACCTTCTCCATGGCCGTCATTTCCTTCTCTAGGACACCCCGCTTGCGCTTCTTGCCCGTGCCACCGCCGTTGGCGATCATGGCCGCCTCTTCCTCGACGAGAGCCTTGCGGGCCTTCTTGGTCATGTGCAGATGGAATCGGGCTTGATGGCACATCGAGTATCGCACGCATGTCCGAAACGAGTCAAAGAACTCTTCAGAGTTGGATCGCAGCTTGGCCTTCTGCAGATGAACACATCCATGGGCGCTGGCGTCGGTGCTCCTTCGGAAGACCGAGACCGGAAAGAAGGGCTTGCCATGGGATGCATCCGCGGATCCTTTTTTCTGCGGCGAGGAGGTGGGATGGCCGGCTTTGACCATACTTGCGGGCGGTTGGGGTCCTTGCTGGGCTCGGGCGGGTGGTTAGATGGGTGGACAGACTCCGGACGCAGCCGGATCGGGCCGTGGACGGTCGAAAGGAGGGGAGAGGCCGGGAAGGTTGATGGAGGACCAAGATGGATCGTCGGGCCAGCGACACCGCCGGGGCCAAGTTGCACGACGCATGTTCGCGCCGGGCACATCTCAACAGTCTCCGGGTCTGCCTCTCATCCGGCTGTGCCTCTTCCTCATCCACGATTGCCGTCATTGCCTGGCCCGCCGCCGGTATCTGCTGCGTCGCTGATAGCCATATATCGCCGGACACGGAGCAGTCCACCAGCTAGTGTAAATCGAACGCCGGACGCCGGATCAGTCGCCGATCGCAACGAAATGGACAAAACGGCCCGGGGCAAGGCCCAGCATCTCCGTGAGCTGCACCGTCGGCCACTTCCGGTCCAGATCGCCCCGCATGGTCTCGGGCTGCGGTTGCTGCTACCCTCATGGCTGTACTTATTCCGTCAGCCAGCTCGCCCAAAAGCCATCTCGACCGTCAGCGGATCCATGGTGTGGAGCCCAGAAGACTATCTTCTTCTCTGGCAGTGCGGCTTCTTTGGAAAGGGCACGCTTTCTCGCAGCGAGCTCACCTGGGAAATGCGCCAGACTCGAGGAGGCGGAGGCGAAGGTATCGCCGGACTGAAGCAGAAGACCAGCGACCCATCAGGGTCGGCGCAAGATCCCGGCATCCTGTCTCTGGGCCAGGCTCTGGATCTCGAGAGCAACCAGGACGACCCCGCTGCCCTGCCACCCTCGCTGAAGGGCCTAGAGTCGATGCAGCTCACGGCCGAAGAGTCCTTCTTTCTGGCATTCGCCTTGGGTTCACTCGAGGTCACCCACTCGGTTTCAAAGGTAAGATAGCGCCGGCGGCACTGACCCTTGACCACCACGAACGAAGCTGTGAATCTCTGTCATGGAGGCCTGATGTCTCACCCTCAATGCTATTGCCTCGGCCTGTGGGTCGCGACGGGCATGGCTCCACTCTGTGATCTTTTTCTTCTTCTTTTCTTTTCTGGCTTAGAAACAACTGACGATCCTGGATCTATGGAGCAAGTTTCATGCCGACGCAGTTGTGCAGCGGTCCCGCCATCCTCCGACGGAGGGCGAGATATGGTGCCCAGACAATCCGTTTGTGGTCGCATACGCTGCATACCACTTTTACCGAGCGCTCAAGTGGGTGGTTCGCTCGGGAATCAAATTCGGAACAGACTTTGGTGCGTAATCATGGAATTGGACCCTGGTCGCATAGCCAAACGGACCAAACGGACCAAACGGACCAAACGGACCAAACGGACCAAACGGACCAAAGCAGCCGCATGCCCATCGCTCTAACTGTTGCAAACTTGCGGTCCCACTCAGTGCTCTACCAGAAAGGACCGGCATTTCGTCACTCCGAGTAAGTCGAATCGCAGGGAAAGGCGAGCCAGAGGATGGGTTGGATCGATATACCACTCGCCGTCTCACACCAGTGCGTCTCCACTCCCCACCATAGCTATGCCGTCACCGTGATCTCGACGAAGCCATCGGCCCAGCGGCAGCATAGCCCTGAGCCCGAAATCGAATCGTCCGGACGCCCATCCAGCACCTGGCAGCAGTTCCTGGCATCATCACGGGTGTGCGCACAGGCCAATAAGGTATGTACTCCATCTATCGATGGCCGACCCATAGCCACACACACAACCCAAGATCCTAACATTTCGGCCGCATCATCAGCGCATGCTGCTCTGCTACGTTCAGGTTCCCGACACTTTGTCGGTCGAGACCCATCGAGACGACCCTGCCGCGGCTCTGCGGCAGTACAGCATCTTTGATGTGGTTGTTTCCCGATGGGTTCCACAGCGGACACGGGAAGCAGCGTAACGACACAAATGTCCCTGCGTGTGATCGAGCCAGAAGAGCCAGACGATGCCCAAGTCCATGTCAGGAGGTAGACGGCTCAGCTGAGCTGCGACATTACTCGTCTGCAGCCTGCTCAGACTGAACCGGGACGCAGCAGCTTATTGGGCTGAGTGATGCTGATCGATCACTCAAGCGACATTGATCGGTGCTAGTACTGCCGTGATGGACTCGGCCGATGACTATACCGCGAGACAGATCCTCAAGGAAATGGCTTACACTATATTCAGAAAAAAACGGGACAATATAGCCGTTTCCATGAACAGTAGTATGTGCTGTGCTCGCGTCAAGCAAAGCCACAAGAAATAAAACAGATCACTTTGGCAGCCTCCGAGTGAAGACCGCCGGTCGCTCTCCGATCTCCACAATCGACTTGCATACTGTGATCATGTTGCGCGCCGCATTGACGTCGCGATTCCACACTGTCCGGCAGCTGGGATTCTTGCAGCTCCTGACAAAGTGGGAATTCGCAACACTGGGCGCATCGAGTCCTTCCAACCGAACTGGCTCCAGGCACTTGGAGCACACTTGCGAGGTGGTGTTGAACTCGTTCGTCGAGGCCACCTTGACGCTTCCATGATGGTGATTGGGACGGCGTCGGTGGTGCTCGAATTGCTCAAAGTACCGAGCAAACCGCTGCCTCCGAGGGCTGGATGCATAGCCCTTGCCCTGTCGCCATGACGCATTGCCAAAGGCGATCACCACATCGGTCCGTATCGGGGCGTGCTTCAGGACGGCCTTGCACATCCTGTCGACGGCCACTTGGCGTCTCTTGTGGCCCGTGAATCGATGGTGACGGGCCTTCTTGCCAAGGTGGAAGTCGAGCTGCACTCGCAGCTCCGGTTGCAGGACATGGGCGAGATGGATCTTGAAAGCCTCCGAGGACGACACCTTGGGCGAGGGGGTGGTCGACATCCAGGTCTCGATGCTGAGTCGATACTTCATGGTGTTGTGCCACTTGGTGTTGGACGTATGGCCACACATGTGCTGGTAGTGGCCATTCGAGAATGAGACCACCTCGTCTTGGTGGCCCGGTGCTTGGATGACCGCCGTGAAGATGGAGCCGACTCCAGGATCGATGCCAATCCAAGTGGTGCGGTTGGGGTCTGGGTTGCCGATGTGGGCCTGGATACGCTGCTCGGCAGTCGGAGGAGGCTCGATGGTCTCGGTGTGATCGGTTCGAGGCAGAAACTTGACGAGGCCGATGGTGCATCCAATGCCATCGGTACTGATCTCGTAGTTGAACAGCTTCTTGTCCCTGACCCGCTCTTGGAAGAGGGAACTACGCAGCTTGAAGCAACTGCGCCAGAGACGATCCTGGTTGTTGACACCGTCCTCACCTTCTTCCTTGAGCATGTCCCGGGTGAGGCCGAGACGATGTTCGGAGTCAAGGAGATCCCAGAGAGTGGCCGTGTCGATCTTGACATACTTGGCCTTCGCAGTGCATAGAGGAACCATCGTGCACACGGCCGGAGGAGTGTCGACGGCGAGCTGCTTGAGTGCCCAGTTGATCCTGGCGGCCAGCTTGTTGATCTTGGCCTTGGTGGTGCCGAGCTCAGACTTGGCCGTGGTGAACCTCTTGTCGTCGGAGGGAATGCCTTGGGTAGTGAGGCTGTCCAGCTTGGCCTGGCGCTGCAGCTCGGTGACTCGGAGGGCGGGCATGTCACAGTCGATCCACTTGTGGACATTGTCGACCATCTTGTCCCGGGCGATGATCCCCACATGGTGTGAGAGGCGATGGAGGGCCCGGAAGCGGTCCTGGTCGCTGCTGTACCGAAACTCGTCCAGGACGTGGCCAAAGTCTGGATAGAGGAACTCGATATCGGCCTTGGGTGGAGTCTGCCCTGGTTTCTCGAAGAGCTCAAGACAGACCTCGATGGCGTCGTGCTTGTGTTTGTTGTCTGGGAAGACGGCAGCACAGAAGCGACGAAGGAGTCGCCAGTAGGCCAGGTCGAGGTGGGTGGTGCAGTTGGTGGCATAGGCATTGACAGCCAGTGTGAGAAGCTGACTGTGAGCACCATCAGGTAGACGAGGGGCCGGAGGCAGGTCTGCGTGCCGAGTGGTCTGGTAGTCGCGAAAGGAAGCGACCAGATGCTCGTTGTATTTCTTGGTCTCCCTGGCCGTCGAGAGGGCACCGTCCTGGACGATCTTAAAGCACTGGCGGATGAAAGCAGGGGTGGCCCTGGAGATGACGGGGACGGGAATATCCTGCTCGATGCACCGGAGGATGTGCAGGTTGAGCAGCCTGGATGCCTCGAACTGGATCTGGGTCATGGCTGCGACGGTGGCCTGGATCTTGTCGCGGAGAGCGGGATTGAGACAACAGCCATCCATCGTCTGCTTGAAGCAGCTGAACTGAGGGGCGGATGACCTTCCATCCACGAGTGGGACGACAGAACTCTTGAGGGGCCGGTATTTGGGACATTTGCTGGTGTTGCAACGTTCGTGATCGGTACCGTCGCACTGGCGACATCGCTTGACAGGACCAGATGAGGGACCAGGCTCGGTGGGATCGACATCCATTGGATCTGCAGAAGCAGTGGTGGTGAGCGACGGAGCAACAGACGACCAAGCATGCGTGGGATCAGAGTACGAACCAGAGACAGGCTCCGACTGTGACTTGGCTTTCTTGGGCCTGGGTGGCCGAGGCTGGCCATCACCGGCACCCTTACGCTTCGGAGGCATGGGGACAGAGGATGCTGGATGTCTGCCAGTGGTACTGGTCAGAGCAGAGACTTTTTTTATCGTACAATAGCGCGATGATCAGATCAAGGCGAGATGAGGGAAGAAAGCAGCAGGACGAAGGTGTGGCATTTATACCCGAGAGCAGGAACCCGTCTGCGCGGGCTGGTTGGGGAAGTGACCCTGTTCAAAAATCGCCGAGAGGTTCAAGCCAGGGATTTGAGCGTGAAAATGGCGGTGTTGACAGGCTGTTTCAGACCCAGAAGCACCTCGCACACTCAATCAGCCGTGGGAAGACATCTGGAAGCACCCTCCGAACGGCAGACTCAAACAGGGTCACCACCCCGATCTTGAACCCCTCGGACGCATTCAGCGCTGCTGCCTTCCTGTACTGATGCTTCACAATCCCAAAGAAGTTCTCGATGGGATTGAAGTCGGGCGAGGCAGGTGGGGTGAAGATCACTGACCATCCTCGGCGCTCGATGCAGTCCAGGACAGCCATTGTCTTGTGCATGCTGACATTGTCCATCACAATCACAGAGTCGTCTGGGAAGCTCGCTCGCTCAAGAACTCGACCATCGAGTGTGTCTTGAATGATGTGGGGATGTACATGCGATGCAGCACACCAGAGTGGTTGATGGCAAATGCAGCCGAGACAGACTTGTGTTTCATGTGATTGCACTGGCGAAGCGGAGCACCCTTCGGTGAGTATCCGTAGAGAGGAAAAATGGATCTCCTGATCCCCGTCTAATCGACAAAAACGAATCGTCGTGGGTCGATGGAGCGGACCTGGTCCCTGAACTGTGCCACTCGCTCATCCAGTCGCTTGAACTTGTAGAGGTGTGTTGCCCTCTTGTGAGAGAGACCTGCTCGCTGGATGGCAGTGTGGCAGAGTGAGAGCGACACTTTCCTCTGGAGGATGGACTCGAGCTTGCATCGCAACACAGGACCAGTCTGGAACGGGTCCTGTTCAATCAGGGTGCGAATGACTGGACATGCCTGCTCGAAGAAAGTGGATCTGCGAGCTGGGACCCGGGATGGGTCATCCAGCTTGCATCCTCGGTGCCATCGATGGATGGTGCTCTTGGATACACTGAATATGGAGGCGACCTTACGCAGGCTATGGATGAGGGCGTAGCATCGCAATGCGGCGGTGCGAAAGTCGGATGTGTGGCGAATGGTCATGGCCAGCGCGCGATAGCATTGGGTAACAAAATATTCGATGAATGGTCAAAATCCCGGGTGTCCCGTTTTTTATTGGATCGCCTGTAATTCACTTGGTCACTCTCGGCCGAGTGGGTGATATGATCGAACTACGGCACGTTTTCAGAAAGAGACGATGCTGCACTGGCGCGGACATCTCAAGGCGATCAAAGTTTGGGCCTGATTGGCGATGATGGGCGGGCGCTTGCTTTGCCAAGCGAGGCCCCACAGCCAGTCGGATTCCCTCCCTCTGCTCAGAAATGCATGCTTCGACTCTTCCGTTTGTATTCTGCCATTATTCGCGCCCCAGCGTTGTTGTGAATCAGCCATGGCGACCAAAGACATGAACTCGGTGCTCAAGGAGATGGCCGATGCGCGCGACGTTGCTGCAACGATCACCAAAGCCGCCCAGCAAATGTCCGAGTTCCTGGGCCGCTTCGGTGGGGGATTACTCTGACGAGCGCACTTCTGGTCGCATTCGAGAGGGCGTGATGATGAGTGTGTGCGGCGAAGGCTCGTTCGCTCATATCTCTTGGCCTTGCGCGGCAGAGAATCGCTGTCGATTCGGACTCGCAAAACTCGAGGAGCAGCTCATGGTTCTCGAAAAGCGGCTGGTGCTGCTGGAGACAAGGGTATGGGGTCGCCTCTTCCTCCAGTTCCCACGAGCATCCGGCCATCCTCGGCTGCTTGCTCGCATCCCGGTCAACGTGCTCTTGCAGCTTGGAACGGCCCCAGCCTCCGGATCGCTAACGACTGGGTTTGCACACAGGCTATCAGCGTGCAGAAGAGCACCTTTGATGCCTCCGCGGGTCTTTCGCCCACCGAAACGACGCTGCCCCGAGATATACCGTCCACGATGGAGCCACCACCACATGCGATTGCTGATGCAGGTACGATGCATCGCTCCTGCAATGGCCACCGCCGTACGAAGAGGGATGAGCCGCCGAGGGGCCGATTTGGTTCTGCTCCATAACTCTATATCCTCGTCACATAGCCTCGGTATCTGCCGGTCCGCCTCCACCTCCGCCAGCACCCCCATGCAAGGTGTAGCGGGCCAGCAGCGCGATCTGGAATGATCGATGGCGCTCATCAAGGGCAGCTCATTGAATAATCGCCGGAGGGCATGCGGGAGTGTGTTGGGTTGGGCAGCACGATCTTGAAATACAAACGGTCCATCTTGGAACAGGACACCATTCAATCCACAGAAGCCGCAGCCATCCGCATGATGTTGATCGACCACCTCTCCTCTGTCGCCCTGGAGAAAGCAGCGCTGTCGGATCGACAGCGACAATGCCATCTTGGTCGTGCTCTTGCAGTTTCCCGCCCAACGCATTCCCCTCTGCCTCCCGTCGATGACATTTCTGGCCCGCGCGGACAGACACGGGCCACCAAGCGTGCAGCAGCCAAAGCGACGCCTGCTCCCAAGTGTGATTGTCGGCCCCGGGAGTTTGATCCGCGCGGGGTTTGTGGGCTGTCTGCCGTTGCCGAAGTACTTGGTGGGGTTCCGGAGTGCTTTGTGCGGGTTCGGGAGCACTTCGGAGGCGCGCGGGAGTGCCGCCAGCCTCCATAAAACGCTCAGCTTCCCTTCCGTCCTGCTTTCCCCCCCCCCGTCGCTTCTTTGCCCAGAGAACCGCTTTTCTGCTCTTCGCATCGTATCGCCCTTCTTCTTCCGCCTCCAGCCGTGATGCTCGTCTCCAGAGGCCTCTGGGCCGTGTTCGGCTTGCTCCAGGTCGCCTCGACCGCCCGCGCCGCCTCTGTTCCGCAGGTGCCGCTCGTCCTCGAAACTGATGAATCCAGCGTCCCGATGAAAAAGTTCCCCAATGCCCGCGCCTTCCTCCGCTTTGTCAACCACACCCTCTCCGAGCTCGAGTACCCTACCAACCAGGCGTCGTGGGAGTATGAGACCGACATCACCGACGAGCACGGCCAGCGCGCCGTCGAGGCCCAGATGGTTTTCAACCAGGTGAGGCGGTTGCTGATCACCGCGGGCTCTTCGTGAGCGAGCCCACAGCCATCCCGCCGTGTTGGCTGCCAGCATCACGTCCCGCACAGCCAGCCAGCGGCATCGCTTTGATCATAGTCGTCTCCCGCTTACCAAACGCTAACAAGCGACTGCTTCCGCGTCCCGCTATCTCCGTCCTCGATCGTGTTTCCAGGCCCTCCAGAACATCCTGAACCAGATCGGAGACTATCATGGCTCAAACGACGACGAGAAGCGCCAGCTCGAGCTCCTCTCGCTGATGGTCGGCAACCCCAAGGATCCCGAGGACCAGCGTGTCTTGTCGGCAATCGAAGCCGACATGGTGAGCATATATAGCACTGCCAACGTCGACGGTCTCAGCCTGGATCCCGACCTGGTCAAGATCATGGCCTATTCGCGCGACTACGACGAGCTCAAGCACGCATACCTTGGCTGGAGAAACGCCACCGGTCCTCGCATGAAAGGCCTCTACACGGCCTTTATCGACCTGCTGAACAAGGGCGCTCGCCAGGGCGGCTTTGAAGACACTGGCGAGCTCTGGTGAGTGCCTGTCCCCGTCGCTTGCGGTATGGCGATCGATCAATACCTGTAGAATTACGAACAAGTGGCTCATCTTTGGGTGTGGTTTGACATCAAAGGCGCTCGCAGTACGATATGAAGCCCAAGAAATTTGAGGTTGGTAACGCCGAGATGCGCTGCTGTGGTGTCGCCGGGCAGCACCATGGGGGCATGCAGTCGCATCGCCATGCTGCTGCATCCCGGCATCTCCAGGCATCGCCAGGCACGGCTGTATTGCACGGCTGTCTGGCTACTCCTTTGCTGGCTCTGGCTCTGGCTCTGCGACTCCACGCTGACGGCGCGTATCCCACCAAACAGAAAATGATCGACAAAGTCTGGAAGCAGGTCCTGCCCCTGTATCGCGAGCTACACTGCTATACGCGAGCCAAACTCGTCGAAAAGTATGGGGCTGACCGATTTGGAAACGACGGGCTGATTCCGGCCCATCTTCTCGGTGAGCGCCGCATGCATTCTGTCGGTCCCTTGCTCTGCTGTTGTCCGAGAATGCTCCTCCGCTGACGCTGTCTCTGGCTGCAGGCAACATGTGGTCCCAGGACTGGAGTACCATCTTCGACATTTTGGTGCCCTTCCCAGACACCAAGCCAATTGGTTTGTTCCAGTCAGATGGCCAGTGCGGTGAGACGGGTGCGGAAAGCGCTCTGTTCTAACCTCCGACACGGCAATGCAGATGTGACCAAGGCTCTGATCGAACAGAACTACTCAGCCGAGGCCATGCATCGACTCTCCGAGAGCTTTTACCACTCTCTTGGCTACGATAGTAGGTATCCGCTACTGGATCATGCGAACGTTTCTCCAGGCGTATGCGTGTCGCCAAATCTTGACATTCTCGACTGTTTATCGTTGCGCCGGCAGAGCTCCCTCAGTCCTTCTGGGAAAAATCGATGCTCACCAAGCCTTCCGACCGCGAGGTTGTGGTAGGTACCAGTATCCGCCAGCATTGTCGGCGCGCCTGCAGCGTCCCTTTTCTCTCTCTCTCTCTCTCTCTCGTCTAACGTCTCTTCATTTCTCGATGGCACATGCAGTGTCACGCCAGGTAGCACTCTGCCATCTCTCGCACTGGGAGGGGCGATTGGGCCAGAGCTTGCAGCTAACACGACCTTCTTCAGTGCCTGGGACTTTGGAAACAACGATCTCCGCATCAAGATGTGCACCAATGTCAACCAGGAGGACCTTTTCACGGTGCACCATGAACAGGGCCATCTGTACTACGACCACTACTATCGACATCTCCCGTACTTGTACCGATCTGGAGCTGCCGACTTTTTCCACGAGGTTGGCGTCGCTCTGTGCTGCTCGTTTGCGATATTCAAGGCTGATCTATGGTTGCTGTTGTCTCGGGGTTGCTGTAGTCTCGGGTCGGCGGGTCTCACCCTTGTCGCAAACTTGCTAGACAACAGTAGAGGCACTCTCCTCTGTCGGGACCACTAAATCACTTCTACTTTATCTATCATCCCCCCACAACGACAGGCTATTGGAGACACCGCCGTTCTGTCTGTCGTTGTCCCCAAGCATCTGAAGGAGATTGGTCTGATCGAGGGCGAGATCGAGGATAGCTGGCAGCAGACCATCAACTATCAGATGCTCGTGGCCCTCAGCAAGGTCGCTGTGCTTCCATGGGCCTTCCTGGTCGACAAGTGGCGATGGCAGGTACGCGTATAGAGGTGACCTGGTCAGCAGCTTCTCCAAGCGATGCCTTGTTAACCCACATGCCGCGCATTCAGGTTATGAGCGGACAGGTCCCTCCCCACAAGTATCAGCAAGAATGGTGTGTATCTGCAGTGTCGATTGGTCCGGAGGTGCGTTTGGTCGAGACACTGACCAAAGTCACCGGTACTCTAGGGACTCGCTTCTCGAGAAATACCAGGGAATCAAGCGACCCGAGCCCGCCGATGTCGACTCCTTCGACCCTGGCGCAAAGTACCACATCCCGGTAAGCGACTCCCGCGTCTCCACGCAAGTGCAGAGCCAGGCAGTGGCGGGTGCGGGTCTTTGGGGCCAGAGCATATCCCTAGAACCCCAGCTCACATCCTCTGTCCTCGCCACAATGCAGGCCAACACCCCGTACATGCGATACTTTGGAGCCGCGGTGATTCAGTTCCAGTTCCATCACGGCCTCTGCAAGGCTGCGGGACACAAGGGCCCGCTCCACGAGTGCAGCATCTACAAGAACAAGGATGTTGGAAAGAAGTTCCGACACATGCTCGAGATTGGCAGCAGCCAGCCGTGGACCAAGGCTGTTGAGGCCGGCTCCGCGGGCCTCTACGACACCCTCGACGGCTCCGCGCTCATCAAGTACTTTGAGCCCCTGCTGGAGTACCTCAAGAAGGCCAACAAGAAGAATGTGTGCATCTGGAAGTAGTCGATGGGTCGTGTGCGGCAAGCCAGCCTTGCGATGGCGGCGAGAGCGTTTGCTACAGTCGGTCCAGAAAGAAACGGGACAGCCACTTTCTGGCATCAGAGGCAAAGGTCTGCTGATCCGCAGGCCCCAGTGGGCAAGCCGTGAGATTGTTTCCCGTCCTGGTTGGCAATCTCTCGGTTTCGTTGGTTCGGAAAGCGTAGTCTTGAATACACTCGGTCGATCTCTTGTGGCGACTAGTATTGATGTGTCGATGTGTGAATGTGGTGCATTTACTCGATGTGTGAGTGCGGTGCATTCACCACCCTCTGGACTGCTCCATGGTGTATCGATATCAAGATACTTGGCCTTCCCGAGTCGCTTGGCTTCCCGGCACTGTGAACACACCTGGAGATCGAGTCGCTTGAATCGCCGTCGCCTGGGTGGCGTCCTTGATTCAAAACACAGAGTAGTCATGGCCAGCGCGCGATGGTATTGAGCAACAACATATTTGATCAGTGGTCAAAATCAAGGGTGTCCCGTTATTTATTGGATCGACCGTAGATGATCCGGAGCACCTATTTTGTTGATTGTTTGCTGTGGGAATACATGCATCCGTCATTCGCAACGGTCATCGACCGCTCGCTTGGGCACACGTGAGTTGTCCGGACGTGGTCAGACCCAGGCGGCCATTGTCGTCCGTCCAGGTGCTTCGAGGCCGGCTGGCCTGCATCCATCGATCGTAGTCTGCAGCGACCCGCCGAGAGAGAATGTCGGCCACAAATCCCTCCACATCCCAGCGGAGCAGTGTCTCGTTGCGCTCGAGCATGAAACGGCCGAGCCCACTCGAGCACGAGTCTCCAGAGTCGTCGCCGCGCAGACAGGCTTCGGTCTCCTTCGTTGACGATGCCGCTCACCAGCGACAGCCTTCAGAGTCGAGCTTTGACGACAGAGAGCTCGACGGCTCGGTGACCTCGACCTCCACCACGACCCACTCGGCTCTGCCACCACCCAGGCAGCTGTCGTTCTCAGAGTCGCTTGCTGTGCTTGGTGGCGACTACATCCTGGCGGGCATCAAGGATGCATTGCTGTTTCCATCCGCGCTTATTGTGATATACAGGTATGTGTCCGGCTGCCGCCATGAACAGTTGAGAGGGCATCTGGACCAGGAGTGCCGATCGTCTCCTACTGCATTCTGTTTCGCCCGCCCGCCCCTCGCCTCCTCATTCTGACGGCCCACGGACTCTATCGCCTGGTAGCTCGAGAACGATCCAAGTTGCGATTGTCAAGTGCCTGGTTCTGAACGGAATCCTGCTCTTGGGATCGATAGCCCTCTTCCATCTCTTTGTTTCGCCCGTCATCAAGGCCCTGCTGGACTCGCCCGGCAGCATATCTAGCCCAGCCTCGGCAGCCGATGCACTTCCGGCAAGCGAGCGCTTTGGTGCTGTTTTGATGACGATATACCATGTATGGGGCTCTGATTGCCAGCACGGCCTTTGGAAAGCGGCCTCGGATACCAACAGCAGGACGTCATTGGGAGCCGGAGGCATGGCCTGTGCAAAGTTGCTGAGCGGAGCACATATGGATGCTGCTTGCTGTTCGAGTCTCCTCCTTCTGACGGCTGCTGACGCCTCCCATGGCACCAGATCTTCTTGCTATACCCTATCTACCTCGTAAGCTTTGTCCTCAGCACCTTTTGGTATCAAGAAATAGCAAACCGTTCGTTCCGGCTCCAGGTCGGCACGCCCCGCCCGATGGCCAAGACGTACGAAAGGTAGGGCATTTGGCTCGACGGCGTCGACTCTAGGTCCCATATATACGCATCTCTATGGCATCGGCCATCGACTCGTTTGCATGTGCATGTGCATGTGCATGTGCATGTGCATGTGCATGAACGGTGTACCATGGATAGTATCGCATGAGCGGTGTACCATGGATAATATCGCATGAACGATATCGCCGCGCTGTGGCTAATCCGACCTGCGAAACATGCAGTCTTCTGAAGATGGTCGCCGGCGAGGTCTATCACGCGATCCTCATCCTGATTGTCAGCATCCAGACCTCGCTTGTCTACAACCTGATCCCTGTGCTGGGCCCTTCCTTGAGCTTTGTATGCTCGGCATGGATGTTCAGCTTTTTCTCGTTCGAGTACAAGTGGATCTATCAAGGCTGGCCGCTGGAGAAGCGCATCGACTATCTCGAGAAGCGCTGGGCTTACTTTCTGGGATTCGGTCAGTGTTTTGCTGGCGGCGGCGTCTCTCCGTCGATATGCTCGTCGTGCGGCCTCTCGGGCATGTTGGATTGACGAGCGTGTCGTATTTAACTGTGCCCTTCTCCATGCGCTGCTCCAACATTGACTGCCCCAACATTGACTGCCCCAACATGGACTGCTCTACGAACCGATGAACCAGGCCTCCCCGGTGCGGCCGCGACGTTTTTCTTTCCGACGATGACCAGCCAGGGTGTCTTTGCAATCATATTTCCACTGGTGAGCACAGATTTTGCCACTTGTGCATGAAACGGACCCTCTGAGCCGTGCGGGGCTGGATGACGACGCTCGACACACAGCTCCCCAACTCGCAGCCAACTCACCCATATCTGCCGCCAACGCGCATCTTCGCATGGTGCTCAAGTACATCATTATGGCCAACACGGCAACGCCGCTGCCTCCAAGCCGGTCGAATGTGGCCCTCCACTGGCTCCTGCCGAAGCGGGCTCCGTTCTTCCGGCTCGCAACGCATCTGAACCAGCTCTGGATCAACCGGCTGAAGAAAGGTCGATGAACACCAGGCGACGGCCGAAATGCGAGAGACATGGCGACAGACCAGCCGCACTGAGTGGCGGCCCAGTGGTAGACCGCTCCCGAGCCAGATCTCTCAATACATTGCGCATGCCCTTGCGCCAAATGTTCATCCCATGTCCTTGCTGCCAGTCGCCGTTGCCCATCCAGCCACCACGTCGGCCGCCTGTGATCCCGCCAGGCATGTGATTCTGGTGCCAACAAGGCGCCCAGGCAAGATGGTATGGAACATGCATCGCCACATTCCAAATCAGCCCGCAGCGGCCGTTTTTTCTGTTCCTGGGTGTCTTGGGCCTTGGGCACCCACTTCGTCCATCCCGTCTCCGTTCCAGCAATCTCGCCAACGCAGCCTGCGGCTGCACCGATTTGTCTCTCGCTCGACCAGCTCGCTTCTCTCGATACCGCTGCCGACGATGATCTCTGAGGGCGATTCAGCATCGGCTTCCGTTGGCTCCACGCTGGTGCGCATCCGTTCGTCCATCCATCCATCCATCCGCCTCATCCTCTCCGTTTATGCATCCGCCTGTTTCGTCGGCTGCTGTCGACCATCACCCGTCGTTTGTGCTGCTTCAGCTCTAGCTCCCTTTCGCCGTTCGTCCGCTTTAGATAACTGACATATGCCCCCTGGTTGGTGGCGCCGCGCGGTGGCATAGGTTCTGGTGACGGTGAACGGCCATAAAGCATTCCACAGCGATTTCGACAACTTTGTCGATGCTATCAAGTCTCAGTTCTTTGGACTCGAGTTTGGCAACTCGTCGGCCAGAGACAAAGTCTTTGTGCTGCAGAGCAAAGCCAACGAGAGCTTCGCCACGATGGACGGCCTGCCCAAGTTGGCCCACCGGCTCGCCAGCGAAATCCATCAATGGGTTCGCGATTCGGTCCTGCCCAAGATCGACGTCCCCACGGACCTCTACTTCTCGCTGGTGGGCCATTCACTCGGAGGGCTTATCATTCGCGTAGCCCTGCCGCATCTCTTTGGCCTCTCCACCTCGAGCTCCGTCGACACGCTTTCGCTCATCGACCTGGTCCAGGCCAACCCAAACGTGTGCTCCTTCAATCCGACCTCGTACATGAGCATATGTACCCCGCATCTCGGCTCGCGGAGAACTGACGGAAACGGCGCCTGGAATTACATTTTCCACTCTGGCATCGAGCTTACGTGCAACTTGTTGATGGGCCGCACGGGGAAGGAGCTTCTGCTGCTCGACAATCCAAGCGAACGAACCTCCAGCATGAGTCTCCAGCAATGGGCAAGTATCGGTGTTGTCTGTTTGCACTGCGGCGAGCTATACGCCAAGGTGTGCCGACCGGGCTCGATTCGCAGTCGTGAGGCGGCAGTCTAACGCCAGTACGATTCCTCAGCTTCCTCAACTTCCTCAGCTTTCAAGCTCGGCCATCTTTACTGCCGATGGGCTCGATTCAGAGGGGACCAAACAGCCCATTATTCGACGGCTTACGGCCCTGGTTTCTCCCTCGGGAGTATCACCGGTAAGCGGACTGTGCCGATGGGATCTGTGCGGGCTAGTCCGTGGCGACCACGGTCTGTTGTCATGCTGCTCTACTTTTGACACAGTCGCTCATGTCCACAGGGACATGCGGCTCATCAGACACTCACACCTATCCCTGTTTGCTTGCACATAGCCCTCAACCGTGTCTCAGAACGAAAGTGGTGCCTCCGCCGAGGATTCGCGGGCAAGGGACGAGGCCAGTTACAAAGGAATTCTGAAGGGATTTCCAACCATTCCGGTAGGCGTGTATTGTACACTTTGCTGAACCAGCTGGATCGCTGCGGATGCGCATTTCGAGTCCATCGACGGGATCTATGAGGCCTGTCATTGGTCTTGCAGTTGGTACATGCATGTCACTCGCCACTAAAGCAGCCGCATTCCATTCAGTTCGACTGGACCGTTATCCCCAAGCGAGCCACGAGCCCTGGGTCTCCAGACGAAGACGGCCGAGTCCAGTCTCCGATATTCGAAAAGCTCAATTCGATGCTCTATGGGATGGCCTCGGTGAGTAGACCCCACATCAAATCGCGCTTACCTGGCCGTGCGATGGAGGGCCATGCCGAATCTGTGGGGCAGCCCAGCATCCAGGTCAAGCCACCACTGCTAACCCGACCTCCAGACTTCTCAGGGCGCAAGAAGCGTCGACGAAACTGCCGAGGAGCCGCCGGCGCTACCCTCCCCCTCCCCCATGTTGCACAAGCTGACTTCGTTCATGTCCAGTTCAAACCCGGTAGGCAGACATTCCTCGATCTCGGTCCATTCAATTTGCAACGCCTGCGCCGTTCCATGACGCTCTGGCTTGAAAAGTGCTCAGCGCTCACTGTGCCTCCATAAAACCACACTCAGGCCCTTGCAACAGACAGCGGCACTCGAACACCTCCGCTGCAGCGTCTCCGGAAGCGAATGTCGCTGTTTGTAAGTATCGGATCAACGTCGCCTGACGCACGGGGCTCTCTGAATTGTTCTTTGATGGGACTGATGGGCGGCCAAAGTCCGCAACTCGCATCCAACCACTCGCGCCACATCTCCATCGGTGACTAGTTCCACGAGGCCGTTCCCGCACCAGACGAAAAATCAGTCGAGGAGCCAGAGAGTTTGCCGATTCTTCTTCGAATGACGGAGCCGTCGAGCATCTACGCCAAGAGCCTGTGCCTGTTCAATTACTGCACCGTCGTATCGTGTCTCCGCGACGATCTCGCCGTGGGCTACTGCAGCGCAGCAATCACCGACACACATCCCCACTCTGAAGTGTTGAATCTCAATCGTGAGCTCAATCAGGTCGAGGTCGTGAGTTTCTCGGGATTCCGGCCTGCGCATCCAGCCTCCGAGCCTTCGGCTGGCGCGCCCGGCGACATCCGTTCAGACTCGACCCCCAAGCCTCAAGCGGCCCTGTCGGAGACGCAGTCGTCTGTGGAGCCGATAGCCGCCCACCATGTCCCAGTCGGCGATTTTGAGGGCGACGAGGCGTGGCCGCTGTACGAGCGCCATCTGTTCAAGCACGACGGCCACACTGCCAACATCTCCAAGAGCGTGCAAGTTGAAGGGACGGTCGTTGAGCTGCCGAACCCGGTCTTTGCGTCGCACTACAAAGAGATTGCTGATGAGCCTGGAGTCGACACACGGTCCCCAGGAGATCCCAGCGGCTCGCCCAACACCCGATCTCGCACAGGCCACGTCTGGGCAGACGATTCGGTCGGCGTCTCGCGGTTCATGCCCAAAATGCTGCATGACTTGAACGAGATCCGGCCATGGCGACGGATCAACATCGACCTCAAAGTCGAGAGTTCGCTCGATGTCGTCCACGTTCACGCCATGGTTGTTGGCAAGAGCTTCCCCTGGCAGTCGATCAAGGCCAAGCAGTCGACGCTGGAGTCAGCCTGGTATCTCGCTCGCATCATTCTGCTTGACTTCAAGATCAACAAGACCCAGAAGACCAAGGGGCTCGCTGGACAGCGCAACCACGCCGACTGCTCAAGTGTGTATGTCGACGATGGCAGCAGCTGGGCAAGCTTGCGGGACGAGACTGCCGCTGAGGAAGGGACGGCGGAGAGCCTCCATGAACCCGACGACACAGCTCCAGATGCTTCGGTCGAGCACAACGATATCTGCGCCTGTGCCGCTCCAGCCAGCGCCATGCAGGGCTAGCGGCAGTCGATGTGCGAGCTCTGACAAGCTCCAGCTTTGTTTCAATATCACTTCGATGTGCGGGTCATTGCCATCCGTAGCTGCTGTCAGCAGCAGCCATCGTCCGCCGTGCTTTCTCACGCCAGTACCAAGGTGTTTCAGAGTGTCCAGAGCAATCTCGGATGTCCCGTTTGAGCCAGGGCTGTCGTTGTTCTCTGGGTCTCGAGCACACCGATGACCAAGTGTGCTCGCAGCGCATGGAGACTGAGCGAATCGGTCGACCTGACTACCTTGATATCGAGAATCTACAGAGCTGTCCTGGTGCGAAGGACATTCAGGGACACTGCTTCGTTCAGGACATGCACTCCGTTCGCTCGCCACCCGCTCGGCCACCGCCGCTTGTCCCGTTTTGGCTGGCCGCGGTTTCGCCAATCACCGCCCGCCATGCCACAGACGCCGTTGAGCAACCCGCTCGCCAGGCGGTCGCTGCCCCCGGCCCTCGACTCTTTTGCGATCTTGCCTGCGATTCCCCCTCTCCCTATCTGCCGATACGATACCAGAATGAAGTTCAGCCTGACCCCCGTCCTCGTCGCCGTCTCGGCCCTGCTCGCCGCCGTTGCCAACGGCGAGGTCATCGCCCTGACCCCCAAGACCTTTGACACGGTTCGTGGCCTTGTGCTGATGCTACCCTGGATTGCTTCTGGCATTGCTGTTGGCCTGGCTTTGGCGGCCATCCTCTGGGATCGGATCATCTGCGAGATCCATGCGATCTGCGGGATCTGTCCGGTGGATGGACTGCTTCGCGTAATTGGGCCAGCGATGCCTGCCCACGCTCTCCTGCTCTGCGATCACCCTCCCCTTTGGCCCTCCCCTTTGGCCCTCCCCTTTGGCCCTAACCTCACTGTCTCTCTCGGGATGTTGCTGCGATGCTCTGTTCTTCAATCCCCGCGAATAGGTCATCGACGGCTCCAAGCCTGCCCTCGTCGAGTTCTATGCCCCTTGGTAAGTGTCGTCGGCTGGTCTGCAGATGCTCTCGGCACCAAGGTTGATGCTGCTGGCAATCGAATCTGACGACTGTGCTTCTCCTGCCTCATACGGGCCATGGTTAGGTGTGGCCATTGCAAGGTTCGGATCGCTGGCTGCCGCAAATTCAACGGCGTTGCTTGGCGAAACGCGAGGATGATCGGTTTGGATCAACGGATGTGCTCCGACGCTAACTGGTGTGCTGCCCTTACCATGCATCCCTGACAATATGCGGCTTCATAGCAACTCGCTCCCGTAAGTCTCGACCTTGGCCGCGACCATGTAGCCGTACATCGCAATACTGCCTGCTCCAATCTTTGTTTTCTATTGCACTCGTTGGGCTCGTTACTTTCGCTCCTTTCGGCTGACATCCCGGATATCAACTGTCCAGATCTACGACGAGCTCGGCGATCTCTACGAAAAGTACAAGGACCAGGTCGTCATCGCCAAGGTCGATGCCGATGCTCACCGCGATCTCGGTTCCCGCTTCGACATCAAGGGTTTCCCCACCTTGAAGTGGTATGTTCGTGTCTGTGAGCGAGCCGGCTACGTTGCTGGATTACTCCCCCCCCCCGAATGTGATCATGCGGATCTGCGCCAGGTTAATGGTCTGGGCGAGTTGCTCATTCAATGTCTGCTCTGTACCGTAGGTTCCCCAAGGGCTCCACTACCCCCGAGAACTACGAGGGCAGTCGCGACGTCGAGAGTTTCATCAAGTTCATTGGTGACAAGACCGGTGAGTGCTTCGTCCAAGCAAAATGTGATTGCGCCAGGCCACGACACAGGACAGCGAGGGCTGCAACCCTGCTCGCATGAGTGCGCTGTGGGAAACGTGCGGGAATGTCTCCTAAATTATTCGGCTGCCAGGTGTTGCCCCCAAGATCAAGACCCCCGAGACCTTTGTCAAGGCCCTGACTGCCTCTAGCTTTGATGAGGTTGTCCTGAAGGATGACAAGACCCACGTCCTCGTTGAGTTCTTTGCTCCCTGGTAAGATCTTGCTCCTGGCCTGGCTGCCCCGAGCGTACCGGATCAGGACAATCCACGACAATTGTTGACCACTCATCATCCCTCAAATCTCCAGGTGCGGCCACTGCAAGAACCTGGCCCCCATCTACGAGAAGCTGGCCAAGACCTTTGCCCCTCAAACCAACGTGAGTCCCAGAAATGTGCATCCAGCAGCTCGCCAAGAGGCGGGTATGTGGTGTTTGTAATTGCTCTGCTGCCACAGGACTCACGACCGTGCTGCCATGTCCCCCTGGCAACCAGGTTATCATTGCCAGCGTCGATGCCACCAAGGAGCCCGCCCTTGCCCAAAAGTACAACATCGCTGGCTTCCCTACCATCAAGTTCTTCTCTGCTGCTGACAACGAGCCCGTTGACTACAACGGTGGCCGCACGGAGGAGGACTTTGTTCAGTTCCTGAACGAGAACACCGGTAGCCAGCGTGTTGCCGGTGGCGGCCTCCTCTCCACTGCTGGTCGCATCTCGGCCCTTGATTCCCTTGCCCGCAAGTTCATCTCTGCCGCCAAGAGCGAGCGCGATACTCTCATCAAGGAGGCCCAGGCCGAGGCCAAGGAGCTGAAGGACAAGTTTGCCAACTACTACAGCAAGGTCATGGAGAAGATCCAGAAGGCCGGCAGTGGCTACATCCAGACCGAGACTGCTCGCCTCAACAAGATCTTGGCCTCGGGCTCCACCACTCCCGAGAAGCGCGACGACTTTACCATCCGCAAGAACATTCTCGCTGCCTTTGAGGAGAAGGAGACCAGCGATGCTAGAGAGGAGCTCTAAAGCTCATTCGCCCCATGTGGTAGATGCCAAGCCCAGTGAATGCGCGGGTGATTTTGCCCCGCGGGAACTTTCAACGTTCTTTGGAAAAGCCAGCACGATGGCACTGGGAGGATCTGCGTGGCAGAGAAATGTCCAGGTGATTCCGGCACTTTGCTGTCTTTGGCTTTTGCTGAGCAAAGGTACGACTGAATACAGTCTTTTCAACGGGATATCGCGGCTGAAGGAGAGAGCTGCGATTCATGAGCAGGGTCTGTCAAGGGAGGTCTTATTGGGCTATCACACCGCCGTCGTTGACATCGTCGTTGCCGTCGAGTGCGTCGCGGCTGGAATGTCAGTGCCTGGTGGTGGCAGAACTCTTCAGCGACAGGGACTGGATGGTCATGAAGAGCGGGTGTATATTTCATTCAGGGAGCAATAACAACAGGGCCTCCCGCATCATTTGGCAAGTGCTGCAAGGTGAATGAGAAGAGTCATGCAGGAGAGGGAAAGCACAAACACTCCAGGCTGGAAGCGCGCGCTGCCGCTGGACTTTCCAGAAGGGCTCGGGGTGCCAGAAGGATTGCCTGTGCTGTTCGCGGCATCGAGCGAGCCTTGATCAAAGTTGATGGGGCGAGCTTGGTCCTGATAGGCACACGAGGCGTCGTTGCAGAGACACTTGCCCGCAACCGGGTCCCACCAGAGTGTGTCGCAGTTGGTCGGGAGGGGATAGCGGCTGCTGCTCGACGAAGGAAGTGGGTTCGGGATGTCGGGAACGACGCTGGGACAGCCATAGCAGGTCTGTGGGAGAAGTGTTGTGTCATTTGCTGGTGTTGGCAAACGAACCACCCATGCCAGAGCGACACAGTGACTCGGATCAATCCAAAGCAAGACCAACGGTCGGGAATGCACCAAGTGCAGCAGCAGAGACAGCACCGAGTGCATCAGCAGAGTGTACCGAGTGCAGAAGCAGAGACAGCGCCGAGTGCAGCAGCAGAGAATGCACCAAGTGCAGCAGCAGACGCTCATCCAGCACCGCTCAGAGTCCCCAGAGCCACTCGGGACACTCACATGCATTGTGCCGGTGAGGAAGTTGCATGTCTCGGCAAGCGACGCCGGTCCGAGTCCGTTGCAGATGTTGGTCGGCGCCGTGTTCTTGCACTGCATGTATGGCTGCGAGCCGAGCTGGCTGGCCGGGACCGGGTTCTTCATGTACTCGACCATCTGGGATCCGGTGATCATCCACACATCGGGTTTGCTCATTGCATAGTCGAGGAACTTTGCGACCGTGGCCTGTTTGTTGAGGCCGTTGGGCGAGGTCGAGGCGCCGGTGAGCCAGACAGGGTGTGTGTAAACGCCAAAGGGGGCCCGGTTCCCGTTGTAGTGGCTGTCGAAGGTCGAGGCGTACTCGGAATAGACAGTGTCGAGCGAGATGGGGTTGGTGATGGTGGGATCGTTGTAAGGATCCATGAGATGGATACCGCTGGCACCTGGGGAGAGATCGGACACGCCAGAGAATCAAGTCAGTCATGGCAGCGAGGGACAACGACCCACCGGCCGCCGATGCAGGTGCAGGTGCAGTCGCAGTCGCAGTCGCAGTCGCAGTTGCAGTCGCAGTCGCAGTTACAAGCGGGAGCAGTTGCAGGCGGGAGCATCGAGTGTTACCTCCGGTCTCGTACAGTGGAACCTCCCACATTCCTTGAGCTTTCAAGTTTGGATCACCACAAACGTTGACCTGGTCGGTACATCCCGTGGCCTCTCCATAGTCGAGAGTGTAAGGCCAGTAGAGAGTGTTTCCGCCGGCACTCATCGAGGAGTCATAGAGGAATCCCATCTTCTTCATCATGTTGAGGGCATCGGTACTGTAGTTTCGGAACGGAAAACGAACACCTTTGATCTTGCCAAGAGGAATGCCGGCGTATCGGTTGAGGAAAGCGCGGTTTCCTTCGTATTCGATGTATTCATAGACACCGGCCTTCTGAGGGCCGGGATAGGCGCCGTGGGACATGGTGTGGTCGGCGATCTCGTGGCCGCGGGCATAGAGCTGGGTCGCCAGGAAGGGATCGGTGTAGTAGGTTTGGGTGTAGAATGTGATTTGAACGGGGCAACCGTTTGGGTTCTTGCGGGTCCCGGTGAGGGCCGAGACGACGCCAAAGGTGTCTGTTGGTCGGGAGCCGCAGCCAGAAACGTCAGATCCGGCTCAACGGATTGGGAGACATCCGGTCGAGGCGATGCCGACCCCACAGCCGGCTCTCTGCAATACCATCGTACTCACCGGAGTTGAGTCCATCATCAAAAGTCAGCATCAGGAACTGGGGAGCCTGTTGTGGGGCGATGCCGCCAGGAGGTGTGGGGCTGGCACAGGTGCAGTTGGGCAGCTTGCAGACGGTTGGGTCGCAGCTGTAACCCTGGACACAGGCAACGCCCGCGAGAACCGAGAGCAACAGGCTGGAGTAGGTCGAAAGGATCATGAGGAAGGCAGAGGCTGACAGCGATGTGGGTGGTGCAGATGGTCGCCGTCGCTTGGAGCGTGGGGCTTGGAGCTTGGCGATATACCGCAGCGGACGAGCGAGTGCGGAAAGGACGAAGCGAAACGGCTGCCTTTTGAAGCCCGAGATTGGCGGAACGGACAGAAACCTTTGCGCGTGCACAAAGCGCGCTTGTGTACGCGGCGCTGTGCTGTGCTGTATGATGCTGCGCTCTGTGTTGCATACTGCGCTGGATCTTCCTTGCTGGGCTGCGCGGTGGTGGGGAATCCCAGCCCGGCGATGTCAATGTCGGTGCCAGCTGGCTGATCGACATCGATCAGCGCTTGTCTGGTTGTGATGAGCTCGGCCGAGGAGTTATCGTGAGATGGATGCTGAGAGAAACGAGCGAGCCCACTTGGCCGAGTGTATGATTACGATCAAAGTACAGCGTGTTTGTCCGAAAGGGGCGGCGGGACTGATTGTGTTTTCAATGTGCTTGCCCATCCTCCGACCCAGCCACATGTTGCATCCGCGAGAAATACAGGTTCCCAAAGAGACCGAGGTCGATTGTGGAGACCGGAGAGCGACCCACGGTCTTCACTCGGAGGCTGCCGAGACGATCTGATTTATTTCTTATGGCTCCGTTGAACGCAGACCATCATAAACTACACTTACATATAGGTCTCCCTGAATACAGCGTATACCTCCGTCCTGATTAGGCCAACGCCAGCCAGGCCCCCCACGATACGCTGGCCAAGAGTGTCATGTAGATGCGGGGAGCGGTGCTCTCTCCGGCGCTGGTGCTTTTGCCGGATGCTCCTGTCGGACTCGTCTTGGCTCCGCTTCCAGTCGGTGTCGAACCGCTGCTCTGGCCATTGTTGCTGGAGGAAGGGTTCAGCCAGGTCTGATCAAAGTTGATGGCCCTGCCGGTGTCGCTGTAAGCACAGGACGAGGATGTGCAGAGACACTTTCCCGCAACGGGGTCCCACCAAAGCGGATCGCAGTTGGTTGGGAGCGGCTGTCGCGAGCTGGCGGGGGCCGGAAGCGGGTTCGGAATATCGGGCACGGCGCTTGGGCAGCCATAGCAGGTCTGGATGTGTAGCGGTATGCACAGCCAGACAGTACAGTTAGCACATACAGGTGGGCACGGACAAGTCCACCCAAGCGGTCCATTCAACAAATAGAAAGTGCACCTGCCACTTACATGGATCGTGCCCGTGATGAAGTTGCATGTCTCGGCAAGCGACGCCGGCCCGAGTCCGTTGCAGATGTTGGTCGGGGCAGTATTGTTGCACTGCATGTACGGCTGCGAGCCGAGTTGGCTGGCTGGGACAGGGTTCTTCATGTACTCAATAAGCTGCGATCCGGTTACCATCCACACGTCGCCCTTGGCCATGGCATAGTCAAGGAATTGAGAGACAGTGGCCTGCTTGTTGAGGCCGTTGGGCGAAGTAGTTTCGTTTGTCAGCCAGACAGGGTGGGTGTAGACACCAAAGGGCACCTTGATGGCGTAGTGGGTCTCAAACGTCGAGACGTACTCGGAATAGACGGTGTCGAGCGAGATGGGGTTGGTGATACTTGGGTCGTTGTAGGGATCCATGAGATGGATGCCGCTGGCACCTTCACAGTCGAGGAGCGGGACCCGTCAGTATGCGGACATTGGCCACGAACGGCACTTCAACCAGTTACTCTCGACGTCGAGACTGCTGCCCCTCGCTTACACGGTGCACGGCTCTCATCGCTCCATTATCGTTATGGCTTTTGATGCGATCTATGGGCCAGCAGAGCATGCATGCTGCCTACCTCCGGTTTCGTACAGGGGAATCTCCCACAGACCCTTGGCATTGAGACTCGTGCTTCCGCAAACGTTGATCTGGTCAGTGCAGCCGGTAGCCTGTCCATAGTCATATGTATACGGCCAAAACATGCCGCTGCTGCCAGCCGAGGCGGACGACTCCCACTGAACGCCCATCTTGGAGATCATATTGAGGGCGTTGGCGCTGAAGTTAAGGAATGGAAAGCGAAGGCCCTTGATCTGGTCGAGCGGGATTCCGGCGTAGCGATTGAGATATGCCCGATTGCCCTCGTACTCGATGTAGTCATAGACACCCCACTGTTGAGGTGCTGGCGGCGGAGGGTATGCTCCGTGAGACATGCTGTGCAGGGCGATTTCGTGGCCCTGGGCGTGCAGCTGCGTCACAAGAATAGGATCGGTGTAGTAGGTTTGGGTGAAGAACGTTGCATGGACGGGGCAGCCATTGGGATTCTTCCGGTTGTTGGTCAGCGCCGTGACAACACCATAGGTGTCTGATGGTCGAGGGGGAGGCTGCTGTGAGTTCGATGCGTCGATTGCCAACACAGACTTGCGCCGGCAGAGATGAGGATGCAAAGAGGGCTCATCCCTCCTCGCCCAGGTGTGAAGGAGAGCCACTCCGATATCCACTCGCATCCCCATTCCGATCCCCACCCCCTCCATATCCGCCCTCGTATACAGGGTGCAGCGTCAGACCCTGATCAAGTCGTACCGGTTTGAACGGCGTCATCAAAGGTGAGCATGAGAAACTGCGGCGCATTCTGGACAGAGATGCCTCCGGGTGGGCTGGAGCTACCGCAAGCACAGCTCGGAAGTTTGCACACGGTGGGGTCGCATTGGTAGGATGACGATTGGCCATGGCTGGGACCGACAGAAAACGCAAGGCCCAGCAACAGGCTAGCGCAGCGAATATGCATTCGACGCATTGGTCAAGAGCAAGTAATAGCCAGCGGCACGAGAGGAGCTGAGGGCAAAGAGGTTGGCATCGAACGGTGGTCTGAGGGAGGTGCGACAATATATACTTGGTGGATGGGCAAATGGTTGTCATGGATTTCCAGCGGTCTTGTTCGCTGGAAGGACGGTAGAAGTGTCAACACTGCTGAGTTTGTGATGCCAACAGAGAAGCAACTGCCGAGTTGGCCGTCGCTCCCGAGCAAGCTTTAGGATTGTTTGTTGGCAAAGCCGAAATCATCGGCCGTGCAGTTGTTCGTGCACACACCGACAGTTCATCGAGGAAGTCCTTCTTCGAAAGCAGTCGAGGACACAGTTTTCGATCGTATACGCAAGTCGGTCGAAGACAGTGTGGGGAGGGGGAGGTGTTTGACTCCCCCGAATGTGCTGTTGTCTGGGCGACGGCAGCCAACTCTGTGGCCTGCAAGAGGCACACACAGAGCTGCGTGTCAGGCGATTTTGGAGATGGTCTATCGGAATGTTTACAGGCAATCCAATAAAAAACGGGACACCCGGGTTTTTGACCATTCATCGAATATTTTGTTACCCAATGTTATCGCGCGCTGGCCATGACCATTCGCCACACATCCGACTTTCGCACCGCCGCATTGCGATGCTACGCCCTCATCCATAGCCTGCGTAAGGTCGCCTCCATATTCAGTGTATCCAAGAGCACCATTCACCGATATTGAGCTTCCCAGAGCCACAAACAGGCGGCACCGAGCAGCGAACGGACGTGATCATGATTGTCTAATCTCATCCAAACACAAAGCTATGAAGGTGGAGTCTCACGTCTCTTGGGTATCAAAAATTGGGCTGGATATATCTGATCGGACATAGGCATGTGGCCAAAATAGAAAGCTTGGCAGAGATACAGTTGCTTGGCCCGTATTGCGTCAGGGCTGACAATCGCCAACCAAACAAAGAATCACTCATCGCGAGCAGAATATGCCGATCAGAGGCAGGGGTTGAAGTCTATCGCCACCAGCTCTCATTGGCGACTCGCTGGCTTATTCTTTGCGAGCTCGAGGCTATGCTTGTCCAAGAAGGCGAGGTAGTCTTTGTAGACCAAGTTCCAGAAATGATGGTCGACCGAGACCATCCAGTCCTCCTGCAGAGACAGCCACGGTCAGCGGAGGACGTAAACGCTCGTGAGGCTGCTCGTTCCACGGCTGCATGATGGGATCGACATTGAGCAGAGATGAAGGCAACCTACCTTGGTGTGGAAATGGTTGCATTCACACGAGTCAAAGTAAACCCCGACTGAAGGGACATTGACAGGACAGTGCGCGAATCCGCTGTGCTCGTAGCCTGAAAGTCAGTATGGCAAGAAGTTTAGAAATGGATGAGTTGCAAGCATGTCAAACATTTGGCTGTGGGCATTTATATGCAATCTGGTGTCATTGCGTAATCAATCGGCAAGACGGGCCACGGGGCTCGTGCACCACATCGGCACTGTGCAGGCCGGGACACTCACCAATATCGTAAAAATAGTGAACTTCGGTCGGATCCATGAATAAGCCGACCGCCAACGAATGAACGGGGGCGTCGCCCCAGCGCTCGAAGAAGAACCCGCCTCGCTTGTCGAGATAGTCAAAGTAGTCGAGATAATCGCTGGATCTGAAAAAGTCCAAGTCGCCGATCTCAAAGTTGGACCAGAAGTGCGCCAGATTGTATTCGGACTTGGAATCGATCTTGTCCTTGGGCTTCTCAAAGGCTTTGAGGTGAGGCGGGAAGGCCATTTTGCGGTTGTACATGTAGTCCAGTGTCGCGTTCCAGAGGGTGGGTATGGTTGTCTCGGTCTCTTCTGCCATAATGTTGAAGCCGTAGCGCTTCTTGTGAGTGCGCATCAGCTCAAATGGATCGTAATTGAGTTTGCAGTAAAAGCTCACGTCGGGCTCGATCTGAAAGGGCGAGCGAGTGGTTACCAAGTGTTGTCCGGAACTCTGGCATTTGCAAAAGCTAAACCATGGATGCTATAAACGGGTTCTGCGAAACTGGGAAAGGATGGTGATGCCTCGCTGGAGGGAAGACAAGCTGAATTGATGGTCCGTCGCGTCACTTGCATCTCAGCCTTTCCTATCCAGCGGGATCTCGGGAGTGTCTCAAGGTATGCAGATCGCGTGTCCAGGCCGCTGTTATGTGGGGCCATACCCTCCAGTAATATTTGAAGTCCTTGAGGGCCTCCTGCTGGGCAAAGAACCCAGAGTAGAAGCGACACATGTGGTGATAGCTCTCTTTCCCACCATTGACGTCCTTCTTGGACTGCTCCTTGATGGACGCCTCCACTTCCTTTCGGCTGAAGGCACGCGGAATGGACCAATGGGCCTCGGTGATGACCTCAAACCGGACTGATGCATTCGTCGCACCGAGGATGGCGTCCTTGAACTCTTGGTTGAATGGCTCGTGATTAAAGAAGATATACGGGTACCGGTGGCGAGCGTTGAAAGTGGGCTCGAAGGTTCGCAGAGTTTTCAAGATGCCATCTTTGTCGGAGTTGCGGGCAAGGGCGATGATGCATGCGTTTTCCCGACCGATGCGGCCAGGGCCCAGCGAGAGCGGCGAGGCGACTTTGAGGCCGTTCGTGGCGACCATCCGATTGTGGGGCTGTTCTTGACCCACCAAATAGACAAGGCCAACACAGATCATGGCGATGCTGAACAGACTCAGCGTGAGAAGCATGCTCCGCAAAGCCAGTATCATTGTCGAGGACTTGGAGCAATCGGTTTGGGGGAATCGGGACGTTCAGGTGGATGAGTCGAGCAGAGTCGACGGGCTGTATCTGGTGGCGAGAGAACAGAGCGCGAGGCGCTGGGCATGAGACCAATACAAGTACAAAGAGGGTAAGCAGATATGTCAGCCGGGTCGACAATAGCCTGGCCATCGGTGCATGGCATTGTGTGGCTAGACGCTGCGCGACCCGCTGATTCAGTGGCTTGATTCGGCCAGCGTTGCAATGTTCCCGGAGGCAAGCGGGCGATGCCCACCACCTTCGCGCTTGCAGCCGACGCCGCCACTTCCATGAAACCACCAAGCGCCAAATACTCCCCCACCACCGACACAGCCACCCCCCGGACAAGCGCGCGGGCGTGGTGGGGACGTGCGCAGCAGTCACCGCCACTGTTCTGTGTCCGCCACCGTCCGCTGCTGTCCGCTGTTGTCCGCTGTATCGTACATGTGCGGCCCCGCCGGCGTTCCATTCTCTCCTCGCGTGGCTGCCGCCACCCGTGTTGTTTGGGATCAACAAAGGCGCCATTATTTTCTCCACCTTCCTTTTCTTCGCTTTCGGCCTGGCCATCGCTTCGTTGACTTCATCCATCCCCCCAACACCATCCCGCACCGAATCCATATCCGCCATGCGCTCTGTTCTCCCTGCGTTGCTCTGGCTCTCGGCCGCGGCTGCCCCCATGGCCTTGGCCCAGCCTGCGTACAGCTGCGATCCAACCGTCTGCAAGCTGCCCAACTGCACCTGTGCCAGCCCCACACCTCCTGGCGGCATCGCCCCGCAGCAGGCTCCCCAGTTCCTGATGCTGACCTTTGATGATGCCTTGACCCAAGGTAGATACAGATCCAGAAACGATCCTGAGATCGCTGCTGTGCTGCCGGCGAGCTCATGATTCAGGGCGGGCTCATGATTCGGGGGGACCGTGAGCGTTTACTCACTCGTGTTCTGGCACAGACACCTATGATGTGGTCACGGCCTTGGCTGGAAGCCGCAAGAACCCAAACGGCTGTCCAGCCCAGATCACATTCTACACCCAAACCTACTACACCGACCCCCTCTTGGTAACCCAGCTCTATGCCCGCGGCCACGAGATCGCCGACCACACCATGTCCCACGGCGCCTATCCCGGCCCTCAGAAGGCCGGTGTCTATGAATACATCGAATACGAAGGAAACCGCGCTTTCCTCAACCGATACGCCGGCATTCCTCTTGGCAAGATCAAAGGTGTTCGTTTCCCATTCCTGAACTACAGTACCGATGCCCTCAACATGATGAAGAAGATGGGATTCCTCTATGACTCCTCGATGAGTGCCGGCGGAAACACTCTCTACTGACCTTACACTCTCGACTATGGAGAGGCCACGGGATGTACCGACCAGGTCAACGTTTGTGGTGATCCAAACTTGAAAGCTCAAGGAATGTGGGAGGTTCCACTGTACGAGACCGGAGGTAACACTCGATGCTCCCGCCTGCAACTGCTCCCGCTTGTAACTGCGACTGCGACTGCAACTGCGACTGCGACTGCGACTGCGACTGCACCTGCACCTGCATCGGCGGCCGGTGGGTCGTTGTCCCTCGCTGCCATGACTGACTTGATTCTCTGGCGTGTCCGATCTCTCCCCAGGTGCCAGCGGTATCCATCTCATGGATCCTTACAACGATCCCACCATCACCAACCCCATCTCGCTCGACACTGTCTATTCCGAGTACGCCTCGACCTTCGACAGCCACTACAACGGGAACCGGGCCCCCTTTGGCGTTTACACACACCCTGTCTGGCTCACCGGCGCCTCGACCTCGCCCAACGGCCTCAACAAACAGGCCACGGTCGCAAAGTTCCTCGACTATGCAATGAGCAAACCCGATGTGTGGATGATCACCGGATCCCAGATGGTCGAGTACATGAAGAACCCGGTCCCGGCCAGCCAGCTCGGCTCGCAGCCATACATGCAGTGCAAGAACACGGCGCCGACCAACATCTGCAACGGACTCGGACCGGCGTCGCTTGCCGAGACATGCAACTTCCTCACCGGCACAATGCATGTGAGTGTCCCGAGTGGCTCTGGGGACTCTGAGCGGTGCTGGATGAGCGTCTGCTGCTGCACTTGGTGCATTCTCTGCTGCTGCACTCGGCGCTGTCTCTGCTTCTGCACTCGGTACACTCTGCTGATGCACTCGGTGCTGTCTCTGCTGCTGCACTTGGTGCATTCCCGACCGTTGGTCTTGCTTTGGATTGATCCGAGTCACTGTGTCGCTCTGGCATGGGTGGTTCGTTTGCCAACACCAGCAAATGACACAACACTTCTCCCACAGACCTGCTATGGCTGTCCCAGCGTCGTTCCCGACATCCCGAACCCACTTCCTTCGTCGAGCAGCAGCCGCTATCCCCTCCCGACCAACTGCGACACACTCTGGTGGGACCCGGTTGCGGGCAAGTGTCTCTGCAACGACGCCTCGTGTGCCTATCAGGACCAAGCTCGCCCCATCAACTTTGATCAAGGCTCGCTCGATGCCGCGAACAGCACAGGCAATACCCCTTCTCCGACTGGATCCGGCAAAAGCCATGCCTTCGCCACCAGTCCGTCGTCGGTTGTCTTGTCTGTCCTTGCATTTGGTGCTCTCGCTATGATGATCTAGAGACCACGGATATGTTCCCAAGGCCATGTCACTAGCCCGTGTCTGTTGCCTCTAGAGACGGCTTGGGGCTTCGAGCACCACACCGGTGCCATGCTCCTCAAGCGATCCGGAGAGCAGAGCGCCTGTGATGCTTTCTTGGCTTTGTTGGTGCATGCATCTTTTAATTTAAGCCTCTTCTTTATGGACCCATTGTCTTGATGGTCTCTGGCACAATATGCCGTATTATTAAACCTGCTCTATTCACTCGGTGCGATCGGATAGAGAATATATCGTTTATTTATCAATTTCGTGCTCAAAACGAAGGGCACTGTGTCTCTGAGACTCCTTCACATCCACCGTTACCTGTTGATCGTGTTCGGAGGCTCACTCTCGACAGTTCATATGAACCCGACCCTCTGGACAGCTCCATGGGCTCGACGGATCTCACCCTGCTTCCATAACACGCTCTTTGGTCGGGGCGGAATAGGTGTGTATTCAAGGTCCAGAAAGTAACAACCCTGACTCGAGACAGCTTCTCGTTTCGCTTCGGATGTACTGGAGCTTCGGGATGCTTCGACGGCGACCCAACCTTGTGGAGATCGACACCCCTGACCCACAGGCTTTGTCGAGGAAGCCACCCACATACAAGCCCATCATCGGTCGAGGTAAATCAAAGATTCAGTTGTAAGCATTCTACAGACGCACGTTTTCCATTCCATTGACGAGCTGGTCAATGCGGATACGGGCGGCGCCTTCACTCCGTCCAGACGTATTCCGGCCGAACGACGCCTCCGCAGCGACGCCAGAGGACGGATCGGTTTGCATGGCTTCGCCGAGACCCGGGCGGTGGGCGGTACTTGTGAGGGGAAAGGCAGGAGCGACGGAGATGAATGACGCCGGCTGCGGCTGGTGGCTGAATGATGGGTAGGTCGCAGACACCGGGCTTGGCTGCTGGAAGACGTTGCTGACCACGGGTGCGGTGGGTGAGGCGGGGGAGACTGTCGGTGAGGTTGCAAGAAGGCTCGATTGGATGGAGACAGGGACGGTCTGGGTTCAAATTGGTGAAGGTTGAGGCGGGAGGTTACATCGGCAACGGGGTCTGAAGGCGATGCTCACGAGAGAGGGGAGAGTGGCGGTCTTCCGGGAACAAGTGGATAGACCTCGCAGATGACTGGCTCCCTTGGACAGCGATTCCCTCTCGTGTGTCCGTTCGGTGCGGTGATGAGCATACCACGAAGCCGCCGCCTCCGTAGGAGCCATAATCGACCCAGGTTACAGTGAACTCTTCTTGCATGATTTTGGCACGGGCTGACGCTGGGAGCTTGGGTGCGGGAAGTTGGCCAAAGACAGACGGGAGGGTATCGATGGTCCCACGAGCGAGCGTGGGAGAAGACGGGGACGGTAGCGAGTTTGGCCTGGGATGCGATGCAGCAGAGGAGGGCGGAGGTCGCAGAGATATCCGGACGATGTTGTTGGGGGCGGACCTGTTTCGGCGTGGATGGGCAGGCGTGAAGGGGCTTGTGCGCGTGTTGTTTTCGCACAGCCCCTTGCATAGCATCGCACAAACCGCCCCTCCTGGACCGATACGGACGGCAAGCTGTCCCATGTTGCGTCCGAGGCGAGTTCGGCGAAGGCAGGAGCGAGCCCCACGATGATGAAAGTGTGCCTTGAAGCGTGCCTCGAAGTGCGCTCTGGAGCGGACCGCAATCACGGCCGTGCCTGGGAAGGAGCCGGATCCAAGGCGATTGCACCGGCCTGGGTGTTCAAACATTCTCGACTCTGCTTCTCTCCACACCCCAACACACCCTGATACAACCGTAAGATTCACCCGTCCACCCTCGGGCCTATCGAGTTTCACTCTACTGCCCGGGTAACACCGGACGGGTGGTTTTCCCCGATTCTACGGATCTTCTTCATTTGATCTCCATCTCAAAGTTGGCACGGACAGGCGTGATGAGGTGCCATGCCAGCGCAAGCGAGACACTGCCCATGGAAGCTAGCCCTATGATGGTCGCAAAGACGATGCGCGGATAGAATGTTCCGTCGGTCTGAAGAGTTGCCAGAATCGACGGAAAGTGTGTGTTGGGGGGGGGGATGCGATCGGGATGAACGAGCTGCAGGTTATTCGTGTGAAATACATCGACCAGAGGCGCAGATACAGGCCATCGCCAGCAATGCCGATAGAGTGGGGGCGACGCATCTGCGAAATGCACAGCGCATCCCTCATGGACACTTGCGCTGCACTTACGATGCTCTGTGTCGGCGGTATGCTGCCGGGCTGGACCTTGGGAATCGAATTGAGGATCAGGATCAAGAACAGCAGAAACAGGACGCATCCAAATTGGATGGCGCTGTGTCGCGACCGAGAGACGGCGATCGTGAGTTATCATTTAGCAAACGTGTAAGCGCAATGACCATGCCGAAGCGACGAAAGGCCGAGAGAACAAGAAGGAATCGAGTGGGATGGAGAAGGATATCCGAGAAGGCACGATAAGGTCAGAACCCGGAACTCGCTCGCACCTGGAATACTCGCTGTGGCTGAAGGCGAAGCACACGCAAAAGAGGATGCCCGCAACAACCAGGCACAGACACAGGGCCCATCCGAGTCCGGCGATCCGCAGCGAGTTGGGCGTCACGATCGAGGCGGTCGCGGCAATAGTTGCAGTTGCGTTCGACATGGGGAGCTTTCTGCCAATGCCCTGTGAAGCCAGAAGGAATCGTTTGTGGTGCGGGAGGGGGGTGAGCGAGAGAATAGCGGCCTTCTGTTACGCGATTTGGTGGCGAGATGAGCCGCGATGGCCAGAAGCAAGGTGTCAGGGATGGGGATGGTGGTGGTGATGGAGGCGATCTGCGGCGCGCATGCGCTAACGAACATGGTCATGATTTTTACTGGCGCCATGGCGTGCAATCCGCTGGTGGGCGATGAACCAGGAGGGAACCGAAGCCACACCGCCCATGCCAGCACCCCCACCCACAGCTCTTTGCAGATCAAACGGTTCCTGAACAACGCAGTGATATTGGAAATACGAAACTGACAAGACAGAAAGGAGAAATCAGGCAGGGATGACTGGACAACAGGACAACAGGACAACAGGACAACAGGACAACAGGACAACAGGACAACGTCAAAAATACGCGTCGCATTGACAGCTGCGAAACAGCGAGCCTGAGGCGCAGCAGCGGTGATGGTGATGGCGATGGCGATGCCGAAGCAAGCGACTCCTCAGTCAAATCGAGGCTGTTCCAATCGAAAGAGCAAAATAGTAATAATAAATGGTGCAAGTGGCATAACAGACATAAGGAAAGGCAATTGAAACTAGAGCCGACACTGACAAGGGAGGTTGCATGGGAGAGAAGCGACAATGACTCTGCGAAATGGCTATGGGATTTCACGGCCCCATGCCGAGTCCAACACAGGACATCCGACAGAGCCGGAGCAATGGGGCTTTGGGGGGGGGGAGCAACGAACCGTACGCACTCACTGGGGATGGCTCCTGCTCATGCCCAGGACAGAGGCAAGGGCCCTCCACATGGCGGCATTTCGGGCATTCAGCGACGCCGTGCGGATGCCGCTGCCGATGCTCGTGACCGAGAGCGACGACGACGAGGCTGCGGCCTTGAGTCTCCTCCAGGTGGTTTCGCCCTCGATCGGGCTACTGTTGTTGTCGTCGGTGCCGCTCTGGCGGTCAGTGCTGCGGTCGCCTGGGCGGCTCAGCGGGTCTGGCTGGAAGGACGGATTCAGGCGGGCAACGGCCTCTTCGATTGTCTGCACAGGAACGGCCACCGATCCCGGACCGGAGGGTTGGTTGACGAAGCCGGATGGGCTCGCATCCGCGGTCACCTGTTTGTCGAGGAGATTTCGAGGCAATTTGCGGCGCAGGAGGATGGTCGAGCCCGAGCACCGGAGGGAATGGCGTGATCGAACAGGAGGGAGGAGGAAGAAGCGGGTTTGGAGATGTGAGGGCCACAACAAGCAGAGTGCCACGACAAGCAGAGGACGACATGGGTGGATGATTTATTCCACGCAGGCCTCGGGCAGCAGCGAGATGGAAAATGGCGCAAATCACCCCAAGAACAACACGCCGCCTGCCCTTCTACAACTGGACACGGGTAACTCCAAGGCACACCAAGAACCCAAACGGACGAGCCCACAACTCAAAACGGCTCAAACGAGTCAGCCCGACACTTCTCCTCTCTCAAAGGACGGTGGCAAGAAAGTATATATACAACAGGCCCAGCGTCGTGTCTCGGATACACAGTCGAACCAAGCGAAAAGACCCGAGCAAAGTCACCACCTCCCCTTTCCTGCGCTGGCTCCAACAGCATCGCAATTCTATACAAAGTATGGCTGCCCAAGAGCCGATTCGCTTTGGTTGTGAGCATGGCAGGGAAGAGGAAGGGGACATCGCCCGGGAAAGAAAAAGCAAAAGCAAGGGGGGGTTCTATCGGCTCTGGATCGGGGGAGGGAGGAGCGACGACGTTGGTCGTCTACTGAGTCTTTTGGGTACCCACTTGGATCGCAACGGAGCCGTCCACAAAGGTGCGCGAGCTCGAGCTGGTCTGGTCCGAGCCGCTGTCTTGCTCCATGAGGTAGGTGATGTCGTCCCAGGGGTGGCGGTACAGACCCTGCTTCAGGCGCTTCTGGTCGAGGTAGTGGCCAATGAAGCCAATGCTGCGGCCGAGCACAAAGAGACCGTTGAGGGTGCCAATGTTGACGTACTCGTCGGCTTCATCGCGGCTGAAGGCGCCGCAGCTTCTCAGAAGATCCACAAAGGCAACACCAACGGCGCCGTCGACGTTGAGGATCAGGTTCTCCTTCTTGGCTGTGGTGATGTTCTCGACCTCGATGGCGTACTTGAGGATCTCGCAGCTGGGGAAGTTGTTGAAGACAAAGTCCTTGACGATGGACACACGCAGATCAGGGTTGGTGCGCGACTTAATCTTGTGTCCAATGCCGAGAATGAGCTGGTGCTTCTTGCGCATCGAGTCGACGTATTCCTGAGGCGAGAGGCCCTTGTCGTAGGCGGCCGAGAAGCTCTGGGCAGCGCCATCGAGGGCGCCGCCAAAGCGCTCACCAATGGTCAGCAGACCCGAGACCAGGGAGGAGATCAGATCCTTGCCGGCACGAGCGGTCACAATGGTGTTGTGCGCTGTGGCGAGTTTGTGGCGGGAGTGCAGACGAGGTCAGGAATCAGTCGCATCAAAGACAATGGGCCATGATAATTGATCTCCAATGGCTGCAGGGCAACAACACAGCGGCAGGGCAGCGACACAGCGACAAGGCAGCGACGCAGCGACAACACAGCGACAATCAGACCAAAGCAGAGTGAGTGACAGCGCCAATGGCAAAGGGACCAGGAAGAAGCTCACCTCCAGAGACAGCCGGTCCGTGGTCGGCGGTCAGCATCAGAACCATCTCGATGAAGCGCGAGGCGTAAGGGGGCAGGCGGCGCTTGAACCACAGGAGCGACAGGACGCCGCCCACACCAATGTCCTCCTTGAAGACGGCCGAGATCGACATGCCAGCATACAGGAGCTCCTGTCCACGGTCGTCGCAGATGGTGGAGATGAAGGAGGCGGGCTTGCGGATCAGGCCGAGCTCCTGGGCCCAGGCATAGTCGATGGGGATCTTTGGGGGCTCGGGCTCGGGGACAACCTTGACGACGGCAGAGCTGACCAGCTGGGAGAAGGTCTCGCTGAGCACGCGGGGCAGATCCTCAAAGGTGTTGGGGACGATAACGCCACTGGAGCGCAGGGAAGAGTTCTTGCTCTCGGCCGTCTCGAGGTCCGAGTTGGCAAAGGAGCCGGCGTGGCCAAACTGCACATCGGTGGTGAACATCTTGGCGCAGGTGCCGATGCACCAGGCGACGACGGGCTTCTTGATCTGGCCAGACTTGACGGCCTCGGCAATGCGGTACTCCTCAACACCACCGACCTCGCCGAGCAGAACCATCATCTTGGCGTTGGGGTCCTTCTCGAAGCGCATCATGTGGTCGATGAAGGTCGAGCCAGGATAGCGGTCACCACCAATGGCCACGCCCTCGTAAACGCCGTTGGTGGCGCGCGAAATGATGTTGTTGAGCTCGTTGGACATGCCGCCGGACTTGGAGACGTACGCGACCGAGCCAGGACGGTAGAGCTTGGACGAAACAATGTTGTCCATCATGCCGCCGGTGTTGCCGATCTTGAAGCAGCCGGGGGTGATGCCGCCAACGGTGGCCGGACCGATGATCAAGACATTTCGCTGCTTGGCCTCCCACAGCAGCTGACGACTGCGCTTCTCGGGGACGCCCTCGGCGATGATGGCAATGGTGCGGATCTGAGGGAACTGCAGGAGCTCGCGGGTGCTGTCGTAGACACTGCGGAAGGAAGCAAAGTTGACGACAACGGTGGCCTCGGGGAACTTGCTGACAGCCTCCTCGATCGAGGTGTAGACAGGAATGAGGGTCTCCTTGGTGCCCCAGTAGAACTTTTGGACGTGGTGGCCACCGAAGGGGTAGATCATGCAGCAGACGGACGGACGCTCGCGCTTGCACATAAAGTCAAAGTCAAGCATGCCCTGGACGGCCTTGGGCTGCATGCCATAGATGAGAGCGCGGGTGTTCTTGGTGAAGGGCTGCCAGAAGCCCTGGGGCAGCTTGCTGAGATCGATTTCGGCGGTCTGGGCGGCACCAAAGCCGTTGTCGACGATGCCGCTGCTCATCAGGGAGAGGCCGTTGCCGAGCTTGACGGCTGCGTTGATTTTGCAAACGATAGCAAAGATAGCGAGGCAGTGAGGGGTCAGGGTCAGCACAAAGTAGGCGGGCGACTGGAAAGAGCACACCGCAGCAGCCCAAAGCAATGCAGATAGACTTGGTTCGGAAGATGCAGGGCAAGACACTCACCTCCCGACTCGTCGAGGATGCCCATCTCCTTGGCCTTGGCTTCGCCGAGAAGCTCGAGGGGCACAATGCCGGTGACAAACATCTCGGGACCGTAGACGCGGACAGGGACACCGATGGACTCGCCGCACAGGCGCATGGCCTGCAGACCCTCCTGGTAGTTGGGGCCGGCACGGCGCACCGAAATGCGGACCTTGTGCTGCTGGAGCTTGTGCTTGTACTCCTCGAGGGCACGGATCAGACCCTTGAAAGTGGTCGAGACGTTGGTGAAGTTGGCAATGCCACCGCCGATGAACAGAATCTGGTTGAATCGAGAGGGCAAAGCGCCCGAGGATGTTAGACGAGACAGAACAGGGACAAATGGAACAGAGATCAAAGGTCTGGGGGCCACTGCAGCGGCACCACTTTTAGCCTAGCTATACAAAACAGCGGCGCAGGGGCTGGGTGTAGCAGTGTGCCAGCCATGCAGGGTCACCGTTTACAGCACAGCATAGCACAGCACAGCACAACAACCTACCTTGCCATCGGGGTTGGGAGTACCACGGGTCATAAGATCCAGGATGGTCTTGGCGTACTCGTAGGTCTGCGACTCGGAGGGAGCGCCCGAGTACTCGCCGTAGTTGGCCAGCTCGTGGGCGTAGCCCAGAGCAGCAATGGCGTCCGAGTAGACAACCGAGGCGCCGCCACCGGCAACCATGGTCCAGATGCGGCCCTTGGGGTTCAGGACGGTCAGCTTGAGGGAAGCGCCGGTCTTGGCATCGAGTTCGGCAATGTAGGCTTCCTCCTTGCTCAGCTCACGACCAAAGGGAGCAGGGAATTCGATGGTGGGAACACGTCCAGCATCGGCGAGGTAACCGGCCTGGAGACCAGTGGACCACTTCTTGCCGCATTCGTACTCGGCGGTCTGGTCGAGCTTGGCAGCCAGATCAAGGTAGAAGACAGAGCTGGAGTTGGGGCCGCTCTCGACGACAACCAGGGGGTTGATTTCGAGATAGGTGAACTGCAGGTCGGTATAGACGGCATAGAGGCGGGTCACAAAGTCGACGAGGGTGGCCTTCTTGGATTTCGAGGCAACATCTGCATGGGGAAATAGCGGCGGCGGTACATGAGCAATGGCGGCGCGGAGGGCTGCGGGTGATATGGAGGGCATCCGAGCACCCATTCTCGTGGGGGGGGGAGAGTTGGGAGCGCTAACGAATGGGGGGTGAGCGAATTTGCAGGAAATCATACCTATCAGCAGAGTGGACTCGATTTCCTGAGCAGACGGGAAGGCGGTGTTGACACCGACGAGCAGGCGCTTGGCCTTGGCGTCGACATCGCCGACGTCGACACCACCCTCGTGGGTGAAGAAGATCATATCGCCCTCGCGGATGGACTGGATGCAGATGTAGTATTCCGAGTCCTGGGAGTGAGGCACAAAGGGCTCGACCAGGAAGGTGTGCAGATAGCCCTTGGTGCGCTCGAGCTGGAGACAGAGCACAGGCAAGCGAGGGTGGAAGCGGAAGCGCATGTGAATTAGGCATGGCAGCTGTAGCAATGCAATCAGGGGGGGAAGAAGCATGGCTCACCTGGAAGATCTTGCCGGCACGGACACGAATCCACTCCTTGGCGGCGGCCCAGTCGAGGTTGATGCCGAGCAGGCCGTTCTTTCCGCGGCGCTTGATGAGCTGATCGGGCTTGCAGACGAGCTTGGTGGTCAGGAGCCACGGGTTCTGGGCCTCGACGGCGTTGAAGACCTGGTCGATCGAGGCGCTGAACTGCTTTTCGGCGATGGCGGCGTTCTCTGATGAAGAGAGAATGGAAATGTCGAAGGCAATGTGGGCCAGGCGAGCAGGAGCCAGGAAGGACGGCGGGGCAACGTCGGTGGTGACGGTGCTATCCTTGGCGATGCCGAGCTTGGGCAGCCAGTGGGCGAGCAGCAGCTTTCCGTCGAATTCTCGAATGGCCTTGGCAGACATGGTGGATGCTAATGCTGATGCTGATGCTGATGCTGATCAAAGGGAAAGAGGAGATGGGCGATGGGGAGCAAAAGTCGCGACGGGTGGTATAACAAGTCTGCGATCCAGCGGGCAGATAGGCGGACGGCGGCGGAAGTGGAAAAGAAAAGGGCGCAGAGGATGGAGGCGTGGGATTGCAGCGGAGGCAACGGTGGGGCGACCAGCGAGCACGGCGGGAGCGAGAGGGAGACAGAGACAGATCAGTCGGTGATAACGGTGCAGACAACCCCGGCGAATGCCGATAACACCCTGGCGGCCAGCGACGGGGTGCATGAGGCGGAGCAGACGCGCAACCAAAACACCAGGGAGCATGCTGCCAGGCCAGGGCACGTTTTCAGGCCAGGCCCAAAATGGAAGGCCTGAAGACGAGCCGAGGCAGGCCAGCAATCCACCGTGGCGGGCTGTGGGCAGCGAGATGCAGCAGAATGCGGCGAGGCGCATGGAGTTGCATGGAGTTGCATGGGATGGGATACATGTGGCCGCAGGGCGATTGCAGCAAAGGCACCGGCGTATACAGCACGATGCAATGTGTGCTGGGAGAGAAGCTCGTGACGAGACGAAAGCATCGCATAGATGATGGAAAGCGCTGGAGCTGTGCTGCTGCTGGCTCGCTCGCTGACGCATGATCGCTGGCTGGGCATTTACCTACAGATCCGGGGCTTGTGGGGAGGGGCAAGAAGAAGCAACTTTGCAACGACCAGGATGAGACGGATCGGTGCACAAAGCGATGCTGGCAGCCGAGCCGAGGGGTGGTCGCCGGGGCTTTTATAGCCGCCTGCTGGAGTCATGACCAGCTCCGACCGGGTTGGCCAGCAAGCACTCCGCGAGCAACAGGCGGGGGGCCGAGCCCCAACGGGCGGCTGGGGTTTGGGGAGGGCGTGTGTGTGTGCAGAGGCAATTTCTGATTGGGCGCGCACGCTCCGCCGACAAGGCCGCCGCCGCCAGCGAATGGGCGCGGGTGTCTGGGCATGTCTGCCGTGTCAGCGGAGGGGCGGCGTGGGCAGCGCGGGGCACTGTGGGCGCTGTGGGCAGTGTGCAACTGGCGGGTCGGGAATGTAAGAGACATTGGCCTCATCGACAACAGCACCAAGCGGCCAGCGCGATAATATTACCGCATTGCCTCCATCATCCGAGACAGCATTAACGCTGCATCCAAAACAGCCATGACATTCGCCGAGACCGCCGCCTCTGTGTCGCGGTGGCTCGCCCCGCCTTTTCCCATTGGTGCGCGTCGCACGGCCACGCTCCCTTTTTCGGATAGGCCCGGCTGCTGACCATCGCAAACCATCACACCGCCGACACCTCCATCGCCCTATGCAGACGGCATATGAATGGCATATGAACGACATATGAGTGGCATATGAGCGGCAGGCTCCCGGGGCGGATGAACATCTGCGCGTGTGCACGTCGCAGCCGCTGTCGACGGGAAGGCGCCGGCCTGCTTGCGATCGAGTTTGCATGCGTGGGATGTATCTGGCAAGACATGCATCGTCGCTGCGTCGTATCGACGGAGGGCAGTCGGTCTGATATCCCCACACTCCTTTGCGACGATAGCAGATCAAGGAAAAAAAAAAGTGCAGACGAGCTGGTGGGTGGGTGAATGGATGGGCAGAGTCGTCAAGTTGACTCAGCGGGCCGCGAAAGCGCATCATCGAACCCAGGGCAAGGGCACCCAAAGCGATTGCATCGACTGCGTATGGTGGGTGTGGTGGGTGTAGGTGGGCGTAGGTGGGCGTAGGTGGGCGTAGGTGGGCTGATAGGAAACGAATGTTCATCGCCCCGAGCGGTGGACGGATTTGATCAAAATGCCCAAGCGATGGACTGGGTTGGACTCGTGTTCATGCAATCCGCCATCTGCGATCATGGGCAAATGTCCTCCATGATCGCTGCCGGCCCATTGCCCTCCCATCGCCCATCCCTGCGACATCAACGCACCGCGGACGAGCGCTCTTTGTTGTTGCTCCTGCCCACTCCCGGCTGCAGGCAGGATGGACTTGCTGGCCGCCGGCCTTGCGATCTCTCGCACCAACCAGCTGTCGTCCTGGCCTCGTTGTCGCCCTGCCCTTCCCGGCCGTGTCTTTTTTGGGGAGGAGGAGCCGGCGGTCGCCCTCCCCCCGGCCTGCCGCGGGTGCTGCCAGCGACGATGTGTGGGCTCCAAGCCGGCTTCAAGCCGGCTCCGAGAGTCGGACCCGCTCATCTTTTGGGGGCGGCGGGCTATTATGGGTTGCGGCTGTCCTTGGACGTCGCTGCTGGCGCTGCTTGGACCCTGTCGGCCAGCGCCGTCGGGTCTTGGGTCTTGCGAGAAGATCCCTCCAGCCCCACAACCAACCAACCAACCAACCAACCAACCAACCAACCAACCAGCCAGCCAGCCATTCGGGCTCTGGATGCTGTTGCTGTGGGCTCCCAGCCGCCGTCCACCATCATCTGCCGCCGCCAGGGACGGACGCTCAGATACGACCAAACCCGCTTGGTCGTTCTCGGCCGAGTGCATGATCTGATCTAACCATTGTGCCCTGCTGTCTCATCAGCACGTTGCATCGGTTCTCTGGCCCTGGCGCTTGGCTGTTCCCATCCGTCGCTTCAGGTGCCCCGGCCGCAACACTCTCAGCAGCGACGGCTGCAGCCCGACAAAACCTGGCTGTCGGCCATCACATGAAAATGGCTCGCCCACTCTCGTTCCCACCCCCTTCCACACTCCACAGCACCGCCCACCCCTGCACACCGCCATCAGAAAAGCACGCCCCCGCCGTCCGTAACGTCATCCATGGGCCAGCTCGGGTGTGCGGGTGGGTGAAGCGGAGACACGATCAATCACATCCCAACCCTTGGCTCACTGTCACATCCCGGCTTGCATAGAGTTTGTTCTGCTCCATAGTCCACACAGCCTCCGCGGCGGCAACAGCAGCGGCGATCGAATGATTCCGTCAGGGATATTGGGCCCCTCCCTCCAGTCAGGACGGTTCGCTGTGCTTTGTGACGCTCTATTATCCGCCATGACCGGATCGCTACTGCTTGCTTCAGTTACATGGTTGATAGCCATAGTCTCGCCAAACCGACGATTGCCGTTCCAACAGGCCCCGGGACTTCAAGACGATGGTGATCTATCGAGTGGGCAGATCGTATCCAGTGAGTTGCATCGAGTGAGTTGTATCGACAGCTCTCTTCAGTACCCATGCTGTTTTCTGGCGCAACCAACGACAGGCTCTGCGGCATTGCCCGTCTGCCCGGCAGTTCATTATTTGGGCAGGCTTGTGAGATATCCGCATCTGAGACACTTCATCCGTCCAGACTTGAGCACCGTAAAGCTGTCGCCACCACAGCTGCTGCACACCAGCCCGCCTTCGTCGTCGGCCTCAGCCTCGGTGGGTCCGCTGCTCAGCGCTGGGCTGGACTCGGCCTGTAGCGACTTTGCCTTGGGCCGACCGTCATTCGTTGGATGTGCTCCGAGGGTGGCCAACAAAGCCGACGGCGCCGAGGCATCGATCGGCACCGATTCAGCCCGCTGCTCGGCGCTGCTCGAGACCGATCCGCTCGAGCCTTCTTTGATCGCCACCGGTATCTCACGCTGTGTCTGGCTCGATCGCGGCGATGCCAGTCTCTCCGTCAGGGACTTGATCGACATCACAATCGAGTGAGAGTGGGACCGCTGCCGCGTGACGATCGGTTCAAACCCGGAGGACGATCGCTGGTGCGTGGGAATCTCGATCTCGGACGGCCCGCGTTGGATACTTCGGGGCGCCGTTCGGTCGGGAAATGCATCCGTGCCACTCCGAGCATGGTGCAGGCCATCGCTGTCTGACGGGGCCGCCAATCGTCTTGCTGTGGATGTCGCTGACTCTGCCGCCGTCGTGAGCGACCCTGCTCTGCTTGTTGTCGATGCGTCCCGCGTGGCCGATGCCAGAGATGTCACCGAGGTTGCTCCATGCGCCAAGGCTAGGGCTGCCGATGTCGATGCTCCGGCTGAGACTCTTCGCTCGCGCTGCGCTAGGTGAGTTGGACTGCCTCGGCCCGAGGCCGCGCCTTCTTGCAGCGACGATGGCGGGGGCTCTGGAATCTGCGACGACAGGCTGGCTCGACCCGAAGGCCCTGTTGTACTTTGCCGCCCCGACCCGAGGGATGTCCGTGGACGCAACCCACTGTCCCGACTCAGCGTTGCTGTTGTCGAGCCCATACCTGAAAGCGGGGGCCGGGAAACCAGGTCGCCCGAGGAAATGCTGCTGATCGACTGGGCTGAAGTCAGCGTCCGCGGTAGAAACGAAACATCCGTGGGATTCTGGACCATGTGGACCGATGATGATTTGGCGAGGCCGGTGCTGGACGTCGGCAGCGTCAGCAGGACGCTCTGGGCCTTGTTCGGCGCGTTGCTCGGGCTCGGGCCTGGATATCGATCCGGCTGTGCGGCGCTGTGGATGTGGAGATCGCCAGCAAGGTCCGAGCTGATCCCGGTGCTCTTGGTTGGAATCGTCGGTGTCCGGGCCAGGCCGCGCAGGATCGAGCTGCCTGTGCTTGTGCCGCTGGATTTCCCCATGCTGACGCTGGCCGTGGGCGAAAACATGGGGCCGAGTGAGTTTTCACTCTCGTAGACCCGCATGAGTCCGCTCGCATCGACCGAAACGAGAATCTGAGAGTAGACTTGGTCCATGGGAGCGTCGGCCTCGGCCGGAAGCAGGCCGCGCCGGAGCCGAGACTGCTCCAGATATACACGGGTGCCGCTCGGGGCGAACGCTGTGCACAACACAGGCTCCTCCAGCCCCGAGAGTTTCAGGATGTACTTTGTTTGGTTGTCGAGATGCCAGCCCATGAGTCCGCCAAAGAGGGCGCTGCCGCTGCTGCTCGAGGCCGTAGTGCTGTGTAGGGGCGAGTGCAGGTGGACGGTCTGGAGGGCCGAGTTTTCGTCCAGACAGGTGTTCCAGATGTAGATGGCCTTTTCGTCCGAGCCCGAGACAATGTACCGGCCGTTCCACGAGCAGCTTGCTCGACTGGACGCCGAGCGATGCTCTGAGCCCTTGAACTTTTGAAAGAGCGATTTGTCGCGCAGATTGTAGATGCGCACGCGCGAATCGCTCGAGGTAACCAGGATCTTCTCGTCTTCGAGGACGATCTGCGGGTCGGGCTCCTGGTTCAGGGCCGCGACGAGTTTGGTGCCCTGGTACTTGGCCATGATCTTTTGCTCAAGCGTTCGGTTGGGAATCCGCTCGATGCCAATGATGCGCTTCCCGCCCCGGACGCTCCGGCTGCGGCTCAGGGCCTTGACCTCGATTTGCGTGTGGTACTTGAGTCCGTTGAACTCGAAAAAGACCAGGTCGCCCTGGTCGCTTCCGCAGATGACGAGGTCGCCTGCCAGATTGAAGCACAGGGCCGTGACGCTGCTGTCCAGGAAGATCATTTCGTTCCAGAACTTGACCTTCTTTTCCACCAAGGACCACACCCGGATCTTGCGGTCGGCGCACGAGCTGACAAAGTACCGGTCGTCGATCGGATGGAAGCGGACGGCCGACACCGCATCCGGATGCTCAAAGATGCACAGCGGCGAGGGTTCTTGCGGATGCCACAGACGCACTTGTCCGTCGCTCGAGGCCGAGATCAAAAAGTTGTTTCGGGACCAGGCCAAATCGAGAATATCGCTGCCGTGGCCCGCAAAGATGCGCACAGGTGTCGGCTTGAAGACCGGCGGAGGCACATCGGCCGAAGCCCCGGCCCCAGCCCCGGCTGCTGCCTTGCCAGCGACTGCAGGTCCATCGTGTTCGACCATCTGCAGCCCCCGGGGAGCCACGTCGGAGTGACTTCGGGCAAAGACTGGCCTGTTGGGCCTCGCCTTTGTTTCCGGACGACTTGCTGGATGGGGGACCGGGCTGGCACTTTGGTCTCGACCGCAGACCTCCCAGATCCAAATGATGCCGAGCTTGCCCGCCGCCGCCAGCAAGAGCCCATTATCCGAGAACCGCATCACCGAGATTTCGTGTCCTGGGGTTGTGGACGAAGCAGCGCCATCGGATCCCGGGTGGGAGTGGCTCAGGATTCCACTCCAGCCGCTGGCTCCTGCCTGCTGCACGGACTCGGTCGCCGGTTCCTTGGTGGTCTTGCTTTCCACTGGTGCAACCCCCGGTAGGAGCTCGGCCGAGGCTTCTTTGGCGATGCACCGGATCTCCTGCACCAGCACCAGTCCGCCGCCGACCTCCTTGCCGAGCAGGTTAGGCAAGGGCCGGTTGGCCGGATACGAGAACTTTTTGTCGCCGCCCTTGACAAAGGTTGCCGCGAGCCCATGCGACACTGCCGTCGAGGAGGACGTTGAGCTGAAAACAGATGAGACCTCGGCGCTGGTCTTGGAGGCGATCGCGGTTGTCCATGAATTGAGTGTGGATTTCGAGGGCTGGGGGAGCAGCGCAGAGCCTGGAGCCTGGGCGCCGGAGACAGCCGCGGCAGCGAGGGCTGCTGGCTTGGCCGTGCCGGCATGCCTCTGCCGATCCTGGTCCGGCGTAGATCCAGGTCCAGATTCAGGTCCTGATTCGAGTCCTGATTCCGGTCTCGGCCCGGGTCCAAGTCCAGATGCAGTATCCAGGACGGTTGACGACGGCGGCGCGCTCAGAGGCTTCGTGGGATCGGCCTCCCCTCTGGATGCAGCGTCCCGGGGAGCACATGCCGGCTGGGACGCCTGCCGAGCCTCGGGAAGAATGCCCTCGGACTGCGTCGGGCTATGCCTGGAGTGGCTTTTCTTGGCGTGCTTCTCGGCCGTTTTGTCCAGGAGCTTCTTGGTCTTGTACTTGACCTTGGCAAAGAAGCCCTTCTTGTCGGGCGAGTGGCTTGAGGGTGCGATATCCTGGGAAGACGCCGACGGACCAATTGGCGGCCCGGTCGACGGCGACTCTGCAGACGACGATGCCGGCGGGCGGTGGGGACAAAATGCAGAAGACGACACCATGGATGAGAAAGCCTGCCAGTCAACCAGCCCCCATCGGCGCTGGTGCCGGAACCACCCGCTATGGCTGCGTTCGCTACACATGGGATGTGCAGCTTGCTGGGAGGGAGGGCGAGTGCAGCAGAAAGGAGCCGCAAGAGACGGAAAGGCAAAAGAATACCTTTCGCCGGAGAGGTGTCCGAGTCGTGGTCGAGCCGGGCTGATTTCGCGGGGCTGGAAACAGCCGAAATCACATCAAAGTCTTCATCCGCGCTCGTCGTCGGGACTTGGGATTCCGACGATCTGGAGGAGTGCGGCGGACGAATGGGAAAGCGGCGGTTACGATGAGGGGGTTATGGAGGATGTCGAACGTTGCCGAGCAAATCGAGAAAATCGGGCAAATCGGGCAAATCGAGCAGATCCATCAAGTCGAGCAGATCCTGCCGGCCCAGGACAGAGGCGGTCGGCGTCAGGGCTCGCCGCTGTCGATCGCTCCGGCACGTCCCATTAGCACTGAGAGCAGCGATGCGTCGATGGCCGGATCGCATCCGAGTAGTTGATCCTGCTTTTCTTCCACGCCCAGAAGCAAAGGGCAACGGAGAAGAGAGCAAACGAGAGCACCCAGGAGATATCGGCCTCCAACAAACTCGGCTCGCGTGCGCACCTATCGTTCAGAAACCGGAGCCGATTCAGTGAGTTCTTGATGGCATAGTTTGGGTCTTCGTCGAACTCCGAGTCGGTCATATCCGAATATTCATCCGAAGGCAGTGGCCGGTGGTCAAAGCGGCCGGGCCAGCCCCGCTGGTCGTGGCCATCCGCGGGCCGATCTTGCAGAAGGAATGCCGCCGGCAACGACGATGGCGGATCCAATGATGATGGCAGCGAATGCGGCCGCGACGCTGGGGTCGCGAAGATGAGGCCCTCGGGATCGGTGATGTGGATGGTGGTGTTGGTGTGGGCATGGACGGGCGGCGGGATTCGAATGGGGCTGGAAGCCAGCGAGTCCACAGGCCGGCGATGGGATTCGGGAGTCGACGACTGCGGGTGATGGCCTGGAGGCTCTGGATGGCTCGACGCAGACATGACCAGGGACCGGCTGCCTGAGACGACGGACGACGGCTCACAGTCGGCCGCGCTGACGACAAAAAGTGGGCAGCGAGCCTGCCCAAGGGTCTGGAGATGCACGGGAGAGCGCGAGCCGAAAGCAGGGACGAGGGCGACGATGCCAAGGACAGTGACGCTGGGAGGCTGAGCCGCTGCTGCGATCAGGACAAGCAGCCCAGCGACAGCACCCCGCCTGGGGACGAGGGACATGCGTCCAACGAAGCTCTCTCGGGTCGGTGCCGCAGGACCCCGAGGCTTGGTTTGATATTGAGATGAGTGCCTCGCTCGCCCTTCCCCTGCTGTTCCGCTCCATTCCGCGATGCCCACAGGCCAGGACAAAGTCGTGCCAAAGATTATGCAAGTGTCCTGTTGTAGCTGGAATTTTTTTGATATATGTACGGCAAGGAATGGCCAGACGGCCAATGCTCCTTGCCAAGGCAAGAAAGGTGTCATTTGGCTGACAGCATTACGAGGGCATTTCCGAAGAGGCTTCAAATCCAAAGGTGGGGGGACAGGTACGTTCTCGAAAGCATGATCCCTCCCATTTAGTGGCCCTTGGCGACCTTCTTGGGCTCATCCTCCTTCAGAGCGACCATTCGCGGGACCTGCAGGGCCAAGAACACAGCATCTCGTCAGCAACATTCTCGTCGGTCGTGCCTGGCAGATTGGATGAGGCGCGCAAAGAACACAGCTGCCGACACAACGGTATGGTTGTCCCACTCTTACTCCGGAACACAAACACGTACCTGGTTGAAGTGATGGTAGTCGGGAGGGCTGGGGATACACCACTCGAGTGAAACAGTAGCGGGAGTGCGGGCAATCTTCTCGCTGCCGAAAGTGCGCTTCTCGAAGAAGGGAGGGGACAGGAGCTCGGCCCAGTAGTCGGCCTTCAGACCATCTATCGGGGAGTCCTCGGAGAGAAGGGAGGGAGACAGAGCACGGAGCTTATCGGAGACCTTCTCGGAGGGGTCAAAAGCACCGCCTGTGCATTGGAGATGGCACTCGGATTAGCAACTTGAACTGCAAAGGCGGCCGATTGTCACTCATTCGCTATTCAAGATAAACAGCGCACAGGCATCGCCAGTCTGCAGTCGGTCCGACAGCACGATGACACGTACGGATCTCGGCACCAAGAACTTCCAGACCAAACTCCTCGGATCTGGCCTTCAGGGCAGCAACGATCTTCTCGGCAAGGTTGGCGCTGTCGGCGGCAGAGATCTGGCGGTCGGCACCGACGGTGAGCTTGGGGATCTCGGCCTCCAGGGTACGGACAACGAGCTTGGCGGCGGCGCGCTCAGAGTCGAGCTTGTTGCTCTCAGGGTCGACGTACAGAGCAGACTGCGGTGCAAGTTTTGTAGTTAGGATCGAGAACACGGGTCTGCCCATCGAGTGCCACTGCTTGCCCGTGCGCGTCGCATCGGTGGCTCGTTGTTGCCCAACATTACCTTGGAGAAGTCGGTGACCTGGATGTGGAAAACACTGTAGACGTTGACAGCATGGCCATCTGCAGGAACAGCCAAGGGCGAGTCAGCATTTGCGAGGGGTCCCTTATTGCGATGACAGTCTGGTTGGCAATCGACCCGGCTGGCTTCCCATGGACAGGTGTGAACGAATGGGCAACGGCAGAGCAATGATGCGTACCCTTGGAGACGACACCGTCAGAAAGGACACCCATGGCGACGGGATCACTGTTCTTGACGGCCTGGACCTTGCTGACGAAGGGCAGGAGGAAGCTCATGCCCTCCTTGACAGCCTTGCCATTGGAGAGAACCCAGACCTCTCCGGGGGGAACGTGGGTCAAGCCCTGTTGGGAGCAAAGGTGTCAGCGACGCAGGAGCGGGATGCGGTCAATTCCAGCCGCGCGCGGAAGGGTAGGCTCGCTGGCATCAGTCGCACGCGAAAGTGCGGGGTTTCTTGTGCACACTCACAGCAATCGAGGAGCCATAGCCACGGAAAGCATCGCTGGTGGTCCAGAAGTCCCAGTTCTTCTCGGTAGCGTTGAGCTCGCGAACTTGCTCGGTGGGGACACCGTTGGCGAAAGGGGTGATGGGGTTGTGGGTGTAGGGGACAGTGAGGGTGTGGGAGGAGCGGACCTGGATGGGGCGGGAACCGAATGAGTGTCGGGGCTGGGCTGGAGAGATCCAACAGCCAGAACTCCGTGCGAGAGAAATCCCCAACGGGCGATTGCAAAAGAAAGCCATGCGCGCTTACAGGAGTGGAGGCAGCCCGGCGCAGAGCGACACGGTTAAACAAAACTTTGGAAGCCATTGCTACACTGCTGTTGGATTGGATTGAGAATCGAGCGAGTCGGGTCAGTCGGGGTTGGGGTTCAATGCGGACGCATGCCTGCAGATACCGAGGATGCGGCTGCCACATATGCGACAGCGAGAAGCCTGCTCTATGGGTCGCCATCCAGGCGCCGTCTTGCTCGACTGCCACAGACAACGGCGCTGATGCCAACGCCGTTGACAAGCAGCCACCGGCAGAGAGCACCGGCCATGCCGCCGCGGCGCGAGCTGGCGATGGAACCCCGACGAGGATATGATCTATACTTTCGACACGACCAGCGGCAGCGCAGAAGCGACGAGACAGCAAGCGAGCAGGGGGAGGTGCTATGAGGGCAATGAGGTCTGCGACGGAAGAGAGCCCTACCGCTTTGGACTGGGAAGGACCGGATGGCGAGGTGGGGAGAAAAGAGGAAGGCCGTAGGACGCCGGGCGATTGGCGATTTGACTTTTTCTCAATTTTTGTCTTTTTTCCTCGGGCCGACGACGAGCCCGCGACGAGGGCGAGAGCGACCCGCGCAGCACACGCGCGCACACAGACTGTCGCGGCGAGAAGCAGCGAGAGCGGCGGCGAGAGCAGCGTGTGTCACTCGTGTGCGACTCGGCCGGCGATGACTCAGTCTGCCGCCATGCCGCCCAGCGCCGCGGCCTGGCAGGGCCGAAAACGCAAACGAGCCAGGGCAGCGAGGGCATCCCGCTCGCGCAGACGTTGCAGCAGCAAGCAGGACCGCCGCGACGGCCAGCGTCGGCGAGCAGCCCACCCAGGGCATCCGGCCGGCGCTGCCCGTCCTGGCGCTGCCCTGCGGGATCTTGTCGGCCCAGCCAGCGGGTCTTGGAGCCTTGCCCGCCCTGCAAGCGAGCGAGGATTCATTAGCGCATGCGCAGTTAATACTTTCGCAAAAATACCGCACATCGGCAACAAGCGGACCTGTCGAGCTGTCATTGCTCATGGCCGGCATGACCACCACGGACAGGCGAGCGGCAACAAAGCGGGCTGCAGGGCATGAACCGACTTGCAGCAACCACGCGGCCCCTCGGCATGAGCCATGGAGCCGGCTGGGGGGCGACTTGCGAGCCGGACAACCTCGCTGCAGCTCGGCCCCAGCGGCTAGAACGGATCCACAAACCTCTTGGGAGGCCAGGTGAAGCATGATCAGCACGGCGCACTGGCTCGAGCCCGGTCTTGTGCTCGGCCTTGCGATCAGCTTGCACATGGCTGAGGCGACATCTGCGTCAAGTCTCGCATACATGCGGCGGCGGCGGCAAGGCCATGGTCGCTCTGTTCTGCTTCGGCGACAGCAGCCCCGACCGGGTGGCCAGGGTCCGTTGGAGTGGCAGTGGCAGTGGCAGATTGGCTTGCAGACGCAGCCGAAGCGCAATGAGAGGCATAGAGTGCTCCGAATGATCTTGATGAAAGGAAACTTCCAGCCACCAGGGCGGAAAGCCCAAGGCTGCCCTTTCTTTCCGCTGCTCGCACGGCCCTGGCCTCTGCTTGCCATTGTGACACCATCCGGGATCAGAAGCCGCCCCAATCAAGACAGCGGCGAGTGGCGTGGGAACAACCGATCGACACAGCAGGTGTGCACTTGTATCAGGGCTCCTCATCCGCAAGCCCATCCTGAGGCATCCACAAGCACCACCTCTCCTCCCCAGGCGTATCCCAGAGCCGCCCGACCACCCCTATCCTTCTTCCCTTCTGTTCCCACAAGCGGCCGCGTCTCTTGCCTCTGGACTGAGCACGCACTGCTTCTCACGGACAACCTGTATTTTGCGGCTGTCTCTCCCACCGTCCTCGGAGATATCGAGCATCGCTCAACCCACAGCGCGCCTCCTTCCGTCGGTGCAACTGGCTCGCAGCTGCTGTCCGCCACAACCTCATCGCAACCACAGCCTCGCCAGCACCACAACCCGAGAATGAATAATATCTATTACGAAGTGCAGGATCCGCAGACGGGACAGATCTTCTTTGCAAACACCACTTCGGGCCAGTGCCTTCCCGAGCGACCCGCGGATGGCATCGTGTCAGTCGACAGCCCGTTTCACTTGCTTTGTTTGAGCCCTTGGCCTCCATCAGCTCGCTCGCGCTTGGTCCATTGTCGTTGCTGTGGGGCCGTCGGCTAACCACGTTTGCGATTCCAATCCTCTAGGAAGATGCGCGATCCGGACCTCGAGGAATGGTGGGAACTCTTTGACGAAAACTACAAGCTGGTGAGTCCCGCTCGCTTCTCAGGCTCAAGCACCCCCCCCCCGTGGTTTGATGCGAATCCGTCGGTCAGAGCCGAGCCAGAGTCGCGCTGTATTCGATCTTCTCACGCCCGCAAACACTCGCCTCCCCGCCCTTCTCCAGCCATATTACTACAACCCAAAATCGGCTAAAACAGAGTGGATCAGGCCAGTGACTGGATTCATTCTCCCGCTTCGGTCAATTCAGGTTCGAGGATTGACCCCGAACGTGATTTTGTTCCCTTGATGTTCCTGTGCTATGAGAGCGGAAACAGTCCCTTGAATGCCATTCCCGACATCTCTGACCCCGCGCGGCATATCATTCAAACAGCAAACCAAGGCTGGAAAGCGCATGACGATGATGATCCAGAATATGAATAAGGAGCCGGTACGAAACCCGTTCTCTTCGCGCGTCGTTCGGGCCGCTTATTGCATCCGACCCCGACTTTATATCCGCTAGGATATCCCCAACGACAGCTCGAGCACACGCCAGATCACGACCTCAGCGACTTACAGTCTTAATCGGGCTGATGTATTTGACATGCAGGAATATGGATACGATGCCCCAGGCAGCTCGCGAGCCCATGAGACTGAGTCATCCCTCATGAGTTCCAACCGAGCATCGCGTACTGGCCGAACCGCCGCCGAGGTCGCCGCATTCGCCCCAACGGATGCTGATGGCTCAGAGCCTCCTAGTGCAAGCCCGGCAGTCCACGGCAGCTCCATGGAGAGTGTGGAGAGTCCTTTGGTTTCGACTCAGCCTCGCGAATCGAACGCAAACAGCATCCTTCCCGAGTCTTCCATCACGACAGACCCTCTCCAAGCCGTTTCGAACCGGACGAGCAAAGTCGCCATGTACACGATCTCGTCCGCCGGCACCGACACAACTCATGCCACAGCGATCACAAGCAACTTGTCGCTCGAATCAAATCGACTGCAGACATCCGGGGGTGCTTCTCAAGACGGTCCACATACCAGAGTCGAGAGTTCCTCTATCCCGATACCACCAGCACCCCCGGCAATCGTTCAGACCTTTGCCTCAACAGTAGGGGATGCTTCTGTGACCCACACGATGATATCGCTCAAGTCTGACCAGTCCATGGTCTCATCGCAGATGCCGAGCAAAGCATCCCTGACGATGGAACCCAGCAAACAGTCGATCCACACTGACGCTGTCACCATCGCCAAGACGAAGGGCATCAGCAACCCAATCAACAATCCGGGTGGGTAGTCGAAAGCGATGCAGTGCTCCCATCCGCAAGCGGACATGTTTGTTGCAAATCCACACGGCGAGCTGGGCACTGACAACAGATCGATTCGCCTCGGATGTTTGGCGCAGAGGCGGCAATCGCTATGAATCCATTCAACAAGGAGAATGATGAGTGCAGGTATACATGCGCCAGACACCATAGGTCGAGCTGGCCGGACCGGGACAGCCGGATGGGAGCATGGCAAGCTGGGCCCGGCCCGGCATGTCACGGTACCATCTGATTCGTAGTGTGCTTGTGCCGTTACAGAGGTCTGCCATCCGATCTCAAGGTCGCAATTGGCCAGTTTCGCATCGACGGATTTGCCGAAAAGTACTTTTCACAGCACCGCGCTGGGTTGTTCCGGCGGAAAGTTCCCCTGGAGAAAATGCTGGTCTACTCCAAGGTGAGAGGGACTTGCATGTCGCATGTGGCATCATCCACGTTGATTGCATTTCGAGTTCGGGCCGCCTTCGGTGGCATCTCGACCTGGCCCTGTCGCATGATCAGTATCGCTCGTCACTGCGCCCGACCCCTGCCAAGCTGCTATCGCCGGTGAGATTGATGCATTTGCAACAATACACTAGACCTTGAAGGCCCCTTTGATGGTGCTGAACAAAAAACTCCACAAAGACGCACTCAAGTGTTTCAAGCTGCTCAGCAAAATCATCGACAAGAATGCCGGCCCATGCAAAGAGGAGATCCAGGCCCTCACCGAGAAGGGAATTCTCCACGGCGAGCTGCGAGACGAGATCTACGTCCAGATCATAAAGGTACGTCGCTCGCTCTGGCTCCACCGGCAACCATACTTGGGTGTCCATCGAATTTGAGCACCACAAACTTGGAGTTGTCTATCGATGCAGTCAGTCGCACACTCACTCACCCCTCAGTGTCTGCCCCCGTCTGCAGCAACTCAAAGACAACCCCAGCGGTGAAAGCGTCGTGAAAGCATGGAAGCTCCTCTGTGTCGTGACCATCGCCTTCCCGCCGTCCAAAAACTTTGAGGAGTATTTGAAAAGCTACGTCCAAGAAAACTTCAGCCAAACCGGGTCCAACGCCGATCAGCTCACGATCCTGGTCCAGCATTGCCACAAAAAGCTCTTGCGCATATGCAAGACCGGCCCGCGAGGCAAAACGCTCACCATTGCCGAAATTGAGCGCGCACAGGCACGGTGATCATGATAGCAGTGCTGAGTTGGTACTGCCGTTGCATTTTGAGGCTTGTGCCAACCGCTTTACGAGCACAGCACCCTCATCCGAGCCTTTGTCGTGTCATTTCCAGGAGGCGCCGTTCCAAAGCGCATTGTTTGGTGAAACGCTCGAGGAAATCATGCGCGAGCAAGCAAAGACGCATCCCGAACTGGACCTGCCCAAGATCCTCTCCTTCCTGGCAACTGCAATACTGGACATGAACGGCTGTGGAACCGAGGGCATCTTCAGAGTGCCTGGTGATGCTGACGCCGTGACTGGTCAGTGAAGGCCAACAGGCCGCCTCGTTCAATAGTGCACCGGACGCTACTCCCTCTGTGTCACTCCATTCTGACACCGAGACTCTCTATCTCGACGTGATCAGATCTAAAATGCCGTGTCGAAAAAAACGCATATGACCTCAGCGGTATCACAGGTATCTTGACGCTTGACGCGCAGCCAGTGTATGGTGACTTCCGGCCAACAACCTCCGGCCAACGAGCCCTGACCGCCAACTGTACCTCGCCGCAGATCCCAACGTTCCGAGTTCGCTTCTGAAGCTGTGGCTGCGTGATCTCGCCGAGCCCCTGATCCCTTCGGAATTTTAATATCCTTTTATTAAAACGGGTGCCGCTCAAAGTGGCGGACACTAACAGCACCGACTGATTTGAATCCTTGAATGCGACATGGACCGCTGTCTGCTCGTGTGGCTGCGTCCCGGGTATGATTTTATCTTTGACTCTCGCGAGCCCGCCAATCTCTCTCGGTGCTGCTCTGTGTGCTTCTTGCGAGCACTAGTGACTGCATAACAGTCGGCATGGAAGAACATCGGGAAGGCGTCGTCAAGGACGCCATTGGCATCTTGCATCGATTGCCAGGTATGCGCTCGAAGCAGATATCCGATTACCGCCGCGCTTTCCTCGTTGTGTATACCATTGATGATTCCGGTGCAATCGCATCGGCCACGGCATTCCGAAAGCTGCGCATAACGAGCGTCTCGGCGTTCTAAATTCGATGTTGTTCAACTGCAGACATCAACAGAAAGGTGTGCGAATACATGATCAAGTTCCTGAGGGTAAGACCACCAAGCTGTGCTGGGTGCGGGAGTGGTGCTTTGATACAGGCTAACGGGTCGGCCGCGGACCGCTGACTCTTCTGAATCTCTGGACGGGCAGGTATTTGCGGACCCAGTGCATCACTCGGTGACAAAGATGAATGTGCACAACCTGGCCATGGTATTTGCACCCAATTTCTTGAGGTGTCCAAGGTACGGCAGACTCGCGCTGTCGTTTTGGCTCCTACTGGCCCGTGGCATGGCTCGATTTGACGGATCTAGTAATGCCGAACCAAGCGGCAAGACCAGCAGCATCGAGCCAAGCAATGGCCCCAGCACATACTAACTCTCTATCCCGTCCCGGTCGATAGCGACAACCCCACGACTATCTTTGAGAACACCAAGTAGGCACTCCAGCTGGTGGTTTGACCATCTCACCTGAAGACCGCAGTGCCATCGCCATTTGCTGACTATAAACCTCTGTTGTGCAGATATGAACAAGCCTTCTTGAGGATGCTCATCACTGCCAAAGGCGACATCTAGCCTCCATGATGCACACGCACTCCCTTCCGATCATGGCAGCAAAGGCGGTCGCCGCTCGGTGGAGTCTGCGCCTGTCCCTCTTTGGTCAAACAAATATCCTCAAGTCCCGCAACCCAACCAATCCATCAGCACTTGCTCAAGGCTCAAGGCTCAAGAGCGGATAGCCATGACCAGCACGCACTGTATTCACCCAGCAATCGCAATAAAAAGCTGTCACAATCCCGACTGTCCTCCATTTTTGAATGCAGACAAGATCTAGAAGCACGGGTCACCAACAGCAAAGACAATTCGTGACGGATTGGGGCAGCGAGTGCCCGCCGAGCACATCGACTGGCTGGTGCTCCAAAGGTTGCGACCGTTTGAAGATAGCATGCAGGAGTAGTAGCCGTTGCCGGTGCTGTCGCATAGGAACTGGTTTTGCTGACATCCGGGCCCGCCAGGAACAGGTCCGCTCTGCGGGATCCCCGTGCTGTACGGAATGCAGGGCGACGAGCCGGCCGAGCCAGGGTAGCAAAACGAGCGCGAGCCGCACTGCTGTTGAGCACCCCAGATAGCATTCCCGAGGGCGTCTTGGGTGCATGAAACGTACGTGCTGGAGCTGAGACACTGAATCTGGGGAATCTGACATTGGCTTTGTGAGGGAGAGGGAGAGGGCGATGGAGAGGGCGAGGGCGAAGGTGAGGGCGACGGAGCACCGGCACCTTGGCCACTTCCGCCCGGCTTCTGACATGGCGTTGCGCTTGATGCTGATGAGCCCGGAGCGCACATCGTTCCCGAAGGGCACTGCTGGGCAGCGCCGATGGAAAGCGCTCCGTTCGCATCGACCAGGCACTGGTAGTAGACCGCGGACCCGGAGCACATGAAATCGCCAGGCACGCAGGTCAGGGTCGACAGGAAGCACGAGTTGTCGTTCGAGAACATGTTGGTGATGGAGCCAGGGGTGCAGCTGTTTTGTCCAGGGCATTGAATCGAGCTGCTCCAGCCGCCCATGCCGGTGTCAGTTCCGAGGCAGAACCGGAAGTGAGAGCCATCTGGATCGCAGGCGACGGTGCCAGCATAGCACGAGTTCGGGCTGGAGCCTTGGGAGCCAGGAGTAGTTGCGCCAACGATGGAGAAGTCTGGGACAGAGCGGATACATTAACATAGCCATCAGGGCATCTCAGTCCACACCACCACAGCTGAAAACGAGGCGAGCTAATAAACCCATCTACCGAGTCTAAGCCTCCACCGGACCGCAAACACCACGGCCAGAGACAGAACGGCAGCTCAGGCCGGTCCTCTGAGAGAAACTCGCTTCCCACCTTGATTCGCATCGATATAACAGTCAAATCCGAATGCGGTTACGCTGAAACGCAGATGGAAGTTTGAGCCGGGGCTCACGGTAGATGGGAGCGACGAGGGCACGACAAACGTCACCCATCCATCTTGGCTGAGCTCGCTTTGGCTGAACGTCGCCGGCTGGAACGCATCATGCTCGACCGGAATCTCGACCGAACCAGCAAGCGACACCAGCGACGCGTTGTGGATCATCGAGACCAGCGAGGCCGGGCTCCATGAGTACGTCACCGTTTGCCGGGTGCCAGCCGGGAGCAGGACGGGGCTGCCGGTGGCCGAAACGGCAATGCGAAAATGGGTGCTGACGTCCGCTGAGCATTTCTGGAGACTTGAAGCTGCAAGGGTCGTGGCTGACATCGATGCTGCTGCAAACAAGAGCGGCGGGCGCATGGTTGCCAAACGGATACAAAGCAAGAGCAAGAGTACTGGAGTTTTCTGACTGGCTGGGCAGATGCAGGCCATGAACTGTGGGGTAGAGCTGCGTTAAATAGCCCATCTCGACTGCAGAGGCGAAGCGGGGGGGGTGGACTAAACAAACGCAAAAGGCGGGCTAGCTGGAGCCGGCGGCGGGACCGGGACACCCGCAGATTGTTGGGGACAACCGCCATGAATTTGGCGGGCTGTTGTCCAGCCAGCGCTTCCCTCCTCCCCTCCGAAGCCAAGACCGCTCATGGTCCGTCACCCATCATGCATCGACGCGGGCAACTTGCACGGCCACAGCCGCCTCAGAAGGCTGGGAACTTGGCCCGCCAGCAACGCAGTGGGAAGCGAATCGTGGAATGTGATGAGCCCAGTGGTATCCGAGGGCCCAGTAATATTCAAGGAAAGGCAGGGAGCTGGGCGGCAGCGGCGACAGAAGGCAGACTATACGAGCCCGAATCCTTTTGCATTTTCTATCGCGGTGATGAGCCGGTTCTCAAGTTTTTCGGCCGACGAGTATTCGGGAAGCAGCAGGCGGCCAAAGCACGTCAGGGCCGTTGGCAGTCTAACCGGTGGAAATCGCAGTGGCAGTGGCAGTGGCAACGGATTAGTATTCACGAATGAGCGTCGTTCAGGAGGATCCCGTTTTAGTTCAAGCACCTTCTGGTCCGTGGCGACAACAGGCCTTACCTCTCGCTGTCGGGACCGTTTCGTTGGATCACAAAAGTCAGTTGTCCAAGTCCCTTCAGCGGCACTCGATCCGAGGCTGTCACAAAGTTGAGCAGCATCTTCTTGCGCTCGATTGACATGTTGTGGACAATCGACCAGAACCATCTGACATCGCAGTACAGAGCAACATCTCGGTCAGAGCTAATCAAGCCCCAGGCACCGCACGATTCGGCGCCGATCCTATCATCCGTCCCAACAGAGCTGCTCAAGCAGCGCTACTACTTACTTGATCACCTGGTGGTCGGGGCCATATCCATCATCGTATTCGGCTCCCTTCTCAAGCTCGCCAAACTCGAGCTCGCCAGTTTCGATACCGCATACTAGCAGCTCCAGCTCTTCGCTTCGACACATCAATAGCGCATCACCGCCGACAACCCGATCCAAGCCGCGCTTGAAGCTCTGGAACGGCCGCTTGACGCTTTCAAACAGATAGTGCTGGATGTACAACTCGACGTATTGGAAACGGTTCTCGTTCGTCACAAGGATGTTATCGCCGCCTGCAACCAGGGGAAACGACTTGACCTGTCCGTAGACCTCGTATGAGATCTCAAAGGTACGCATGAAAATGTCGCCGACATCGCCGTCATCCCAGTCGAGGAGCTGCTGCAGGCCACGGCCCAGGGACGGGAACGAGCTCTTCATATCCTCCAGCGTGATTGGCTCGTTAAGGATCTTCTTGTACAGCACCGACGGGAAGGACACGTTCAGGATCACACCGTTATAGATAGCCAGGCCGATGATGGTGCCGACAAGCTCAAACTGTTGCTCGGGCTCAAGCGAAGCCCGATTGAACCAACAGAACCGCGTCTCTTCGTCGTAGACGAACATGCCGTAACTGGGGTCGAGCAGCTGGCTGACCAGGACCTGGAAAAACTCCTTCTGAACACCGCCTTGATCCATGCCCTCCTCGCCGCCTCCGACAAACTTGACCTTGAGGGGCTTCTTGAGATCATTGCGCTTCTTTTGAACCTGAGAAGGTGTCCGCTTCGTGTTACGCCACATCTTGGGGGGCCCGAGTGCAGTGGCGACTCTCAATCGCAGCCGTGGCAGCAACAAAGGCGCGGCTGAAGCCCTGCAGTGTGCATAAGAAGACGGCCAGCGCATGCTTACCTGATCCAGCACATCCTTGACTAGTTTTTCGCGTCGCACCTCCAGAATCAGATACGGATTGGTGATGTGCTTGAAGCCAAGCTCCAGGTTCGCCACTGCACTGCTGCCCTCTGAGTTTCCGCCGTGGCTGCCACTAGGACCCTCGCTGGCGGCGACACCCTCCTGGAGGAACTTGGTGGCATGGAGCACAAAGGCCTGGTTGGCAAATGCATCCTCAAACTCGCGGCTCATCTGCACCATGGCATCGATATGTAGGATCCGGGTCTTTGATACGGGGTCAAAGAGAAACGGAAAGTTGAACCAGCTAAACTCGCGCACCGGATTGGCAGAGGAGCTTGAAGTGTTGGTGCCCTCGCCCTGCTTCATCTGCGACATGAGCAAGCCGCTGGTCAAGGCCGACTGCGGCCGGTTCTTGAGAGTGGTCTGATGTGAGCTCGCCGAGGGCCGCGCCGGTCCCTCCGTTGGCTTGTAATCGGCTTTCATGGCACTGACAGACGGCTTGGGCTTCTGATCGAGTGTTCTGCGCCAGATTCGATATTCCTCCTTGAAGTTGAGTCGCTGTCCGATCGGTTCGTTATAGAAGGCTGATATCGAAATGATGGGCTCGATACAACCGTGAGCCACTCTCTTGAGAGCGCCGTCACGCCGCAGCCACACCTTGGCCTCGTTCGCGTGGTAGAGAAGGCTCAGGACTTTTACGGCGCAGACCAGGCCTTCGTCGGGTACGCCGCTGCTTGAGCTGCTCCGACTGACGGGGTAAAAATGGTTGGTCAGGTAGGTCTGGAAGATCTTGACCAGGCGAAAGAACCCAACGGCATCGTATTCGCACAGCCATTCGATCAGATGGCTCCTAGCCTTGCTCCGAAGGCCACCGATAATCAGAGCGAGCTTGCGCAAGAGGGATTCGTGATAGTATGGGTCGTCGAGAAGTGGGTTCTGGCGAAAGAGCCGCGAAAATTTAGACAGACATCCGGGCTTCATTCATGGCTGTACCTGCAAATAGGATCCACCTGGACACTGTTTACGAACCTGGGCCATGTTGGCAGCGCATACGTACCTCAAGAAGAATCAGGAGCTGCCGCAGAAACAGTGGCGGGACTGTCGAAAGCCGCTTCACATTCATATGCAGTTTTGCAAGCAGGATCTCGATGCTGTCGACGAATGTACGTAGGAATATCTCCTTCGGCAGAGACAGAATCAGCTGATACGAGAGACGGATCGAGTCGACATCGAGTCCGGAGGGATTCTTGTCCTTTCTGGTATCACTGGAGTCGTATAGGAAACTCTTGTTCAGTGCCTCGCTGCTGGAAAAGACCGTTCGGAGGGTGTTGAGAAGGAAACGTGGGTCGGCAGTGTTTCCGAGCATTTTGGCGGCTTTCGGCTCTGATTCGCCATCGTTGAGCGAGGGCGAGCCAGCATCATGCTGGGTCTGGAGATCCTCATCGTTCAAGAAAACAGGCTCATGCTCGGCCGAGGCGTAAACAACCTCGGGCACGGGGATGACTGCTGGCGCTTGCGTGGCACTGTTTGTGTGAGCCGATGTGCCAATCGATGGATTGTACGTGGCTACAGCCGACTTGAGGAGATCGTAGGTCAAGTACCTCAGACTCAGCTGGACTTCATCGTCACTGTTATATTCGTCGCCGGAATACTGGTCACCGTTTGGGCTCCAGCGACCTTTGCCCTTGGTGCTGCGCTGGGACATCGTCTGAGATGGAATTGCGTGTGCTGACGAAGTTCGACTGCGGCCACCTTCGCTTTCATCGTCCGAGAACGACGTCACCGATTGGGACGGCGACATGGAGCGACTTGGATAGCCCGAGTCGAAGTGAGTGAATGGGTTTCGGAAGGCAAAACTCACTGGGGGAGAGGTCGGCAGATGTCAGTCAGCAACGTGATCTGTTTGGACTGGCACAGACATCAGGTTTGGCCGATGGATTCGCAGCCCGACGGAGGCAATGAAAATACGCCAGGCCCACAACCAAAGGCATAAACATCCAGTAGAGAGACATTATCGATGGAGCTGACGACAGCACGACAGCATAGTTAGTGCCGTCATATTTAAATACGTCGAGCATACCTGATTGGGAGAGAATGTTGGGAAGGTCCATCAGAGATTTGGATTTGAAGGACGAAAAGCTGCCGCCGCCCTCTGAGGCTCTGCTCGCAGGATTCTTGGGAATCTCAATGGTGGGACTCAGAATGGGCGGCTGGGCGTCGTCCGAGTCGGCTAGGAGATGGCTTTCGGGAGCGGTGACGGCTGTTGGAGAAGTGATGCCGTCTTCGGAGTAAGATCGGTGCAGCCTGAGGGAGTCATCCCCGCGCTGGCCAGTGGCAGGGCCAACAGTGGCATCGCTCTGGAAGAGGGAGGCGAAGGGCGAAGACGACAGAAGCGAATAGAGAAAGGGCCGAGACGGAGCAGGGATGCTGGTGGAGGTGCTGAAGGTGGAGAAACAATGTCGCAGTCAGCAACCGAGTTGGGTGCATATGGAGCCAAGAGCCAAGAGCCAAGAGCCAAGAGCCAAGAGCCAAGAGCCAAGAGCCAAGAGCCAAGAGCAGCAAAGCAGCGGAGCGACTATTACACCTAAATACTCAACAAAAGATGACTGCAATGATCGGAGTACCTTTGTGCAGATGCGGCCGAGGATGTGCCAATGTGAAGGGCCTGCGGAGCCTGATCCCGCAAAGTGGATTGCCTTGGGGTTTGGCTGGGCGAATGGTTGCTGGATGCCAAGATAGACTCGGGCAAAGTGACCGAAAGAGGAAGATCGGGCGGTATTCGGGGACAAAAGAACTGACGGGGCCTGGAAGCGAGCTGGACAGACATGATAGACGCAGCATCGAGGCTGAGGCGAGGCCCAAGCTTGCACGATGCACACAGCTTGTGATTGCAATTTGAGAAACCGCATCCAGTTGTCAGCTGGTAGTAGTATCGTTTGACAAGCTTCTCGAACATTATACGGGCTGTATTGGACGGAGACTGGGGATCCTGATAGGACCGCTTCGGAGCGGCACCTTGGAGCGATTTGGAGAGATGGGGATCGGCAAGAGCGGCAAGGAAGGAGGCGCTCTTGGGTAAGGGACTCCCGGTCGGGGTGAGCTCGTCCGGCAACGATGGGTGCTCCATGGCTACGAATAGATCCGAAACAGCTGGGTGGTTGATACGGGCCGGTGGCGGCAGGCCCAAGCGACAGTTGAAGGAGCGACGACGGAGTTGCAGCAGATGACGACAGAGGTGTGCGGTACTGGGTGTCCGGTTCTGAGGGCTTGTTTGTCTGGCCTGTTTTGGCAAGGGCTGGGAGAGCGCCTTCCAGCAGAAACGAGCAGTCCCGTGACTTTTCTTCAGCCGTCGCGTGATTGGCTGATTGGGACCGGGGATGGAAAACCATGAAAACGAACCACGGCGCATGAAAGGCCAGAGGGCGGAAGGAGCCAGCGGGAGTGTAATCTTGAGTGCCGAGGAGAGATGAATATACGGATGGGATATTGTAACACTGACGACGGTGAAGAGCGCAGCGACTGGGGACAATGACGAGAGCAGGAGCAGTGCTGTTACAGAATGCGAATTGGGAATTGCGAATTGCGAATAGGGAATTGGGAAGCGAATCTATTTCGAAAGACAGCACCGATACCGCACCAAGCATGTCAAGCCACCATGAGTGGCAATCGCGAACGACAACAGCACCAACAACGATGCCAGCAACAACGACAACAGCAACATATGAGAGTTGCCAAGCAGACAGGACAGGCCAGCACACGCCATCATCCAAGAACAACCACCCAAGAACAACCACCCAAGAACAACCACCCAAGAACAACTGCTCAAGGACAATCACTCAGGGACAATCACTCAGGGACAACCATCCAAAGACAACCACTGCGAGCACAGCCAATCCACCTCCGAGACATGCACCGTGCCGGTCTTTCAGTGGCGGTATGTGAACGGCCGCCGCTCGTAGCCCTGGGTGTACGACGTCTCCGAGGCTGTCTTGAGGAGCCAGAGCATCTTCTTGTCCGAGTTGATGCGATCAAAGTAGCCAATCACCTTCATCAGCACCGAGTAGTTTGTGAGTGTCGACTTGATCACCTTGATCCGGGTCTGGAACGACGACAGGATCGCGGCCGGAGGCAGACCCAGGTTGCGGTCCATTCCGCTCTCAAACTCGGGAACCATAAACAGCCGAGACATCTCCAGCACAAAGACAAACAGCCGATTCGACACCAGCGTTGACTCGAAAACCCGGCGCAGGCGTTCGCGGACATGCATCGAGTTGTCAAAGTCGAGGAGGCTGGCGTTTTCGCGGCGGACCCACATCATCTGGCGTGCGAATCGCTCCATCTCCAGGGCCGCCTTCATCTTTGGCTGCGAGTATGACAGACGAGGGTCGCTGCCGTCCCGCTCGGCAAGCATCAGCTTGATGAAGAACTCGCCGAGGTCGCCGCACGCCTTCTTGGTGCGGTTCGAGGGAACCTCAAGAAAGTCCTTGACTTCTCTGTTGATGATAGCCTGGAGACCGGGGTACTCCTTGAGGAACCGCACCAGCAGCCGCAGCAGGTTGGCGTAGGCCACGATTGCCACCTCGGACTCGTGGACATTTCCCTTCATGATGGCCACAACTTGCTGGTTCATCAGTGCCGGAATGACCTTGACGATCCACTGAGGACGGAAGACAAAGCGTGCCGGCAGCGTCTGTTGTCCCTGAGCCATCGAGGCAATCGTTTGCTTGATAACCGCCACGTTCTTTTGGAAGTGATCCTCACTGAGATACATGGGCATCCAGTGCGTATACGTCTTTCCTGTTGAGCTGCGGATCGTCACCGGTGGCGAGTCCGTGTTGTCTTGGTCGGCATTCTTGGGCCGGGAAGCGGAGCATATCGAGCAGCCACATCCCCACCACGAGGCTGCAGCCACCCGTGCAGCTTCCTGTGCCGTCTTGAGGGCCTGGCGATACGCTGTATACGAGACCGGCTCGGGATACAGCTCGCTGTGCGGCCGCTTGAATCGGTCGATCGACAGGTTGATAGGATAGCCGAGGCACATCTCCTCTTCGTCGACAAAATTGAGCTTCGAGACCGAGCACATCAGCTCGTTGCGGGCGCGTTCGGTGATCTTCTCGTCTCTGGTGAGCTCGCGCTGTCGGCGACCCTGGAGGGCCTCGGGATCAAACACGGCGAGAGGCGGATGCGGAGCCGCTGTCTTGTGAGGACAGGATGAGCATTCGAATGCCTGGTCCATGTTGCGGAGCTTCTGAACGTCCCTGGCCGAGAGAACCACGCCATCGGGATCGGCGAGGAAGACCTGGGTATTGATCATGAGCCCGACAAAGTCGCACGACGGCGTCCAGCCACAGCCAACACCAGCAGACTGGCTCATGTAGCTGAAATTGCCGAACCAGTCGGCGCAAATGCCAATTCCGTCGTACACATGGTGATGGTGGGTGGTGTTGAATCTGTAGGATTTGGTCATGGCTCCCATCGGAGGAGCGTATGGGTAGTCGTTCGGGATCGAGAGTTCCCAGTGGACACAGATTCCTTCATAGGGACCATCGAGGAGGCGGGTGTTGACGTGGAAGACCCGGGAGCTGATCTGGTGGATCGAGACGCCTGGAACAGGGTTACGCTGGAACTCGAGATAGTGACGGAAGGCGATTTTTGCAGCCGAGCTGGCGGGGACAGCCGAGACGATGAACGATTCTTCAGAGTTGGTCATGGCCAAAGTGTGTGCAGCAAGCTGGTGCGCGTGCAGTAGGCCAGTGCGTGTGTTGAGAAGAGAAGAGAGCAGAAGACAAGAGCCCAAGACACGATCGATACAACGGGAGGTGGTCGATACAGCAGTTCCTGGATGAGAACGAGACCAGATGTGTCGATAGTATCAAGACGGGTCTTGGTCCGGTGGACCGTTGCGGGTGCGACTGGTTGGCGCCGGGACAGTTGATCCTTCCAAGAGCCTGTCTTGGAAGTGATGGATCGCTGTGAGGGCCGGCCGAGGAGCGGCAGCAATCCGGGTTTAAATAGACATGCCACTGGCGATGGGGCAAGAGGCCAAGGTGTCCGCGGGCCTGTGGCGAAGAAATGAGCCCAACAATCTGCAAGTGAGCTCAAAGGTGGTGGCAGAAGCATCGGCGACAGTTTGGGGCCTGTGGCAAAGCCATCAAAGACCGCAACAGACGAGAAAATAGGAGGGTGGCGCGGGTGGTCAAGCCGGGCGGAGTTTCGACGGATCACGGGCGACCTGGACCAGGGGATGACCAAGGATGCACGCACGTGAGATGTGTAAAGCGCTGCGGCGGTGTTGGGCATGTCTGTTGGGCATGTCTGTTGGCATGTCTGTTGGCATGTCTGTTGGGAAGCAGCAGCACGCCGAGTGTGTGGATGTGGATGTGGATGTGGATGTGGATGTGGATGTGGATGTGGATGTGGGTGGTGTGAGTGGCATCTGGTGATGTTGGTGGTGCCAGGCAGAACAGTCGATAAAGCCAGACAGTGGTCAATGCCACCAGCCAAAGTGGCATTTCACCATCGCAATCAGTCCGTTGCCAGGTGTTGATGGATTGGGTGGCTGATGATTGTCCCCAGTAATCTATGCCGATAGCACCGCCTCTGCTCTGGTCTGGTCTGCTCTGCTCATATCTGGTCACTCTTGATCGTGGCCGCATCCGGCCGCTCTTGACTGAATCCTCGCTGGGATGCCTGGTCGTTTCTCAGACCCCTTGATTGTCTTTCTGCTTCACCCGATCGCAGCGATCCTGTCCGTGGTGCTGCTCTGTGCGCCATCGCTCATCAACTCTTGCCGGCTCCCGTTCCACCCTGCTTGCATCGCCGTGGCCATATCGCCGTGGCCATATCGCCGTGTTCATATCGCCGTGTTCATATCCCGCTTCACAACATGCACAAGCACCCCCCTCCTCTGCACCGCACCACAAGCACAGAGGCACACGGTGTATTCTCGATCCACATTGCGCACCCATCGACGACCAACGGAACTCTCAGTGTGCTTGATCTGGCCTCTTTCTTGCCCTGGTTTGCCAATCCCACGCGCCGTCGATCATCTTCACGTGTCTTTGCGCCGTTTCTGTTTGTCGGTCGCTCGTCCGTTCCTCCCCTCTCTCGCCTCCATCATCCACTGTCCTTGGCACCTCAAGCACCTCATATCGTTCAATAACCCCTCACTCCATACCCATAACTCTCCGCCATGAGCTTTGCTCAGCTTCCAAACATAAAATTTGCGCCTCTTAACGTCCCGTTTCCCAGGCGACGCCAGACCGCCGCCGTGGCCATGTGGATGTTCCTCGTTCCCCTCTTCGTCGTCATCTTCCTGGCTGTACTTTTCACCCCTCGGCTGACGCTCTTGGCCCTTGGATATCTTGTCTTCATATTTATCGATAAGTCGCATGAAACGGGTGGGCGAGCTGTCGCAGCCTTCCGCAAGTTCATCTACTGGACGTGGGTCAAGGACTTCTTCCCCATCAACCTCGAGAAAACCACTGATCTTGATCCCGCCAAGAACTATATCTTTGGCTATCACCCGCATGGTATCTGAAGAGCTCTCTGACATTGCTTGCGAGACGGCTGTTTGATATCCCTCAGCATTCCGTAGCCCTGATCACGGCCTCTCGCCCTCTGACGCCCCTGCTTTATCGTTCCCGTGCGCAAGGCATCATCGGGCTTGGCGCCTGGATCAACTTTGCCACCGAGGCCTCCCAGTTTTCTGAAAAGTTCCCTGGCATCAACTTGCGGCTCTTGACTCTCGAGACCAACTTTTTAATCCCCCTCTGGCGCGAGGTGCTGCTGTGTAAGTTGACGCTCCCTTGTGTGGGCCGCCCCCTCTGCATTCAAATTGCAACTGCCACACAGCCACATATCCCTCATCCCGCTGCTCTTCCAGCTCTCGGCATCTGCTCCGTCAGCCGAAAGTCCTGCGAGAACGTACTCAAGAAGGGCCCCGGAAACAGCATCATGATCGTCGTCGGCGGTGCTGCCGAAGCGTTGCATGCCTTCCCTGGAACCAACGAACTCGTAATCAAGAGTCGCTATGGCTTCGTCAAGCTTGCGCTGCGAAACGGTGCCTCACTCGTCCCTGTGTATTCCTTCGGGGAAAATGGGAGGTCTATCTCTCAGCCGCAGTGCGGCTTGGTGAGCTTCGCGATTTTGCATGCGATGGATGGCTCCAGCTCATAGCGACCCTCACACACCCTTCGACACATTAGATATCTGGGATCAGGTTCCCAACCCAAAAGGATCTGTCGTCCACACAGTCCAGACTTCGTTCAGGAAATACTTTTCTTTTTCTTCTCCTCTGTTCCATGGCCGCGGCTTCATCAACTACGATTATGGACTGTTGCCCTACCGACGACACGTCGTGTCCGTTGGTAAGCTTGACGGAGGGCTGTGTGGGCACCACCGCTGCAGGCAGCTCCAAACTTTGGATATAATGTGTGCGGCACTGTATTCACCATGCATTTATTTGAATTTTGCCAATTATTCAGTTGGTACCCCCATCGACTGTCCCAAAACCGAGTCACCGTCGGATGAGCTTGTCCAAGAATACCACCAGAAGTATCTGGAGGGCCTCCAGGCTATCTTTGACAAGTACAAGGACCAGTACGCCAAGGACCGCAAGGGCGATCTGACCTTTATCTAGTGCCCGTCTGACGTTGATGGAAACCCGGACTGCCCTTAGCCGCCAACTTTGTTAGAGATGGATATCCTGCGATTCGAGATGTCCATAGGCATGCCCGAAACACATATACACACAGCTGGAATAGAATGTATTTTCGCTTGGATCAAAAATATTTTGTTTGAATAAAATCAGAATCGTTTTGAAACAGGAACAATTTGAGCCCCTCTGAAAGTCAAGGGGCATGTGGTGCTGAGTAGAGTCAATGAGCTCGTCAACGAACTTCATCTGCAAGGATTACCAGCAGAGGAGGCATTGCATGTCGTTCCCGGAGCGCACTGCTGCACCTGAGTGCCCCAAGATAGCTGGCCATTGCTGTTCATTGTGCAAGCAATGAAACTGTTGAGACCAGTGCACAGGAACTGATTGGCCGCGCAAGCACCTGGAGTGGTCGAACCTTGGCTTGTACAGGGGTTGCCAGTGAGTGCGGCTGAAGCAGAACAGATGGTTCCAGCAGCACACGATTGAGATTGGCTCCAAGTGACAACACCGTTGACAACGGAGCAAGTTGAGAAGGTGCTTGATCCAGTGCACTGATACGGACTGGCCGCACAAGCGCTTGGGGTGGTCGAACCTTGGCTGATACAGGGGTTGCCGGTGAGTGCGGCCGAGGCAGAACAGATGGTTCCAGCAGCACACGATTGAGATTGGCTCCAAGTGACAACACCGTTGACAACGGAGCAGGTTGAGAAGGTGCTTGATCCAGTGCACTGATACGGACTGGCCGCACAAGTGCTTGGGGTGGTCGAACCTTGGCTGATACAGGGGTTGCCGGTGAGTGCGGCCGAGGCAGAACAGATGGTTCCAGCAGCACACGATTGAGACTGACTCCAAGTGACAACACCGTTGACAACGGAGCAGGTTGAGAAGGTGCTTGATCCAGTGCACTGATACGGACTGGCCGCACAAGTGCTTGGGGTGGTCGAACCTTGGCTGATACAGGGGTTGCCGGTGAGTGCGGCCGAGGCAGAACAGATGGTTCCAGCAGCACACGATTGAGATTGGCTCCAAGTGACAACACCGTTGACAACGGAGCAAGTTGAGAAGGTGCTTGATCCAGTACATTGATACGGACTGGCCGCACAAGCACCTGGAGTGGTCGAGCCTTGGCTGATACAGGGGTTGCCGGTGAGTGCGGCTGAAGCAGAACAGATGGTTCCAGTCGGGCATTGTTGGCTCTGAGTGTTCCAGGTGAAGAGACCGTTGCTGTTCATCACGCAGGACACAAAGTCACCAGAATCCGTGCACTGGTACTGATTCACGGTGCAAGCACCTGGGATGGTCGAACCTTGGCTGATACAGGGGTTGCCGGTGAGTGCGGCCGAGGCAGAACAGATGGTTCCAGCAGCACACGATTGAGACTGACTCCAAGTGACAACACCGTTGACAACGGAGCAGGTTGAGAAGGTGCTTGATCCAGTGCACTGATACGGACTGGCCGCACAAGTGCTTGGGGTGGTCGAACCTTGGCTGATACAGGGGTTGCCGGTGAGTGCGGCCGAGGCAGAACAGATGGTTCCAGCAGCACACGATTGAGATTGGCTCCAAGTGACAACACCGTTGACAACGGAGCAGGTTGAGAAGGTGCTTGATCCAGTGCACTGATACGGACTGGCCGCACAAGTGCTTGGGGTGGTCGAACCTTGGCTGATACAGGGGTTGCCGGTGAGTGCGGCTGAAGCAGAACAGATGGTTCCAGTCGGGCATTGTTGGCTCTGAGTGTTCCAGGTGAAGAGACCGTTGCTGTTCATCACGCAGGACACAAAGTCACCAGAATCCGTGCACTGGTACTGATTCACGGTGCAAGCACCTGGGATGGTCGAGCCTTGGCTGATACAGGGGTTTGTAGTCGCAGCTCCAGCTACGGAGCAGAATGTTCCAGTCGGGCATTGTTGGCTCTGAGTACTCCATGCAGGGGAGCCAGAGTCCTCGACACAGACTACAAAGGCATTGAAGCCCGAACACTGGAATGTGTTCAAAGTACAGATCTGGGCCCTCGACACTGAGAGGAGCAGAGTCAGGACAGTAAATGCGATCAATTTGGACATGGCGATGTCTCTCGCGGGTGGTTCAGGTGGGCTGTTTTGGTGGCCGATGCAGGAGCTGTGGCCGGTGCTGTGGGTTGCCGAGCGGATGCACTCGTCAGGGCCGCGTACTTATCCTCCCAGACACACCCGCCATCCCCGTGCCTCCGTGCCTCCGTCCGCGGCAGCTGGAGCGAACCCTGCTTGTTTGTTAGTCTGCGACCCCCCCCCAAGCCAGTCCCTGGGCTGCCCGTTACCCCACATGACGCGTTTGGAGCCGCAGCCCAGGGCCCACCCATGCGATCCACACGTGACCGTTATCGGGCCTGACTTGTTGTGTGCTGGCTGCCTCTTCCCGCGACCCGCTTTCGCTTCCATCTTGCCCAACCCCCGTCGTGGACCCTCAACGTCCCCGCCATGACCCCAATGATCTATCGCCACCTCGGCAACTCAGGCCTCAAAGTCTCTGTTCTCTCGATCGGTGGCTGGCTGACCTTTGGCGGCCACACCGAGAAAGGTGACAACAACGCCACCCCCCAGAACCCGCTGCCCAGCCTTCACGGGTCGCAGCAGTTTGCCCACCTCATCCCGACAGCGACAGCATCCATGACTCCACGCTGACGCCGGTTTGCTCGTCGACACAGAGACCGCACTTGAGTGCCTCAAGGCTGCATACGACAACGGCATAAACTTCTTTGACAATGCTGAGGAATACTCAGGTGGACCCTCGGACGCTTCCCCGCTGCCCGCGGCTTCATTTGGAGCGCCACCGCCAGCAACGCTGTCGCAAAGCCCTTACCAGCGGTCATGCTGCGTTCACTCTGATGGAAATCCTCCGCCCTCCAATAGATGGAAACTCGGAGCTGCTCTACGGCGAAGCCTTTCGCCGCTTTGGCTGGGACAGAACGACCTTTGTTGTGAGCACCAAGGTCCGTAATACTGTAACAGGCATCGACACTCAGCTCGGGTCTTGTTCGTTCTCCAGAATGATCCTGGATACCCGCCATTCAGAGTGCTTTGTCTCGTGTATAGATATTCTGGGGCGGAAAGGGCGTCAACCAGCGCGGACTCTCCCGTAAGCACATCGTCGAAGGCACAAATGCTTCCCTGAAGCGTCTTGGATTGGTATGGATTGATATGTGAATGCAGACAAGGCAATGTACCAGCGGGTGTCGCCCGGGCCTCGCCAGCAGCGCCGGCTTTGATCAAGCATGTCCTACGGTGCCTGTGTTCCGGATCCATCCTCGCACACGAGCTGCTGCTGAGTCTCCGAATGCCCTCAAATGAATGTTAGGACTATGTCGATTTGATCTATGCGCATCGCCCTGACGACTGCACTCCCATGGAAGAAGTTGGTATGCAAGCTTCTCAAGTGATATACTTTCGTCCCTCCTCGATGCTGACGAACTCTGGATGCGATCGGTTCTTGCGGGTACGCTTCAGTACGCGCCTTCAACTGGGTCATCTCACAGGGCAAAGCCTTCTATTGGGGCACCTCGGAGTGGTCTGCCGAAGAGATCGCCGACGCTCATCGAGTGGCCGAAAAGCTTGGCTTGATCGGACCCCTGGTAAGTACGCTATCCTCCCAACTTGTATGGTGCTTTCGCTCGTCAAGAAGACTGTTCAACAAGCTGACCGCAACGTGTTTGGTCCTCATATGCAGATGGAGCAGCCCGAGTACAACATGTTCAAGCGGCATCGGGTACGGAGTCCGCTGGCTGCGTCCACGATGGAGCTTGGTCTTGCTTTCGACCGCTTGACCGCTTGACTGCTTGATCGATGGGATGCAATCCGACGCTATCGAATCCCTCGCTGCTGGTGCTAGTTTATGATTGTTCAAGGATAGACCACCGCTCACACAACCTCTTGCGAACGTGGTTGCCAAGGTCGAAGTCGAGTACCAGAATCTCTACCAAAAATATGGACTGGGTATGTGTCGCGGCCCAAGTTCAAGGTCGAGTGCCCTTCCTGGCATGAGCAGTGGCGCGGGTTCGGCTCCATCAGACTCACACTCCTGCTTGCCGTCCCCAGGCTTGACGGTCTACTCCCCCTTGGCTTGCGGTGTCCTCACCGGCAAGTACAACGACCTCATCCTTCCACAAGGATCTCGCTTGACGCTCGACGACGAAGTCAAAGAGGAGCGCTGGTTGTCGCAGGAAGGCCAAGCTAATATTCTCAAGGCCCGCAAACTCCAGGTACGGGGGAGCCTCACGTTCCCCGCACACGCCATCACCGCGCTAAAGCTCATATCCATGATACCATAGGAGATTGCCTTGAGACTCGGGGTACAGGTCTCCCACCTGGCCCTCGCCTGGTGCATCAGCAACGCCAATGTTTCTACAGCCATCTTCGGTAAGCAAGCCTCTTCATCCACAATCAGGAACGGCTACGCACAACGGATCAAAGCCGATTGCATTCGTCTACACACTCAACTGCTCTAAACACAGGTGCCAGCAAGGTTTCTCAGGTGCATGACAACCTCAAGGCCCTCGAGGCCCTGCCTTTGCTCACCGCCGAAGTTGTGGCTGAGATCGAGGATGTCCTGGGCAATAAGCCCAAAAGCCTCACAAGCTTCCGCTAAGCACCGCTGTGCGCCACTGCGCTCATTCGGAGTGAGCGCACGCCTTGATCAATGGATTCACGTTGATTGGAGTCATTCCATCAGGTACTGCGGGGCTGGCTATGTTACCAAACTTCAAATAAAGCCGAGGTATTCAGAAAGTCCCCAAAGAAGATTTGCATATTCAGCAGCTCTGATCAGCTCACTGGTAGAGTGCCTCAGGCAAAGCACCCGGATTCTGTCATTTTGGCAGCAATCTCGGTTGTGATGGAGCGACGCCCATCAACGAGCTCCCAGAAGGATATATTGCAAGCAGGCAGGCGAGGTTCTGTGCCATCGCGTAATACCACAGATATTCGAGGGTATTGAAGATGGTGGCGCCCTTGAGCATCAGATATTAACCCGCACAGTTTAGGGTCCACAGAGTTGCTGAGACTCTAGCGACCATCCTTCCACATTCTGTAACTGTTGTATCCAATCTGAGACAGAGTAAGCGGGGTAGAAAACGGAAACATTAGAATTCCTGCCATATGACATTTCGCCACTCATGCAGAACATCGGTCCAGGGTTGCTCAGATCTATCGAAGATTATCGAATAAACGTTATCTCTCCTCCAGCACACAGCAGGCTGTGGCTGCACGCATCAGGACCCGGTGTCCCAGAGCATGCAGAGACAGCCAGCTTCGGCGCTAGCTTCAGTGCAAGGATGAGTGGTCATCGTCGCTCAGGACTCGGTGAATAGCCTGTGGGTGCCCATTTCAACCTGCACGCCATAACCCACCAGCGCTATCATGGACACCCGTGGATGCTCCATCGGTTTGTGGAAGATCAGAGTCTCCAAGACAAAGCATGGCACAGCTATTCCGATTCTGTCAGTCGAAAATCATTCGGATGGGAAGAATGGGCCACCGAACAGGCTTCAGTTGCTGTTGCTGGATCTGGTGATGGTGATTCAAGTAGGCCTCGAGGCTGTCGATGGCCTGGTTCTGTTCCAGGCGGCCATACAGCGTTGTTTGGCCTTGAGATCGCTTTAGCCTCTGTTCTTCGGCCTTAACGAGATCTGTAGCAGAATACGATGGAGTACCGTACCAGGAGCAGTGAGTGCCGAGACTACGAGTCGCAGACGTCCGTGAGCATTAACAACATGCCTTCCAGACATGGAATGTGCAAAATGGAACCACCCGTTCATTCATCCCAGGGTCAGCACACCGACCTCTCTGTTCCTTTTGGGCCTGGGCCTCTTGTTCAAGCCGCTTCTCTTTCTCCCCTGGATCGTGGAGGTTGGGCGGGTGAGTCGTAACTCGATCAAAGTTTGCACTGCTTCGTCAAGCCGAGGAGATCCAGAGGACAAAGAGTCTCTCAGGAGCATCATGCAAAGCAGCCCAAGACAACCAACGTCACCACCAAGGCCGAGGAGCCAGTACGGCGAGGATCGGGACTTACGTTCAAGACGAAACCGCTCCGAGTGTCGGAACATTTCGATGACCTCGGGTGTGAGAGTCAGCTCGACATCGTCGGCCTGGCCTGCGTCTGGACTGTCGACCGTTTTTTGTTCGGTTGCCATACAGCCCGGATCTTCCTCATACAGATATGCGGGGTCATGCGGGGGACGGCAGTCTGGCGTCTCGGTCTCGCCCGGTCCAGGGCCCAAATAGCCGCCTTGGTCTGATCCCCCCTTGAGGTAGCTGCATGCCCAGTAGAGACGGCATGGATGGCATAAGGCGCCCCACTCCTTGGTAAGACCGTATAGATCAGACCCGATAGCATCGGAGAGAGGGCCGTCGCTTCGACACCAAGACCAGGGTGGTGCGCATCCAAAGTGCTGGAGGTGAAAGCGATAGAGAAAGCTCTGAAGAGCAAGCTTGTCGTCCAAGCCCGTCACGGACGAGCCTGTCGTCGGAGCGGGCGGGATCAGTGTCGAGAGCAGCTTCAGAATATCGGCCTGCATCTCGGCGCTCTCGGGTGTACTGGCTTGCATCGGGTCGAGGGTACAGGGATATCGAGGTGGAGCCGGCCTGGAGATGGATCCGCCGCGATGATCCGCTCAGGCTGCAAGAAACGGCGCCAGGTAGGCTGTGCTCCGGCGACGGCGGGGCCTCATCCAGGGCATCGGGCCGTGGAGGGGAGGGAATCTGCGGACAACCGAGATCTCGGCGTGCCATGCCGGCCAGGACACGGGCTGTGGTTGGTCTGGCGGACGCAAGAAAAAAAAAAAATCACGGGTCGTCTTGGCGGAAATCCAGCCGAAGCTGGCCAACCCAGGCGTCCTTGCATCCATCCTGCATCCATCCTGCACCACCCAGGCATCCCGCATACCACATCGGTCCGCTCGCCCGCACCCAGCATGCCAAGGACCCGGACGACCTTTTCGAATGCATTGCAGGATGACTCGGACTCGGAGGACCTGCTTGCCAAGGCTGCAGTGGCTCTGAAACAGCGGCAACTTGACTCGCAAGAAGGGTAGGGCGGATCTCGAGTTGGTGGCTGCTCACGATGGGCGCCAGCCACGGCTCTGAGCCTTGTTGCATGTTAAATGATGTGTTCTTGAGTGTATAAAAGCTCTCCCAAGGAGTTTCCTCGATGGAGCACACTGAGTAGCAGCTCCTTTGCACAATGACCGGCATTGAGAGTCTGGATCGCATCGGCGGCGAGCAGGCCCTGCGGTACTGTCGCTAATCCGCCTTTGCATAACTGCATAGAAACCCCACCAAGCCCGATTCAAAAGCGCTCTCTGCTCTAAGGTTTGGGCCGCTTGCTGATCGTTGTCGGCCGCACAGTCGATCATCGTCTGCTGAGCTCCAATGTCTAGACCAATAATCTCACTGGATGCCTGTGCCGCTATATTATGCCGCAGAACCATCAAGCTGGACGCCGGCATGTCCAGTCTCAGAGAAAAGTACCTGGTTGATGAAAAGCGACGGCCTGCCAAACTGAATCCCAATGCAGTTGTCGTGACTGAAGAAAGTGAGGCCAGCAAACACAAGCCCCAGTATGCTTCGACTCTGGAGAAGGTCCAGCCAGTCGATCGTCTGGTAATCCAGTCTCAGTCGCCGTCGGTGCTTCCAGTGCTGGACCTAGACACAAAGACAAAGAAGAAACAAGCCCAGAAGGAGAAGGAGGAAACCATGGGGCCGGGCTGGTTCGGCATGAAGAACACCGAGCTGACACCCGAGGTCAAGCGGGATCTGCTGCTCATCAAGTCGAGGAACGTCCTTGATCCCAAGAAGCATTTCAAAAGAGACACCAGAAAGGGTCTGCCGAAGCACTTCCAGGTTGGTGCAATTTCGTGTCTGTGGGACTGATGTCTCAAAGGGAGCGCCGGAGGAGAGCTCGAGGAAGTATTGCGTGCTCATCGTCCGTTGGTCACAGGTCGGAACGGTGATTGCTGGAGCAGCCGATTTCTACTCTGGACGTCTCGCACGCAAGGAGCGACACGAATCTATCACTGGCGAGATTATGGCCGATCTTGACAAGAAAAAGTACTTCAAACGAAAGTTCCTGGAGATCCAAGAGAAGAAGCAGGAAGGCACTCGCAAGGCCTACAAGAAGAAGGTTCAGAAAAACGTGCCGGTGTGGAGACGAAAGTAACCCTGCCCTGATAATGACCAGTTCGGGTGCACCCTCCAATGGCTCCGCCGTCGTCGCGATCTGGATTGACAACTTATTTTGGGATCGCTGCCATCCGAACCACGGCCGATATGTCATGCATCAGTGAAAGAACACGCAGGAGCGCAGAGGTCCAAGCAAATGGTTTTATTCCCGCCAATTTGGCGAGATCGGGGCGCTCGGTAACCCAGCGACTCATGGTTCACAGAGCACGAGTTGCTGGCAATATTCGGCGAGAGGGTCGGTGGGATGCCAGCAAAATGCCGCTGTTCGTTCACAATCCCTGTTCGTTCTTGGAAACGGTCCTACGGATTGAGTGGGAAGCATGATGAGTCAAATCCAACCCTGTTGGCTCCATGCAGAAACCTCAGCCAGGCGATATGCTGTCCAGCGTGCAGCGGGTGGAGCCAAGATGCTGACAGCCGACATCGAGAGCGCTACTTCCATCAAAGCAGGCGCAGAGGAACGCACCCATCCTTGTTGCCAAAGTAGGCGGCCTTGGCCATTGCGCAGAACAGGCCAGTTTCGACGATTCCCGGGATGGAGATGAGCTGCTGGTTCAGCTCCCGAGGAGATCGGATGAGGCCAAAATCTGCGTCGACGACAAAATTGCCGTTGTCGGTGACAACGGGGCCAGCCTTCTTGACGCCCATACGCAAGGTGGGCTTGCCACCGAGATTGCGGATGCGCTGCCAACCGCCAGAACCAGGAGTGTTGATAGTCGGCTCATTCAATCAACCACCGAATACACAATCATGGTAACGCCGATACGACCAAGGGATATTTCTGCCGCTGCGGAAGTCTTTCGAATGTCGGACAGATACATACCTCCATGACGGGCACGTAGGCAAACGGCACCACCTCGAGAGGGACTCCCGATTTCCACTGATAAAAAGAAAGGAGGGGGTCGGGGAAGTTATTCGGCTGCTCGTAGCATCACAGCTGGGCTGGCCGACAGAAAGATGGACAGACCTGCTCGCCCAAAACCTGGCTGTTTTTGCGGTAGTCGGCGACGATGATCAGCTTATTGGCACACATTGCCACGAGCTTCTCCTGGAGATGACAAGCGCCGCCGCCCTTGATGCAATCGAGGCTCGAATCGACCTCGTCAGCACCATCAAAGGCGACATCGATGACAGGGAACTGGTTCAGATCGCCAAGAGGCAGGCCGTGCTGCAGAATCAGGTCGCGGGCCTGGAAAGAGGTTGGGATGCAAGCCTTGAAGGGCGACTTTTGGTGGTGATGGAGCAGACGAGTAACGCAGTGGACGACAGTCGACCCAGAGCCTAGATATTGATTAGTTGGGCGAGAGGAGACGGCGAGTTGGCCACGGAACCAGGAGACGAGCCATCGTTGAAATGGCCGAGCAGGCGGTTAACAACAACGGTATGATGAGAGCATCATGATCGAGCGGAAACTGGACAGTTAGGGTGATTATGACACTCACCGACTCCTATAACCTTGGCAGATTCGTCGATGTGGAGGTCAACGGCGGTGAAGGAAGCAAGCCGCTTGGCTGTAAGGGTAGGAGATAAGAGATAAGCACAGAAAACAGCAAGTCACAACGCTAGCGATTCTGAAGGATGCAAGCCTCTCCATGGGACGCATCTATACCCTCTTCAACGAGCTGGGCTTCGGTAGTAGCCATGATGTCAGCGATTCGTGGCGAAGCGGCGAGAACAATGGCAGGATGAAGGATGAAAAAAACTGGAGCCGACGCGGTTTGGCTGAGCTTGGAAGCAGATTTTCACCTGTCGTCCAGGGAATGATTGGAGGGGAAGCGACAAGGCGGCCAACCAACAGGCCCGCCGACAAGACAAACAGGTTCGATCGAGCGGTGGGCGGAGGAGGACGGAGTGAAAGCAGATGCCTTTGGTCGTCGATGGGTGCGCAATGTGGATCGAGAATACACCGTGTGCCTCTGTGCTTGTGGTGCGGTGCAGAGGAGGGGGGTGCTTGTGCATGTTGTGAAGCGGGATATGAACACGGCGATATGAACACGGCGATATGGCCACGGCGATATGGCCACGGCGATGCAAGCAGGGTGGAACGGGAGCCGGCAAGAGTTGATGAGCGATGGCGCACAGAGCAGCACCACGGACAGGATCGCTGCGATCGGGTGAAGCAGAAAGACAATCAAGGGGTCTGAGAAACGACCAGGCATCCCAGCGAGGATTCAGTCAAGAGCGGCCGGATGCGGCCACGATCAAGAGTGACCAGATATGAGCAGAGCAGACCAGACCAGAGCAGAGGCGGTGCTATCGGCATAGATTACTGGGGACAATCATCAGCCACCCAATCCATCAACACCTGGCAACGGACTGATTGCGATGGTGAAATGCCACTTTGGCTGGTGGCATTGACCACTGTCTGGCTTTATCGACTGTTCTGCCTGGCACCACCAACATCACCAGATGCCACTCACACCACCCACATCCACATCCACATCCACATCCACATCCACATCCACATCCACATCCACACACTCGGCGTGCTGCTGCTTCCCAACAGACATGCCAACAGACATGCCAACAGACATGCCCAACAGACATGCCCAACACCGCCGCAGCGCTTTACACATCTCACGTGCGTGCATCCTTGGTCATCCCCTGGTCCAGGTCGCCCGTGATCCGTCGAAACTCCGCCCGGCTTGACCACCCGCGCCACCCTCCTATTTTCTCGTCTGTTGCGGTCTTTGATGGCTTTGCCACAGGCCCCAAACTGTCGCCGATGCTTCTGCCACCACCTTTGAGCTCACTTGCAGATTGTTGGGCTCATTTCTTCGCCACAGGCCCGCGGACACCTTGGCCTCTTGCCCCATCGCCAGTGGCATGTCTATTTAAACCCGGATTGCTGCCGCTCCTCGGCCGGCCCTCACAGCGATCCATCACTTCCAAGACAGGCTCTTGGAAGGATCAACTGTCCCGGCGCCAACCAGTCGCACCCGCAACGGTCCACCGGACCAAGACCCGTCTTGATACTATCGACACATCTGGTCTCGTTCTCATCCAGGAACTGCTGTATCGACCACCTCCCGTTGTATCGATCGTGTCTTGGGCTCTTGTCTTCTGCTCTCTTCTCTTCTCAACACACGCACTGGCCTACTGCACGCGCACCAGCTTGCTGCACACACTTTGGCCATGACCAACTCTGAAGAATCGTTCATCGTCTCGGCTGTCCCCGCCAGCTCGGCTGCAAAAATCGCCTTCCGTCACTATCTCGAGTTCCAGCGTAACCCTGTTCCAGGCGTCTCGATCCACCAGATCAGCTCCCGGGTCTTCCACGTCAACACCCGCCTCCTCGATGGTCCCTATGAAGGAATCTGTGTCCACTGGGAACTCTCGATCCCGAACGACTACCCATACGCTCCTCCGATGGGAGCCATGACCAAATCCTACAGATTCAACACCACCCACCATCACCATGTGTACGACGGAATTGGCATTTGCGCCGACTGGTTCGGCAATTTCAGCTACATGAGCCAGTCTGCTGGTGTTGGCTGTGGCTGGACGCCGTCGTGCGACTTTGTCGGGCTCATGATCAATACCCAGGTCTTCCTCGCCGATCCCGATGGCGTGGTTCTCTCGGCCAGGGACGTTCAGAAGCTCCGCAACATGGACCAGGCATTCGAATGCTCATCCTGTCCTCACAAGACAGCGGCTCCGCATCCGCCTCTCGCCGTGTTTGATCCCGAGGCCCTCCAGGGTCGCCGACAGCGCGAGCTCACCAGAGACGAGAAGATCACCGAACGCGCCCGCAACGAGCTGATGTGCTCGGTCTCGAAGCTCAATTTTGTCGACGAAGAGGAGATGTGCCTCGGCTATCCTATCAACCTGTCGATCGACCGATTCAAGCGGCCGCACAGCGAGCTGTATCCCGAGCCGGTCTCGTATACAGCGTATCGCCAGGCCCTCAAGACGGCACAGGAAGCTGCACGGGTGGCTGCAGCCTCGTGGTGGGGATGTGGCTGCTCGATATGCTCCGCTTCCCGGCCCAAGAATGCCGACCAAGACAACACGGACTCGCCACCGGTGACGATCCGCAGCTCAACAGGAAAGACGTATACGCACTGGATGCCCATGTATCTCAGTGAGGATCACTTCCAAAAGAACGTGGCGGTTATCAAGCAAACGATTGCCTCGATGGCTCAGGGACAACAGACGCTGCCGGCACGCTTTGTCTTCCGTCCTCAGTGGATCGTCAAGGTCATTCCGGCACTGATGAACCAGCAAGTTGTGGCCATCATGAAGGGAAATGTCCACGAGTCCGAGGTGGCAATCGTGGCCTACGCCAACCTGCTGCGGCTGCTGGTGCGGTTCCTCAAGGAGTACCCCGGTCTCCAGGCTATCATCAACAGAGAAGTCAAGGACTTTCTTGAGGTTCCCTCGAACCGCACCAAGAAGGCGTGCGGCGACCTCGGCGAGTTCTTCATCAAGCTGATGCTTGCCGAGCGGGACGGCAGCGACCCTCGTCTGTCATACTCGCAGCCAAAGATGAAGGCGGCCCTGGAGATGGAGCGATTCGCACGCCAGATGATGTGGGTCCGCCGCGAAAACGCCAGCCTCCTCGACTTTGACAACTCGATGCATGTCCGCGAACGCCTGCGCCGGGTTTTCGAGTCAACGCTGGTGTCGAATCGGCTGTTTGTCTTTGTGCTGGAGATGTCTCGGCTGTTTATGGTTCCCGAGTTTGAGAGCGGAATGGACCGCAACCTGGGTCTGCCTCCGGCCGCGATCCTGTCGTCGTTCCAGACCCGGATCAAGGTGATCAAGTCGACACTCACAAACTACTCGGTGCTGATGAAGGTGATTGGCTACTTTGATCGCATCAACTCGGACAAGAAGATGCTCTGGCTCCTCAAGACAGCCTCGGAGACGTCGTACACCCAGGGCTACGAGCGGCGGCCGTTCACATACCGCCACTGAAAGACCGGCACGGTGCATGTCTCGGAGGTGGATTGGCTGTGCTCGCAGTGGTTGTCTTTGGATGGTTGTCCCTGAGTGATTGTCCCTGAGTGATTGTCCTTGAGCAGTTGTTCTTGGGTGGTTGTTCTTGGGTGGTTGTTCTTGGGTGGTTGTTCTTGGATGATGGCGTGTGCTGGCCTGTCCTGTCTGCTTGGCAACTCTCATATGTTGCTGTTGTCGTTGTTGCTGGCATCGTTGTTGGTGCTGTTGTCGTTCGCGATTGCCACTCATGGTGGCTTGACATGCTTGGTGCGGTATCGGTGCTGTCTTTCGAAATAGATTCGCTTCCCAATTCCCTATTCGCAATTCGCAATTCCCAATTCGCATTCTGTAACAGCACTGCTCCTGCTCTCGTCATTGTCCCCAGTCGCTGCGCTCTTCACCGTCGTCAATCCCAGTCAATGTCGCCTTGCCCACACATCAACACAAACACGACCCCATTCAATGAGACCATTGTCCATCCCTCTGTTTCTTTCTGCTGCCTCGTCGGAGTCAGGCTCAGCCGGTTGTTTTGATCCCAATCTCGCTCCGTTCTCACCCTCGTGTCCAATAGCACTGTTCCCACACTCGTCCCCTTCTGCACTGTTCCCACCCCCTCCCCTCGCATCCCAAACCCACCCGTGATGTTCGCGAACTGAAATCCCCCCCCTCCTGTGTTGTTTTGATATCTGTGTTGTCATTCTCTATTCGTGGATACAGAAGTAATATTTCGATGGTCTGCTTTCATGGTGTTCTCTCTTTGCTCCTTCCGCAATTACTTCTTGCCGGTTTTTGGTGCTGATTTTTCTTTCGATGTGAACAGAAGAAATGGGGTTGTGGTGAAAGCAAGCAAGCAAGCAACAATAAAAGCAACATACAGAAAGAGTTGGAACTGGCGCACTCTTCAAGCTCAGTCACGAAGGACAATGAAACAAAAAGATTGTGTGGGGGAGAGAAGGAGTATGGATTTGTGGGAAACCCAAGACCAACAGATGGATGAACCATCATCGGAATTGGGGAGAGGAGGGAGGCGTAATCAGGGTTATCCTGAGGGCATGAATATCTTGGGCTCATATACTTGAATTATGCAGAGAGAGAAGGGTCCCTCAGGGCTCCGTTTTGTGGTAAGAACTAGGAACTAGGATGACTTGTGAATCGGAAATGTGGTTGTGAGGATCTTGGAATCGATCGCTCGGATAGTGAAAGTGGCCAGGGCGGCTGACGGATGGAAAGGCCCGCTTACTGCAGGACGTTGAGATCCTGCTGCTTGACCAGGGCGCTGTAGACTCCGTTGAGAGCCAAGAGCTCAAAGTGGGTGCCCTGCTCAACAACGACTCCCTCCTTCAACACGACGATCAGATCGGCGTCCTGGATGGTCGAGAGACGATGGGCAATGGTGACAGTGGTGCGGCCGCCCTGCTTGATGGCGTTATCGATGGCCTGCTGCACGTGCTTCTCAGACTCGGAGTCCTGGTGATAGTCAATTCGTATTCTCGGTCAGTACAGATCCAGGAGACGCGAGCGAGAGTGACCATCCCCACCCCATCAAGTGGTCGCAATCGAGGTGCAGGCAAAACAGCACAAGTACTCACCAAAGCAGAAGTGGCTTCGTCGAGGAGGAGGAGTCTGGGGTTGCGAATGAGGGCGCGGGCAATGGCGACACGCTGCTTCTGGCCACCGGAGAGCTGGGAGCCCTTGTCACCGACACGGGTGTCTGTCGAAGAAGGGGCAAAGAGGCCATGTTCTGTCAGTCACACGAAACATCAGGCGGCCAAAGGGTCCTTCGTGTCGCGGCAATGATCGACACCAGGATTGTTCGACAGTCCTGCTCTTCGCAACTTGGACGACTGTTTTGTGCAGACGCCACTTACCAAGTCTCTCGGGCATATCCTTGAGGAAGGCAGTCATGTTGGCCATCTGGGCAACCTCCTCAACCTCCTCATCCGTGACATCGGTGCGCTCGGTGCCAGCGAGGATGTTCTCCTTGATACTCATGTCAAAGAGGACGGGCTCCTGGCCGACGAGGGCCATGTGCTTGCGCAGGTTCTTGACCTGGTAATCCTTGATGGGCTTGCCATCGAGCAAGGCACTGCCGTTGTTGATGTCGTACCAGCGCTGCAGGATACCGATCGTGGTCGACTTGCCGCATCCAGAGGGGCCGACGAGGGCAATGGTGATGTTGTTCTTGGCCTTGAGCGAGAACTGGCCGTCAAAGATGGGCTGGGTGGGGCGGGCAGGATAGGCAAACGAGATGTCCTTGAACTCGATCGTGCCGTCGACGTTGTCGGCAACGATACCATCGGCATCGGGGTCGATGGTGGTGGCGCGGTCGATGAGCTCAAAGGTCTGGATTCAAGTCAGGGTGGCTTTGTGTTAGCACAAAACCTCGCGAAGCGCATTGCTCAAGGAGAAGCCATCGACATCTCCTATTGCACTGGCAGCCAGACGTTCCAGGCGCGACTTACGTTGATGGCAGCAAGCTTGGCGGCAGTGTAGGTCGTAACAAAGTTGGAGGCGCGACCAAGACCCTGGGCAGTGAACATGACGGCCTGGATCGAGCAGATGAATGGCACAGTTAGAGACTGTTTGAGTGCATTTCCAGCAACACAATCACATAGATCGAGGCACAGCAGAGTTGACGACGGACAACTTACCATCAGGACGGTGAAGACGGGCTTGAAGCTGATGGTTCCAGCAAGAGCCAGACGGATACCAGCATAGAAACCGAGGGCGTTGGCGAACTGGACAGCAGCCTGGCTGGAGCCGTTACCGAGGGAAGCAATCCGGGCCTTTTGGATGGCGAGCTTGTGGGGGTGCTCAAGGTTGGCGCGGTACTTGTCTTCGAAGAAGTGCTGGCGGTTGAGGGCCGAGACGGTGCGAATCTCCTTGAAAGCCTCGCCGGCAATCTCGCCGGATTCTTCGTACGACTTCTTGCTGGCATCCTCAAATCCACGACGGATACGAGCTTCGAAGAAGGAGCCGGCAGCGACGAATGGAGCAACGGCCAGGATGATCTGTTTGGTGGGGAAAGGGGAAAGCATGGTGGTCAGTCGTTGGCTGAGGGGTGTATCCTAACTCTTTCGACGTGAACGCAGACTGTCTCGATGCAATTTGGCACCGCTGCCAGGGGGTTTGCGTGCCGACGAGCCGATGGTGCAACTTACCAGAGTGAGCTGCCACGAGTTGATGAAGGCAATCAGGAGACCGGCACAGGCCGTGACAAAGAGCTGGAACAGATCACCCCAGACCTTGGTGACGAGCTCGCCGACCTTGAGCGCATCGATGGCCAGACGGGAGGTCAGGGCACCAAGGCCGTGGCCCTCCTCGTCGTAGAATCCAACCTCCTGGCGCATCATGGCGTTGAAAGTCATCAGACGGATACGGCGGCCCATGGCACCACCGGCGTGCTCAAAACCAATGAACTGCAGACTGAAGGAGAAGAAGCCGAGGACACCGATGATGGCGAAGAGGAACGAGTAGAGATTGGCACCCTGGAACGGTCCGGGGTCGATCTCGCTGGGATCCAGAAGGATGATGCTGACTCTCGAGAAGATGAGGGCAAAGACGGGGAAGACCTACAGAACAGGAGGGCGGGAGAGATCAGTCCATGTGCACTTACAGTCGCTGTTGTCGAGAATAGCCAACAGCACGGTTTCCTAGTGATTCGATCACGACACATTGACAGCCAGCAACAGCCAGCAACAGCCACCCACGTCGCCCCTCATATGCACGGCGTGGCCAACTTACCACACCAGCACCAACGGCACCGAGACAGCCGAGGGCAATGTAGCCCCACTCGGGTCTCATGAGCATCAGCACACGCCAGAGCGGAGCGGACTGCTTCTTGAGTTCCTTCTTCTTGTCCTTGAGCTGCTGCTTTTCGTCGAGAGCAGCCTTGCGGTGGGCATTTTCGTCATCGAGGTAGAGGCGAGTCTCCACAGGCTTGCCGGTGTCGTCGGTGACGACCTCGGACACGTCGGGCTTCTTGATGTTGAATTCCTCCTCTTCCTCCTCCAGAGTCTCGGAGGAGCCGTTGCTGCTGCTGTTACGCTTCTTGTTGCGGCCAAGGGAGCGGTCGTTGATGCCGAGAGTGTCCTCGACCTCCATCTTGATCTTTTGCTTGTCAACGAGACCGGTGTAGACACCGCCGAGCTTGTAGAGCTCAGCGTGGTTGCCGACCTCAACGATCTTGCCGCGCTGCAGAACGACAATGACGTCGGCGTTGCGGATGGTCGAGAGACGATGGGCGATGATGACGGTGGTGCGGTCCTTGGAGGCGTTGTCGAGGGCCTGCTGCACAAGGCGCTCCGAGTGGGTGTCGAGGGCAGAGGTGGCTTCGTCGAGGAGGAGGATGCGGGGGTTCTTGATCAGGGCACGGGCGATGGCGATGCGTTGCTTCTGGCCGCCCGAAAGCATGCCGCCGTGCTCGCCGACAGAGGTATCGTAGCCCTGGGGAAGCTTGCTGATGAAGTTGTGGCAGTTGGCCATCTTGCAGGCCTTGATCAGGTCAGCCTCGGTAACGTCACCGGTGGCACCCATGATGATGTTCTGCTTGATGGAGGTGTTGAAGAGGACGGGCTCCTGGCTGACGATACCAATCTGGCTGCGGAGCCAGTTGACGTTGAGGTCCTTGACGTCGTTGCCATCCAGGAAAACTTGGCCCGCTGCAGAAAGAATAGGGTGTGAGTGAGCACAGGGCAGGTAATGCGTCAGAGCAGTGAAAGCAACGGAGAGAGGCAGCAACAGCAACAGAGAGGGGAGTAGCAGGGAGAGCACGCGCCCGCTGCTACCAACGTACCGTTGGGATCATAGAAGCGCTGGATGAGCTGGACAATGGTCGACTTGCCCGAGCCAGAGGGGCCGACAAAGGCAACGGTCTTGCCGGAGGGAATCTTGAGGGAGAGGTCAAAGAGGATCTGGGTGTCGAGGCGGGCGGGATAGGTAAAATCGACGCTCTTGAACTCAATGTCGCCCGTGATGGCTGCGGGCTTGAGGCCCTCCTGAGAGAGCGAGTCGATGGTGGGGACACGATCGATAACGGAGTAGATCTTGTAGGCGGCGCCGCGAGCGTTGGAGACGGCAGCCAGGTTGGTGGGCAGGATGATCAGGGACATGGCGCCCATGATCATGGCAAAGAAGACGACGAGGACATCCTGGCCGGCAAGCTCGCCCTGGAGAACGAGGCGCGAGCCGTACCAGAAGGCCAGGCCGTATGTACAGAACATGACGAGCATGAAGGAGCCAAAGCCGAGACCGATGGCCTGGCCCTTCTTGATGTCGCTGACTTCGGCCTTGGCGAGCTCCTTGTCGTACTTTTCGGTGAAGCGCTGCTGGAGCGAGAACGAGTAGACGGTGCGGATGCCGGAGATGACCTGCTCGGCGACGGCGCCGGCGTCGGCGTAGGCATTCTGGCCCTTGCCGGTGAACTTGCTGATGATGCGGATCATGACGGTGCCGACGATGCCGAGGAGCGGGAGCGCAGCCAGCAGCACGACGGCCAACTTGGGGCCCTTCACAAAGGCGATGATGAAGCCGGCAAGGAACTGGGTGATGGCCTGGATGCACATGCCGGCCTTCTCGGAGATACCGTCCTGGATGAGCTGGGTGTCCTGGGCGAGGCGGGTGGTGAGGGAGCCCTCCTCGGCGAGATCGAACCATCCGAGGTCCTGGCGCAGAACCGAGCGGACAAAGAGCTCACGGATGCGGCGGGTCTGGTTTTCACCGGAAATGACCCAGAAGAACTGGGTAAAGTAGCCCGAGAAGAGCATGGCAATACCAAAGTAGACAAAGATCAGGATGTTGTTGTACATGGGCTGGGGGTCGAAGTTGCTCATCAGCTGGGCCGGGGTAACGATTTGGCCGCTGGGCAGGATGTAGTTGCCGTTGGGGTCAGTGGGGAGCTGGGGGCCGTTCAGGAAGCCCGAGGAGCTTCCGAGGAAGTTGCCGAGGACGAGGATGGAGCAGGGCATCAGAGCGCCGATACCCATGCTGGTGAGGATACCCAGACTGGGATGGAGAGAAAGAACAGAATCGAATGGTTAGCGACATGCATAGGCAACGAGCGCCTGATGGGCAGGGAGGGAGGCATGGGAGGGAGGCATGGCAGGGAGGCATGGGAAGCGTCCATGATGCATCTGGAGGGGGCGCAACCAGCACCAGGGCGCGCCACCAGAGCAGAAGCCATTCGTGCCAGAGGGAAGCGGACAGTTACATCCATCGATGCAGCCATTCCGCACATCCGACCAGACACAGCCATTCTCTGGGAGGGAGGCGGACAGACCCTGAGGGTCTGTTGGGAGAGCTGGACACACTCGCTGTCGTGCTGCATTCCGTCCAGGACTCGGTGGAGCGACCCCAAGGAACGAGCAGTTACATGATGAGGAGGCGATCCTTGCTGTCGGCAAAGCGGAAGAGCTTCAGGAAGGGCACAACGGGCACTTTTTCCTTCTGCTGGCGGGCCTTCATCTTGGCGAAGAATCCGCCCTTGGGCTGCGCGGTGGCAGCAGCCGGCTCCGCTGGAGCGTCGGGGGTGATGATGGTGGTGGCTTTGGGGTCTTCGGATGTGCTCATGGTGGAGCAGAGGGCGATCTCCCAGGAAGGAGCGAAGGGGGGAGGGCGATGGACAGATGGAACCTGGGATGGGGCTCGAACAGGCGCGGCTGGACAGGTCTTTTTATCGCGGGCCCGAGGCAAGGCGTCTTGGCAGGCCGGCACCGGCATTCGCGTGGACCTCGCTCGGGCAAGTCAGAGCCACGGCGCAGGCCGGAAGGATCACCTCGCCCGGCCACCCAGGCAAGGGCGCGCCTGCCGCAGCGCACCAAAGCGGAACGATGCAACAAGGCAGCCACGGGGCACAGCGCGTCTGTGTCGCGTACACTGCTGTCTGTGTCGCGACTGCCGGCGCCGGTGTTACGCTCACGCGTCTGCGCGGCTGCTGTGTTGTCTGTGGTGGTGTGGGCCGGCGCTGTCCAGGGGACATTGGTGCCAGCGCAAGAGAGGGCTTCGCAGACAGCAAATCAAGACGAGCGAGGTGGATGCGCAAGAGATGCGGCGACCCAGACCACACTGGCGCATGGTGCCCACCGGATGCAGCAGAACCGCCGATCTGCGGAGCCAGAGCAGCACACAAGAGCAAGCAGCACGCCAGCAAGGGCGCCCACGGACAGAACCCACCAGCAAAGCCACGCCGCAGCCCGACGGCGATCGCGCACGGGTCGCGAGAACCCTGCGGCTGTGGGCACACGACAGCCAGATCCCTCTCGGGCTCGGCACGGCTCTTGCGCAGCCGAGAACCATCGCTCGCGCTGCCAACAAGGCGTCGGCGTCGGCGTGGCTCTCCGCCCGCCAATCACTTCAGGGCAGCCTCCACGGTACACGCCGGTACTGCGGACTGCTGCGTCGGATTCTCCCACGAAGCTTTGGATCCAGCCATGATCCCCGCCGTGAGACGCTGTGGCCAAATGCCATCCGCCATGCTGCTGGCTTGGCGGGCCAGCATCCCCTTGTCTCTGGGCTGGGCTGGTCATGGTCTTGGTCTTGGCTTCTATCGGCTCGGGGAGTCTGCCAAGGAGTCCGTGGCTGGATCTCGGTGCGGCCACGTCCCGCTCTGCGTCCGGCCAAGCCCGATGACGCATGTTCCACGGGTGATCATGGCATCCGGCGGGCCCGGCATCCCAACTCCAGGGTGCGGCAAAACGGCTCACCGGCTGCCGAGAGCCCGCACAATGTTGGGGTGTCTCTGGGGAGGATGGGTGTCGTTTCCACACGCCCATGCGGTGGCTGTGCTGTCGCTGGTGACGGCTACACAGCGGCTCCATATGCCCGCCTGTCCTGGGCCGTCCATCGCACCGAGCCAAACCGGACCAGACATGGGACAAAGAAAATAACAAACATGCATTTCAGTCGTACGGTACATAGGATTACAATTTTGCAGCGGTCTTTGCAGCGCTTCTGCCATCTCGTCAGCACGGCGAGCCCGAGCCCGAGCCCGAGCCTATTTCTCCTCTCCCCGCGTTCATTCTCGCTTCTCTAGCTTCTCGATTCGCTCTAGCAGGCTTCGCATGGTCGCTTCGACGCTCAGCTGCTCAAACAGCGTGCCCTTGGTCGTGGCTGCGCTGGCGCCCTGCACCGAGGCACTGGGAAGTCCCTTGAAGCCGCCGTGCTGGGCACCGTTTGACGGGACGTGGCCGTTGGAGGCTGCAGCACCGGGCTGGATTCCCAGGACATTCTCCTCCAGGGCCATGATTCGCCGATTTAGATCCGTCAGCGCCGCGCCAAACTTCTCGCCGTATTGCAGCTGCATCTCGCGGAAGTGGCTGCGGACCAGGCCCTCGATCATCTGTCCCGAGCTCTGCAGCGTCTGCAGCAGCGCCGTCGATTTGCGGATCTGGCGCGAGAGCGTCATGGTTAGATGCGAGGCTTCCTCCATCTGGTCGTACATGACGTCAAAGTAGCTGAGGAAGGCGGCCTTGTTGGAGAGCGACTTGGACGAGGGCTCTCCCGAAGCTGTCGTGGGATGCGCCGAGGACGGCTCGCCCTGGGCTTGGTTGTGGTCCGAGGAGCGGGAGTTGTTGGCGTTCTGCGATCGCGATTCGCCATAGCCACCGGAGGGGTTGTTGGGGTGATAACCGTGTGACGTGAACGACGGAATCGGGTATGCGGTGCTGGGCGAGGGCAGAGGCGGGAAGCCAGACTTGAGCGAGTTGCCTGGGAAAGGTGACAGCGGCAGTGGAAGCTCGCGCGAAGGAAACTCGGTGTTGCGCGGCGAGGAAAGCTGGTTGCTGCTGGGGTTGCTGCTGCTGGATCGGTTGGGTCCAAAACGAGACATGGTTGGCGGCAGCATGCTCATGGGAACAGCTTGGCCAGAGCCGCCATAAGGCTGTTTGGGAGTGGTGAATGGTCGCTGCGAGCCTTCCGAGGCCTTTGCATCTGCAGCCAAAGTATCGAGGGATGAGATGGCACAGGAAATCAGACTCATTGGGAAGACAGTGCACGAGTTGTAGCAAGAGAGAGAGAGAAAGCGGGACAGAGAGAGAAAGCGGGACAGAGCAGGCAGCGCCATTGCACTGAATGTTACCTTCGCTGGGTCCTTGGGCATTGCCTTTCGGTGGCTTGTTCTCGGGCGACTCATGGCGGTAGCCCGAGCCCGAATGATGTGGGTAGCCATAGTGGCCACGGGCACCGGCCTGCGACTTTGCTTGGCTCGCAGGATCGTCGCTCCAAGGCCGAGAGCCAATAAGGGGGGCGCTGCCGAAGGGCTTCTCGGTTGTCAGCGAGCTGGTATTGATCGAAAGACGCTTCTTCTTGTTGAACCGGGCTGAGGTGTCCTCGGAGATGCCGTTCAGATGAGGCTTGTCAGCGGACTCTGGCGAAGACGCCGGTGTGTTGTCGTGGTGGAAGCTTCGCTTACGAGCACTGCTCGCGAAAGTGAGGGTGGTGGATATAAACACAATGCAGATGGATCAGAACCAAGATCAGAGTAAGGCCACTCAGATCACCTGCGTGGATGCCGAATGGAAGGCGCCACAGATCCTGCGCATCACTGCGATCGCAGCGACACTGGCATATTGAATTGTGCCGATGCAATCTCGATGTGCCGATGCAGCTTCGATGTGCTGCCCATGGTCATGTGGGCATAGTCATGCAGCACCAGCCATGGGCGCATATTGGCGACAAGTAGCTGGAGCATTACCTGGAAGGCTGCGGAGAGCGAGGTCGGGATCTGGGCGGCGAGCCGAGCTGGGGTGTAGATACACCGTCGGTGGGAGCGTCCGCAGGGATGTTGGAGCTGGAATGGAAGTTCTGTAAAGCGGGTGCGGAGACCGGTACGATGAAGAAGAGTCGTGGAACTGATGAGCTGGAGAGTCACCCCACCATCGAGAGCCAGGGATTGTATAGGGCCGGATTGTGCCCTGGCGATACAGGAGCTGCTTTCCTGGTCGAGTATTGGGCATGCGAGGGCACCGCTGGGGGCCCCAGTCGCACTCGGCCAGTGGCAGCGATGTAGCAGTAAGGACACTTACGGCGCCTTCGACGGGGAGGATCTTCATGAACACGGTCTCTTCTTGGAAGGGCATCGACGAGCGCTGGAGGCCGTCGAGACGATCCAGGAACTCGTTCGCAGAGCCGCACTTGAGTTCCTCGATCGACTCGAATGAAGACACAAACTCGGAGAGCAGGCGATGGTTGATCATGCGGGCAACCTCCTTGACGGTGGGCCAGCTCAGATAGCAGTGGCCGTCGGCGTTGTTGACGAAACAGTAGTCGGTGTAGGGCTTCCATGTGACGGGGATGGCGTTGATGATATCCTGGGGGTCGAAGGAAAGGACACTGTCGAGGTAGTGGATGTCGACGAAGAGCGACGAAGAGGTGGCGGGCAGCGACGGTGGAGAATCGGGGTGCAGAGGCGTGGGCAGCGAGTAGACATAGAAGCTCCGGGGCGAGCGATCGGGCGAGCGGCTCGGGGGAGTGATCGAGCCCAGACAGAAGGCACGAGCGGTGACGGTCTGCATGACAACGGGGAGCGTAGAATGGGGGGGGGTGGAGGGGAAGGTCACTGGACTCGGGACTAGATAGACAGGACGGAGAAGGCGCAGACGAGGCCGACCAGGACAGACGACGACAAGACCAACAGACCGGCCGAGCGAGCGAAGGCAAGGAAAGGGGCGGTTGAGGCAGGTCGGCAAACGGATGGGAAGCCCAAGAAGCGAGCGAGCCGGAGGAAAGAGCGGCCGAGGGCGGCCTTGTGAAGCCGCGACGCAAGGGGAGCCACGAGCGAACGCCATTCGGGCAGCGGCGAGCGCCGTCCGCAAGCCGGCGAGGGGTGCTGGGTGTTGCTGGGTGTTTGCTGGGGTGTGAGTGCTCAAGCGAGTCCGGGCGAGTGCTGGGCGAGTGAGTGCAGATGGGAAGAGCAGTAATGTTTGGCGGTAACATTCGCAGCAGCAGTTATCGCATCAAATTCGATCGTCACAATTGCCGTGGTAATAATGTCAGGCGACGGACCAGGAAACATGGGGTGACAGGAATGGTGTCGGCTGTGTCAGCGAGATCCGGACATGGCGGCCGAGAACATGCCGAGAACATGCCGAGAACATGCCGAGAGCGTCCCGAGAGCAGCCGTGGGAATCGCTGCCGTCACGCTGCGTGGCTGGCTGCCATGCATGCAGTCTCTGTGGCCGAGACGCGCAGCGCGACACGGCCGCCCAAGCGGCTGTGCCCCGGCCTTGATGGAGCGCGTCTGTGCGACACTGTGCCGGGTCCCCTTTGTCCGATGTGCGACCGCTGTCCGGAAGGTGCGCGGTCCCCTTGTGACACAGGCGGCAGCCCCCACACGGGGACACGGCTGGCCGCAGGGTGGCCTGGGATGTTGATGCTGTCGCAAGCCAAGCCAAGCCACGCCAAGCCACGCCAAGCCACGCCGGCCGCGAGGACGAGTGTCGCAAGTGCATCCAGTCGAGCCGGGCATGGAAAGTGCTCCCGGGCGAGCCAAACGGCTTGAGCAGCTCGAGTGATTCCCGTGTTGGTCTCTGGTAGGCGCCGGCCAGAGCTCGGTTGCAGCCAAGAACGGTGGCTGGCTCTCCTGCCGCAAGCGTTACTTCCTTCGGTCCAGCCGCACAAGCAGCACCGGCGGAAATGCGATGGATCAGAGAGGGTGTCTCGTGTCTTCGTCCGCGCTCCCACCCAAGTCTCGCCTGCTCCGAGTCGACTGGCAGCTCATCCATTCCTGACCCGTCGATCCGCCTGGATCGCACAATTCGTCATCCACCCTCCACCGACACTGGTATTTCCGCTGATGCAGCCGAACCGGGAGTGCGCGCGTGGGCTGGGGACAGACAAGAGGCCCAAGTCGCGTCCGAGCAAGCTGTCCATGTGCTCGTCCACCCGTGTATCTGCCCACAGACCGAGTGCTCAGGACGCTCAGGCACCGACTCTTGTTGTCATGCACCAGCCTGTATCCGGCTTCATCACCCGCTTCACCAAATGCCAAGGACGTTCGTGGTCCCTTGAGAGCGCGGATTGAGGGTCGCATGCGCTCCACACCTGCATCGTGTCAAGGAGTATCGACCCGCACGCGGTAAATCCCTCCAAACTCTGGTCCAAGGGCGGCCCCTCGAAATAGCGCGGGTATATCTGCGTGGCCGTCCCTCGCCCGTCGCTGCTCCAGCCGCGACCCGCTGCCTGCATCTCGGACACGATGCTTGCTTTCCAGCGCCAGGCAGCTGCCCTTGGCCTGCTGCTACTTGCGTTGGTCCCGCATGTGCACTCGCGGCCTGCTGTCCCTGCGCTCGGCAAGCGAGCATATCCGTCCTGCGACGCCACGCCCCCATTCGACCCGCAATGGGGCGTGGTCCTGCCGGCCTCCCCCGATCCTACCGATGATGTGACAGTGTTCACTTCTGGATCCAAGAATGTCTGGGGCGTCACGTAAGTCCTGAGGGCTGTGCTGCTGGGTAACAGCGCCGACCAGGATGGCGTGAGAGCGGGCATACCCAGCACAGCCAACTACCACAATCTGTCGCTGACCTGTTCTTGACCTGCTCTTGCCCTGCTTTGACCCGCCCTCCGTCGACACAGCTACGACGACGGACCCGGAGACTTTACCCACAACGTCCTTGACAACTTGGACAAGAAGGGCATCAAGGTCACATTTTTCCTCATCGGGTGTCGCATCGTCGGCAGGGAAGACGTCCTCCGCCGTGCCTACAAGAGCGGCCACCAGATTGGGTATGAGGCCTGTGACTGCGGCTCGATCGTGCTTAAATATGCTGCAATGTGCTGGAATATGCTGCTGCAATGTGCTTGAATGTACTGCTGCATGATGTTCAAATCGATCGGGATTATCGTGTCTCGATCGAAATCGCGCTGACAGCACGTTCGACTCTATACTGACCTGTCGTTCTCCCTTGTCAATGCACTCCCTGGCCCGTTGCTGCCCACATTCGCTGCTGCCCACATTCGCTGCTGCCCACATTCGCTTCTGTCCAGAATTCGTAAGTGCCCAACCGATACTTCAAGAAACCGACACTTCAAGCAACCGACGCCGCTAGCGGTCGGGCTATCGCGCGGCCACACATCGATACTAACCCTTCGTCACTCTCGCAGACACATACACCCATCCGTACCTGACCAGCTTGAGCAACCAGGACATTGGTAAACCCCTTCCGCTTGTCCTCACCGATACTCTCTCGAGCGAAGCCCGCGTCCTTGCCTCCTCCCATCGGACCTTGAATGTATCCATGTCCGGTACTGCTCGCTACAACTAACAACGTCCTTGGCGCCTCAGTTTCCGAAGTCATGTGGACTGCCAAGATCATCTATGACATCATCGGCGTCGTGCCGCTGTACATGCGCCCGCCGTACGGAAACATCGACGACCGTGTCCGTGGCATTCTCAAGAGCCTCGGCCTTCGCGTGGTTCTCTGGAATCGAGGTGGGGGGCAATACCACTCGGCTTGGAGTGCAGCTGGTGATCATGGAGAAACGTACCCCGACTCACGTCCTTTCGCTCGACATATCTCTCAGACACCAACGACTGGCAGCTGGACTTTCCAAACACGGGCCAAACCCAGGCGCACATCATCAGCGATGTCACCAGCTGGGCCTCCAACCCTCCCAGCGAGGGCATCGTCTCGCTCGAGCACGACTTTTGGCAGGACACTGCTGCCGTCAGCGTCTCTGTGTTGGACATCATCCTCAAGCAGGGCTTCAAAGTTGTCCCCATCGCCAGCCTGGACCATCGCCCAGCGTACACATCAACCTTGATGCCGCCCACTGTGCCCGACAGCAGCTTTATCGCCGGGTGCTATGTGGATGGGCCCAAGCGCGCCCTCGGTTACTTTGCCGGGGTAAGTACGAGTTCTGGCGAGAGCGGTGCTGGTACAGTCACCAACACAGCCGTGACCTTGAGAATGGGGCCAGACAGCATGCTGCCGTCTCAACGCCCCTCGAAAGCTGCACCACTGATATCACCCGCAACTCCAGTCCTCCGCCACCATGACCAGGGCCGTTTGCGCGGGTCTGTGCTCCGCGCAAAAAGCAAAGTAAGCGCTCGCCCCGAGCGTGTTTCGAGTATGCCGAGCATAGAGAAACAGGGATTCGCCAAGACATGTTGGCTTGCCTGCATTATACAGGTACATGTCCTGACCACGCTGCCGGGCTGACACACTGTCTTCGATCCCTTCCCAAACCAGATACTACGGCCTGGAAAACTCGAACGAATGCTACTGTGGTGGCAGTGTCGTCCTCAACGGTGCCAGTGGCAATGGCGTCGGCCGTGTCGGCACCAAGCTTCCCGACAGCCAATGCAGCTCCAAGTGCGCCGGTGATTCGACTCAGACCTGTGGTGGCGCTTGGACCATCTGGGTCAACACAGTTGCTGGAGCTCCAGCCCCACCACCACCACCACCTCCTCCTCCTCCTCCTCCACCACCTCCGCCGCCGCCCTCCGCGCCTCAGTTGCCAGGCTGCTTTGTGGACGGATCGCAGCGAGCGCTCTCAACATACACCGGGGTGAGTCCCAGCGGCTTTGTTTCGCCTTCCCGCTCTGCTTTTTGTGGATGCTAACGTTTTGGAATCCGCTCTTAATTTGTCAATTCAGTCTTCGCCGTCTATGACCAGGGCTGCGTGCTCGAACACTTGCAAGCAACAGAACTTCAAGTAGGTGCCAGTGCCAGTGCCAGTGCCGCAATCAAAAATCCACGCTTGCTCCTGTTTGTGCGGTCGTGACGCTACCATGCTCCATCTCACGATCCCGGTGGCGCATTTGGGAGACTAAATCCATTCATTGGGGACAGGTACTACGGTGTCGAATACTCAAGCGAATGTTATTGTGGCAATGCCATTCTCACTGCCGGCGCCGGCGGAAACGGTGTCGGCCAAGTCGGGGCAAAGCTCCCCGACAGCCAATGTAGCTCCAAGTGCGCTGGTGACTCGACCCAGACCTGCGGCGGTGTTTGGACCATCTGGATCGATGCTGTCTCTGGAAACCCTCCCACACCACCTTCACCTCCTCCTCCTCCCCCGCCACCCACTTCCCAGTCGCCGAACTGCTATATCGATGGGAGCACGCGAGTTTTGTCAGCATCCTTCACGGTAAGCAGAGCTGTAGCAAAACAGTCGTGAGACCCTCGGACGCACATCGATTGCAGCTGACCCTTGTGCGGTTTATGCAGCAATCCGGATCCAACAGCCCTCAGACCTGTGCACAAACGTGCGCCGCCGGCGGATACAAGTGAGTACCTTGGCGCCTTGTTCCGACTGCCGCCACACCCGGCCATACTTGAACTCTTGAGCACACGCCAGATCCATCTATGCTGCAATCCTCTGACAGTCGTGATCGCGACGCTGTGTCGTTTGACTTGCTCATAGATACTATGGCGTGGAATATGGAAGCGAATGCTACTGCGACAACAAGATTGCCAGCGGCACTGCCGGTGGTGACGGAGGTACTGCCGGTACCATTGCGCCGGCCAGCCAGTGCAATATGCCCTGTGCCGGCGACGCCAAGCAAAACTGCGGTGCCGCTTGGCGCATCTGGGTCGGCCAGACAGCTGCAGGACCTGTCGCTGCATCATTTGCAGCCGCTCCTGCGCAAGAGCCTGGCTGCTATGCCAGTCCCGAATCGAGCCCGATTCTCAATGAAAAGTCTATGGTAAGCCTATGCGATTGTAGACCTGTTCCTTAATGTGCACACAGATGGTGCCAGCTGCTTCAATACCGCTTCATCATGTCGCCGCTGCTAAACCATACCACTTTTGCTGTAGAACAAAATCTCTATGAATCGGGAGGCCTGCGCCCAGTTTTGTTCCCAAGACAACTACACGTAAGTATATTGAGGAAATTCGTCCGTCCTTGCTCTCTCGCTCTCACTTTCTATCGAATGCCCTTTGGCTCGTCTGCAAAACGAAGTAAAGGGCAGTAGAGCTGCTCTCAGCAGAACTGGCAAACGACACCGCGCTTATCGCAACATGCGTCATGATTAGATACTACGCTCTTCAGAACGGCAGTCAATGCCGTTGCGGCAACAGTCTCGAGGGACCGAGTGTCGATCCCGGCAACTGCAGCATGCGCTGCTCTGGCGACATCAGCAAGACCTGCGGCGGTGCCCAGTTTGCCTGGGTGAATCGTGTTTCGATCTAGATACACTGCCACAGCCACTATCGATATCGTCCTTGACAACGGGAAAACTACGTTTGAAGCCTCGATGCCATTTTCTTAAAATGAAATATACATCATTAATGATCAACTACTATCTATCTCCTCCCTTTCTCTCCCCAACCACATCCCCAATTTGTTCTCCCTTCTATCGAACACCTGTATGCGCCGCGCTCCTCGGCTCTCCTCTGCCTCGGTGACTTTGCCTGCACTTCTGGCAATACAACATGCTTGCATCATCACCGCAGATAAAATGAGCTTCATCCTTTCCATCTTACCTTTTGTTCGAGTTGACGTGTGGTCCGATGGTTGCTTGTGACGACAGTTCAAACCGACATGGTCTCCTCCCCTTGTGAACAAGATCTTCCAAGCTACGACCACATCGCAATCCATGCGCTGGGTTGCAAGTCCTTGATGGCGGCCAAGCGAATACAGCCCGTTGATCCAGCACAGGACTGTTCGTTCGGTGGATAGAGTATATTAGGTCCAAAAAGGGAGGGGGATCAAAAACGGGCTCAGCGAGTGAGGGAAAGAAAGAATATGGGATGGATGTGGGAGACAGCATGTTCGCTCGGTGGCATTGGTGGCATTGGTGGCATTGGTGGCATTGGTGGCATGGAGTGCTGAAGATACGGGCTATAGCGAGACTGCCGTGTCGCGTTCATGCATGCATCCCATCGTATTTGTCCAAGAGAGGGCGAGGAGGTAGCAGCACTCAGACGTTGCTGCTTAGAAGCCGAAAATGCCTCGGAGGGAGAATCCGAGTTTGCCCTTGAAAGCGCAAGCAGAAAAGAACAGTGACGGCAATGAGCCAACCTGACGACAATCGGCCTGGCCAGCTCACACCCAAGGCCACTGCGCGACGAGCCTCTCTAGCATTCTCCTCCTCGAAGCTGCGACGGCTCGGTACCGAATGGCCGATCCAGCCGAATACTGCTGCCTCTGTTTCAGCGCACACGCACCCAGCCGTCCAGGATGGCCCACCTTTTGTCCAGCAGTACTGGACTGGCCAGGGATAGCGGTGGCGGACTCGAAGCGGCCAGAGTGCTCGATCGAGGACCGCAGCGAGCCCCCGTCGAGCGAGGCAGTGGGCAGCATGTCCACGGATTGTGCCGACATGGACGCAGGGGTCTGCAGCACCGAGTGGGTGGGCGAGCTCGCTGGGCTCGGTGACGAGGTTTCGCTGGCCCGATGGTGGGTGCAGTTCGGCGGGTGATGCGACTGGCGGGTCGAGGCGACTGAGACTCGGAGAACGTCCATGGCGAACAGCGGATGCAGATGGCGACGTGCAGATGGCGACGACGAAGATGGCAATGACGCCGATGGCGGCGATGGAGGGCAGGGATGACGGGGCTGGTGCACGATGAGTTTTTCTGCCGCCGCTTGTGGGCGGCGACGGCGACGATTGGCCCGCGACGGCGCCATCGGATTGGCTGGCACGGACCAATCACAGCGCTCCATCTGCACTCGATCCAGCACCATCTGCACTCGATCCATTCGATCCATTCGATCCACTCGAGAATCATCGTGACTTGGCGTGACTTGGCTTGGCTGTTCTGTTTCGTTCTGGAATGGACTGCACTGGAATGGACAGGTCGCTGCTGCTTGGAGCATGCTGGCTCGGTGTGTATCGGCAGAGACACCGCTCGCTCGATATGCTCAGACCGCAGACCACAGACTACAGCGGCAGCCCGTCGTGCCATGCTCGACAGCACCAGAGTCCATCGACGGCGTCGCAGAGGCAAGCGGGGCACTCCCTTGGTCTCATACCGCACGCGCCCAAACGGACGGGATTGGCATTCGTGGGCGGCAGACTTGGGCTCCGCGACCATGTTGCGGGCCGCACTGGCCTTTGCTGCAGCGATGTGTGTCGACCAGACCGGCCTATTGGTGCGACCGGGCTGTCAACGCACGAATGCGGTGCAGACCACTCCCCGAGCGATTTCCCAACTCTGTCGCCTTGCGTGCTCGGGCTTGCTTTTGCCACTTCCATTCCAGGACGAGCGTCGCCGCTATCGCGCATCACGCTGGCCGTCCGCAGCCAGCACGACCGATGCCGGCTGGTCTTCCATGGCTGCTCTCCCAAGCACCTCGTCTGCCTGTTCCAGAATGTCAGTGTGGGCGTTCCCCGCGTTCCGTCTCGGTGCAGTGCGACCTCGGTGGCTGCTGGCGCCGTTGCTGCAAGGCCCGCTGGCGGCATCGTTTGACTTTTCCCGCACCTGGTGTTCCTCTGATACCCCCCGCGCCACCGCCTCGTCCCCCAGTCATATGTCGACCCGCCTTGACCGGCGCGTATCCTTCGCCCACTATTGGCCAGAAATCGTCGTCCGCGACGCGTCCTCCCAGAGTCTGTGTCGCCAAAACCTTTCATCGCCATGCACTCCTCATGCCCGGCTTGCCTCCATCGCCACCAGCGCCATCGCCATCGCCCTATTTATTCCCCCCCTGCGTCCCCGGCCATCTTCGCCTGCATCAATGCTCCCGCCCACCTCTGCCTCCTCAGCCCGGCCTGGCTCTCAGTCTCGCTCTGCCAAACCATCCGCGCCATGTCTCTCGTGTATCGCCCAACCGATCTCCCTCTCAGGGAAAACCGCTGCAATCTGAAGCTCAAAGAGGTTGGTGTCGACCCAGCGGTCCGCTGAGTGGCAACCTCGCGAGACATGTCTGCAGCGAGGAGCCCAGGAGTGGGTCGGACCCGGGGCTGCATCGGAGAGGTTCTCCATCCGCTCCGTCCCAGCTTTGCGTCTGCACCCAGACAGCTCCTGACTCTGGCTCCTTCTGCACCCGTCCTGCAGCAACACAAGGCCCTCTTCCACACACCATACAGCTGCTGCCTGAGTAGTCTGCTGGATGAATTCGACCTGTTTATGAAGCACCCGCCCGCGAGCCTCGCTGCCGTCCGGGAGACAGAAGCAACCTCCTCGGCCGTAAGCCGCAAGGACAAGGCCAAATCTGCCGACTGGACCATCTGGGTCTCCCGCCCGGTCCTGGACAGGTTCCATCGTCTCAAGAAGCTCTCGGGCGCCACCAGCCATGCCGATTTTGTCGACATGCTCCTGAATATGCATGCAAAGAGCCCGTCCCAGGTCAGCACACCCCCTCAGTCGCCTGTCCATCACCGCCCCCGACCGATTCGGGTCAAGACCGCCCACTCCAAGACTCTGAGCAAGACGGAGCCGACCATCGAACCACAAACGTATGTATCTGCTCTTCTTGACCTAGCTATCACCCTGGCTGTGCTTAATTCAGTTGTTCCTCGCTCCGCACTTGCCACAGCTAACAGTCGATCCTCATCTTTCCTCACAGTCCCAGCATGGATGGGTCCAAGGAGTTTCGCGAGCTGATTACCCAGTTGGCTGAAGACATCGACTCTGGACTGGCTGCTCCCGATGACATCCTCCAAGTGACCCCGCCGGAGCCAGTCCCCCTCTACGTATATCCTGCGAACAACGTGCCCACACCTCTCCCCACGATGCAAAACATCATTCGCCCCCATGTCCCTACTTTCGTGGTGGATCCCCCGACAATGTCCACGGAACCCGCGATGTCTATCTTCGACTTGGACAAGACGTACTACGATAGGTTCCCGCAGCAGTTCGACAACAACTTTCTGTATCCATTCGACAATGACCGCTCGTACCTGTCGCCGCAACAGCCCATGCAAGTGTTGCCAACCCCAAGCAGATCTCCCGTCGATGTTCTTCCGTTTCTCGAGTCGAATAGCAACGAGAAATACTTGACCTTGCCCAGCCATCAAGTCCTTATTAATACTCCCACTCTTCCTATGAATGAAGAGTTCCTCCAGTCCCTCGAAGTTAACAGGCCGATCGATGGCTACATGGACGACAACCAACTCATCGAGCCATATGTCCTTGAGCCGACTCTGGTGCCGCCCTTCCCTGCTTTTGTCGCTGTCGGGAATGATACGATCCTGCTCGGTACTCCCTTCCCCTCCCTTCAAGCGCCTGAGGATATGGATTTCTTGGCGATCGACGAGTACCCCAAGACTCACAGCCAGCTCGACTACAGCTTCACCGAAATACTCACCATCCCCTCAAGTACCGTCCCAATGCCAAACAATCCGTTGAGCCACCCTCTCCAGGACCACTTCGATACCACCGAGTTTCCCGACTCTGCCCTCGTTGCCGACGATGCGTCGTTCCTTCCAGATCCCTTTGGTGCCAATTTCGAGCCTTTGTCACCGATAAACTATCAGGAATTGAGCGATTTCGAACAGAGCGACGCTGCCTTTTCGTCGCCGCTCTTCCATTCCCCATACTCAAATAGTCCCATCTAATTCCCTGACACCGCCTTCTCCCTCTGTATATATACACCCAACTAATTCTATCAACACGCTGTGATTCTACGATCGCCCAACAACCTAACTTGCGCACCGTTCGTTTCGTCTCGCCATCGGTCCGTCCGTGTGGGGTGTTGTCCTCTGTGTGTACATTGGGTTATTGCGCTGGCAGTGGCAAGGAGTATCAGATAGCTTGTTCCGCTGACCCGGCGGCTGTCTGCCACTTGGGGAGTTGAGTTACTCATCCAGATGCGCTTCCGTTGGAGATCTCGAGGCTCTGGCATCATGAGGAACCAGAAAGTCGCTGACAGTGTCGTCAATCAATCGGCCCTTCGGACAGGCAGTAAAGCCCCCGCCATTGCTTGCTTGGTGTGAGTGTTCCTGGCATAACCCATTCTTGCATCGGGCCGATCCTGCCCAGCGCTCGAGCTGGTTTGCTGTCCTGCCGGCTCAAACCCCCGCTCGGTCATGTCCAGGCCACAGCGCGCCGAACTCGCTTTCGTCATCCAAACGGACTTGCTTGGTCGAGCCAACCGCACCGATTCCGTCCTTGGGCCGATGAACAGCACCAGCCCGGACTCGGTCGCCGCACCCACAGACAAGGCTGGATACTGCAGCCTCTGCCGGGCAAACTTTCTCAACGGCAAGCGCCATTTCTTCACCCAGACCCATGCTGCGAATGTCCAGCGGCTCTTGTCTCGACAGAAGGAGGTGCAGTGTCATTCCCAGCCAGCCCGCTGTCTCGCTGCCGAATCCCCTGGCCTCGCACCCGGGATGTCCATATCATCAACTATTCAACTAAGCAGCCCATCACTCGTGTGCGTTTGCTCCTATTCCGCGATCACTCTCATCCTCGGGAGCAGTTCAGTCATAGCACTCATTCACGGTCTCATGGCACGAGCGCTGCGCACGTCCACGTGGCTCGGCGACGTGGCGAATGTGATTGGCGCCTGGTTGCGATCGATCCGGCTCGATCCTGGGCTCTCGTCTCGTCTCTCGTCTCTCGCCTCTCGCGTCCTCTCGTCTCTTTGGCGGCCAACCAGCGCCGAAAGCCAGTCTTGCCTCTCATCCAGCACCCGAGTCCTGTCGCCCTCCTCCCCAGTGTGCCGGCTGCCGAGCAGATCCACAGCACCACGATGAAGCACATTCTCCTGGCAGTCTTTGTCCTCCTGGCCTCTATCGCTGCCGTCCAGGCCACCACTCTCACCTACCGAGTCCAGCCCCACGAGCGGGCATGCTTCTACACCCTCAGCAGCTACCAGGGCGAGAAGATTGCGTTTTATTTTGCGGTAGGGAGGGATGGGAACTCCGTGTGATGCAAAAAATTGGGATGAGTCGGAGAGCCGGTCCTTGGGTACGGAACCCCATCGTCAGGTTTGCGCTCACCGCATGCTCTGTGTGCCCTGGCTAACCAATATCGTGTACATTTTTCGCGAATGCACCCCTGTCTCTGTCGGCCGGCTCATGTTGCGCACCGTCTGGGGTCGATTTGCCATTGCCGCGGATCCCACTTTGGTCGATCTGCATCGGTAACGCTCGTTGTCGATCACACCCGTCGTCCACATTCGACACGGCAATCGATGGTGTCTCCGCGGATGCTGTCCGCCTCACCACCTGTCGCTTTCTTGGACTTCCGGACCGGTGATCTTGAAACACACCAAATCAAAATGCGGACGGCCCCGCAACTGCACCTCGTAACCACCTGCATCCACCATGCATCGTCCGATCCTGATCACCCGATCCAACGGCCATTCGTCGTGGCCATCGCCAGGTCCAATCCGGCGGCCAGTTCGACATTGATTTTGAAGTGACGGATCCTCGCAACGAGGTCATCATCTCCGCAAACCGCGAACGCCAGGTGGATTACGTCTTTTCGGCCAAGCACGTTGGCGAATACAGCTTCTGCTTCAGCAATGTCATGTCCACCTTTGCCGAGAAGGTCATCGACTTTGACATCACTGCCGAGCACGAGAACTCACAGGACGCCCAGCGCGAGCTCCAGAAGATCACCGTTACCGGCCACTCCGACAAGACCAAGGACAAGCCCGTCGAGACCAACCAGAACCCGACTGCTTTTGACGAGACCCTCAATGCCATCGGCGGCAAGAGCTCGCAAATCATGCGACTCCAAAAGTACTTCAGGACCCGAGAAAACCGCAACTTTGCCACCGTCCAGAGCACCGAGAACCGCATCTTTTGGTTTGCCGTCGGCGAGAGCGCCGCCATCATTGCTGTGGCGGTCATTCAGGTGTTCCTGATCCAGACCTTCTTCAGCAAGCCCACCCGTGGACGAATCTGACGTGTGCTACTGCCATCTGTTCCGCGATGCAGGCCGATAAGATCTCATCAAGCGTCACCGATAGCGCGCATAGTTAGCGGGGGAGCTGCACTGTCTGCAGACCGGAGCAATATACTTTGTTGTAGCACCAACGTCGACCGCAGAGTGGATCGATGATCCGAATGGTTGTCCATGTCGGTCCTCTCGGGAGCCAGACCCATCGAGTGAAAGGACCATGGCGGTTGTTGCTGTTGCGAAGGTGCAGTGCGGAGGAGTTTCAGATCGACAACTCCATCCGCCAGGCCCGGCTGGGAGCGACACAAACACTGTGCTGTTTTCAGATGAGGGCTTGTATCCAAGGTGTATTCTCGGATCATCAATTGTGCACGTAATCACACAGCATCCCTTCCAAAAATATACATCGCAGAGCACCACGCTGCAAACGCACGGGCAGGCGCTTAGTTCTTGGCAACAAACTCAACACCCTTGGCAATGTTCTTCTTGAGCTCGGGGATGGCATCAGCGTAGAGCTTCTGCTCAAAGGCCGAGAGCTCACCAAGAGGGTGGACCTTGGCAACACCCTCAGGCTGCAAGGAGTAAGCGTTGTGGCCGAGTTAGTGAGTGGTAGCGCGCTTTCACATGCCGGTTCGCCATGCCGATCAACGGATCAGCAGGCCCAACAGGCTGGATGGACCAGGCCACAGCTTTAGACACGACGGGGACGAGGTATACTCACGCCGAGCTCGACGTTGGAGGAGAACCACTCAACACCGTCCTTCTTGGCGACCTCAGAGAAGACATAAGAGGGCTCGACGACGTTCTTCTTGCCGCTGAGAGCCTCAAGGAGAGAGACAGTGAAGCGGGCGCCAGCCTGGGCCATGGAGAGGGTGGCAGAGCCTGGTAGGTGATAGCATGGGATGAGCAAGGGTGTCAGTCGAGGCCTCAGCCAGAGTGGAACGGCAGGAGGCGGGTGCTTACCAGTTCCGTCCTTGGCCTTGACGACCTCATCACCACCGTACTGGATGCGATGGGTGAGCTTCTCGAGCTCCTCCTGGGTGAACTTGTGGCCGGTCTAGGGATGGTCATGCAGCCGCAGGTGAGAACACAGCCTATCCAAAGTTCTTCGCAGGGTCTCGCCATGACGCGGTCTCTCCGAGGAGCACGAGGCAATCCATACCTGGGAAAGGAGAGGGATGATGGTGACGCCAGAGTGGCCGCCGACAACGGTGACCTTGGTGTCAACAGGGTTGGTGCCCTTAACCTCAGAGACGAAGCGGGAGGCACGGACAACATCGAGGGTGGTGACACCAAAGAGACGCTTGGGGTCAAAGACGCCGTGCTTCTTCAGGACCTCAGCAACGATGGGGACGGTGGAGTTGACAGGGTTGGCAATGACGAGGATGTGTGCCTTGGGGGCGTGCCTGCAAGGGTCCATGGGGTTAGCAGTGAAACCGAGCAGGTTGGTCGTGCGCTCAAATGCTGGTCGGTCGGTCGTGATGCCACACAGCGGGGTCATCGGGGGGCTGTCGCAGGTCGCACGTACTGGGCAGCAGCCTCGGCAAGGGTCTTGACAATGCCGGCGTTGGTGTTGAACAGATCATCACGGGTCATGCCGGGCTTGCGGGGAACACCGGCGGGGATGACAATGACGTCCGAGTTGGCAATGGCAGCGCCGAGCTCGGCAGGGCCCTTGTGGCCGGTGACCTTGGAGTTGGTGTTGATGTGCGAGAGATCGGCGGCGACACCGGGGGTGTTGACGATGTCGTAGAGAGACAGGTGGGTAACGAGGGGGTTGAGCTTGAGGAGGAGGGAGAGGGGCTGGCCAATACCGCCGGCAGCGCCGAGAACGGCAACCTTCTTGTTCTGCAGGATTGTCAATATGACAGAGGGGGGCGTCATGTTAGTGCATGCGACACGGCATACCGGAGGACGGCACAGGGATACTCACGGCAACAGCAGATGAGGCGAAGCCGCGCTTGAAGACAGTGGAGGCGAACATGGCGATGGGCAGTGCGGTGTGGAGATCTTTGGATGAGATTCTGACAAGTCGGCGCTTGCGGCGAGCGGCAGCGGCTTTATTCGGGCGAAAAATGCAAAACGATCTGCGGATCAAGCAGGCAGCGCGTGCCTGTGCGTGCTGGCATGTGGTTTCCACGTGGCCGAGATAGCGGGCTGGTGTTTGGGCGCTGACGATGCATCGCAGGCCCACTGGCGATGTTCTGGGATGCCATGCGATATTCCGGATGCTCTGGTGGCTCGGCATTGCGAATCGATACCGTTCATGGACAACCGCTGTCTCTGCGAATGGCTCGCAATTCATCGAGCGGCTCCGTTTCGCCAGCGGGTTCTGCCACAAATACTTTTTTGACTGATCCATTTGCTCAATGTTGGCCCGGCTGGCCGCTCGTGAGGTGCCTCGCCATTCAGACCCGACGACAATACACATATACCAGTCGATGATGCATTCGTGACAGCCCCTGCCTCTCGCACGCATCGTCGCATATCCTGCCGCGCCGTCGGTATCAGATACCGCCGATTCGGATTGCGCCACGCGCGGTCCAGAAGGCGAAACAGTGCTTCGCCGCCGGCTCGAGCCACCCCGCCAGCCACGTCTTGGCTGGGGCGGCAATGAATTTCATTCCGACCCCCTCGTCGAAACGCCCCCAGCAAAGCGCTCCACCTTCGGACGACGCTTCTGCCCTGCTCTGCACGCTCATCGCTCGCTGCTCATCCTCCCTGGCTGCCCGCACCAACCCAACCCAACCCAACCCAGCGCACCGAACCCCAGCCCATCCGATCTCTCCGCACCCCCCCATCTCACCGTCCGCCCCCAGCGATCCCCGCCATGTCTTTGGTATGTGTGCAATGCCCGAGTCCGGAGCAATTTGAGACTGCTTCTGGGCGGTGGGTGCTCGTCTTCGCATCGCCACCCCTTTCGTGGGCGCTGCTCCAGCCGTGGCTTGCGACTAATGCTCGGGCTGCCACTCGCTTCTGCATTGGTGTTCGGAAGTCAAAGGCACCCGTTGATCTCGAAACGACATGGGCAAAGATCAAGAACGGCCTCAATCAGATCTTTGAGCGGCTAGAGATCTCCTCGGTCGAGTACATGACCATCTATACGTACGTGTGTCCTGTTCCCGGTGCGCCTGTCGTGTTCATCAAAGAACGAGTGCGGCTCTCTCTTCTCACCGCTCTGCACATGTCCTTTGTCTTCTCTGTCGAAACATCCGTCTCGATCACCACCTCGACCTCGACTGGCTTGGATATCCCCCTGTTTTTGTTGGACCATGAATCTCTCCACTTTGCCCATATCGTCTCGCTTGGACCGACGGCTCAACAGTCAGATCTACAACTACTGCACTTCCCATCGCAACAACTTTGATGTCGATGGTCTTTCGAGCCGAGGTACGCATCGCTAGCGACCGCTTCGTCCCTGGCCGTGTGGATACCGCTCGGAAGCGGCGCAGCCGAGGGGCCGATGGCTCCGCTCTATCGCACCCGGGCCTGCCTGCCGGCCTTCACCTTGTGTCCAGATACCCGTCATCCAATGCCGCCTTTGCTCTGCCAACGCATGCGCTGACGCTGTGCTCCTTTCGGCTGCATCAGGCGCCAACCTCATGGGTGCCGACCTGTACATGTATCTCCGAGATGACCTCAAGAGCCGCATGGATGTCCTTCTGAAGGAAGCTGAACAATACAGCGGCGAGGAGCTCCTGGTGTTCTACAACAAACGATGGAAGGACTACACGATGGGAGCCACGACCGTCCACCACATTTTCCGATACCTGAACCGCAACTGGGTCAAGCGGGAAATGGAGGAGGGCCAGAAGGCCGTTTACGAAGTGTACACTGTGAGTGCATGATCCAGCACCGTCGATTACCCCGGGAGGGAGGGAGAGGAGGAGAGGTCGACGTCTACCCTACTCTGTCTCGTCTTCCCTTCAGCCGCACTCCATCTCCTTTCGCTTGCCTGTCTCCGTCGCCGTAGCCAATAATGCATGATGCTCGCCTCATGTCCACGTTGCGGGTGCACAATGAGGGCGGCTCCTCGTCGCTTTACTGTGAACATACGGTGATTTGTTTGTCGCTACGTTTTGACTCGATTGGTCTCCGATGCACGCCAGCTATCTCTCGTCTCTTGGCTTGAGCATCTGTTCAATCACATCAACACCAAGCTCACCGATGCCCTGCTCAAGCTCATTGAGAAACAGAGAAACGGAGAGACGGTGGATACCATGCTGATCAAGGGTGTCATTGACAGTTTTGGTAAGGCGCAAGATCCCGCTGCCGAGTGCTTGGAATGCACGTTTGCTCGGCGATCGCGCCCAGAAACCAAAGTCGGATACGGGAGTTTGGAGGGACAGTCCGCAATGCCCCAGTAGAGGCAGAGACTCTGGTCATGCGGCAGCACTCTCTGAAAATCATGCAGCATGAGTCGTCTAACCGAATCGCACCACAGTCTCCCTGGGCTTGGACCACCGCGACTCGTCAAAGTCCACCTTGGATATCTACAAGGCCCGTTTCCAGGACCAGTTCATTGCCGCCACCGAGGCATATTACAAGGCCGAAAGCGACCAGTTCATTGCCCACAACTCGGTCCCAGACTATATGAAGAAGGTGAGGCACCATCGTCCCGACTCTTTCTGGTTGCAGCGTCCAAGCCGGCGCCTGGGCCACATTGTGCATCGGGCGCCGATGGTCCTTCCTGTCGATTTGCGTGGCTCTGGATCTCACCCAATGCATTCCCAACATCTACGCTGGCTCAGGTCGAGACCCGACTGACTGAAGAAGAGGAGCGTGTGCAAATGTACCTCCACATCTCGACCCACCGCCCGCTGATCTCGACCTGCGAGACGGTCTTGATCAAGAACCATACGTCCGCAATGCAGGATGAGTTCCAGGAGCTGCTGGACCAGGACAAGGTCGAGGATCTCACGCGCATGTTCAACCTCGTCAGCCGCGTGCCCGAGGGACTTGATAAGCTTCGCCCCGTCTTTGAGGTCCATGTTCGGAAGCAGGGCATCAACGCCATCGAGAAGGTTGCTGAGGCAGCCGCCAACGCCGCTGCCGAGCCCGAGAAGGAGGACGGAGAGGATGACGAGGAGAAACCTGCCAAGAAGCCTGTTGCCAAGAAGGTGGTCGGCAGCGGAGACAAGTTCGAGAACGTGGACCCCAAGGTCTACGTCGAAGCCCTGCTTTCCGTCCACAAAAAGTACAACGATCTCTCCAGCGAGGCCTTCCGCAACGAAGCGGGATTCGTGGCCTCGCTCGATAAGGCCTGCCGCGAGTTTGTCAACCGCAACAAGGTCTGCGCCGCCAGCTCAAGCAAGTCGCCGGAGCTGCTGGCTCGATTCTGCGACTCGCTGCTTCGCAAGAGCAGTCGTGTGGCCGAAGAGGGTGAAGTCGAAGAGATTCTCAATAGCATCGTAAGTAGTCGCTCCCCGCGTTCAGGGACAGAAATGACGTGGCGCGAGAGAGCCAGGGCCAAGGATAGGAATGGGAGACACGATACGATGGCAAAGGCGCTCTATCGCAGTGGCGGTTTGCATGGCAATGCCGACTCCAGTGAGCACACACGTTTGTTGGGTCGGTCTCGGATGGGTGGGCTGGATCGGTCTAGCTAACGATACGGCCTTGGGTGGGCGGCCACAACCCCTGTAGATGATTGTGTTCAAGTACGTCGAGGACAAGGATGTGTTCCAAAAGTTCTATTCCAAGATGCTGGCCAAGCGTCTCGTCAACCAGACGTCGGCCAGTGACGACGCCGAAACCTCGATGATCAGCAAGCTCAAGGAAGCGTGTGGCTTTGAGTACACCAGCAAGCTGCAGAGAATGTTCCAGGATATCGGTGTGAGCAAGACGCTTGAGAATTCGTTCAGGTGAGCCTCTGAGTTTGCCTGATCGACGTGTGTGTGCTAGTTGGCGTGCCTATTGATTATATTGATTGACGCGGAGGTGACTGCGTCTTGACTGAGTGAGTGGTTTGTCCTTTCGTCGAGTGAAGCAGTCTGATAGACGACGCTGTCAGTGAAATGGGTGGTTGACTTTGACTTTTGCGGAGCCTAACTGGTCTGTTGCTTCTTCCGACACTACTCTGCTTCGTGTCGCCCAGGGAACACATGGATACTAACCGCGGTTCCGAGGACCTCCTGGACTTTGGCATTCTGGTCCTAGGCACGGCCAGCTGGCCGTTGCAGCCGCCTGCCACGCAGTTCAATATCCCGGACGACGTGAGTATTTGGGGCATCCATCGATGGCTAGCAGCATGCAACAGCCATATCTCTGCACACAATCATCTCGTGGCATTCGCAACCGGGCCGGACAGTACGTGTCCGGCGGCCTTTATTCTGGCCTATGGTCAGGCGCCTGAGCCCACAACTCGTGTTTGATGGTGTGCCCAGGGCTCGGGCCGATCCCAAGCTTGCAGCGACGAGGTACCGGTGGCAGTCGTCGTTCTTCTGTTTGGCTTACCAGCTTTGCGGTGCTCCTTGGATCATCCAGCTCCTCAAAACATACGAACGCTTCCAGCTGTTCTACCAGAACAAGTATTCCGGCCGTAAGCTGAACTGGCTCTTCCAGCTCAGCAAGGGCGAGGTCAAGACCAACTACCTCAAGGGCAGCAAGACAGGCTACACCTTCCAAGTGTCGACATACCAGATGGGCGTCCTGCTGCTATACAACAAGGCGACCAGCTACGGCTACGAGGAGATCCTGGGTAGCACGGGTCTCTCGGCCGAAGCGCTTCTGGGACAGTTGGGTATCCTGGTGAAGGCCAAGGTGCTCACGATGACCGGCGAGGGAACCAAGGTCGGTGATGCCAACACCCGGTACGAGCTGAACATGGACTTTAAGAGCAAAAAGATCAAGGTCAACCTCAATGTCGCTGTCAAGTCGGAGCAGAAGACAGAGTCGGAAGAAACCCACAAGACGGTTGAAGAAGACCGCAAACTCCTTATCCAGGTAAGTTTGCCGGGGGGGGGTCAAAATGAGCTGGGAGGGTGCGTGCTGTCAACAGCGCCTGGGGAGGGAGCCTCGTGGGCCCATCCACCCGGTGTGGGGTGGGAGCGTTTGTGGGCGAGGTCATGCAACGACAGATGAATGGCTTGCTGGATTGGACGACCCATCACCAAGCAAGAGCGGCTGCAACCGCCCCGCCGGGGAGAAAGCAGTCGTGCAGCCAGCATGACGCCATTTGCCCCGGAGCTATGCGGTGCTGACACACCTCCGTTCCTGCTGTCCAGGCTGCGATCGTCCGCATCATGAAGACCCGCAAGGTATTGAAGCACGTTGCGCTGATGCAGGAGGTGCTGACCCAGCTCCAGACCCGCTTCAAGCCCAAGGTGACAGACATCAAGAAGTGTATCGACATGCTGCTGGAGAAGGAGTATATTGAGCGCGCAGAGGGCCAAAAAGACATGTACAGGTACGAGGAGTGGCTGTGCGAGGGACATGTGTGGGTGCTGCTGCGTTTGCACGATGGCAGACGATGGCGATGCGGGTCGTGATGGCAACGAGCGCGTTCACCAGAGGACAGGGAGGGGGGGGTCGAATGGAAGCGACCGAACGGAGGCATATCGGGGGACACAAGAGGGGGGACCGCAGGAGCAGTCGGAGCAGTCGGAACAACCAGAGTGGCATTGCCCGCCTCGCAAAACAGTTGATTAACGACACCGCCTCTGCGACCGTCTCGGCCGCGACTCGTCCTGCGAACGAACAGCTATGTGGCATAAGTGCGCCTGCGGGCACTGGCCGCTCGAGACAAGTCCGGCCCTGCGAGAGCCACGGCCGCCCACCAGCACCGACGAGATGTGCAGCAGGACGCGATGAGCTTTGGTCGCCAGCCCGTGAGATTTTGGAGGGCGATGGTGGGTGCGCTGCGATGCACTGTCGTTGTGCTGGATGTGCGGAGCTGAAACAGCCCAGCGCGAGAAGCAAACACGCATTTCATGCAACAGACCAAGCATCGCGCAGCAGCAGCAGCAGCAAGGGGGGAGGGCCGGCAGGTGGCCGTGGGGACATGGCTGCGCAGGGCGGCTGTGCGACCTGCGCGGCTGTGGAAGGCAAAGACGCGGGGAGCCACGCGCACACATTCCTGGCGAGCGCGTGTCGCCTTGTCATGCTGGCGTGTTTGTGCTACGTGGTACGCGAGCGTGTCGCAGTCGAAATTGGGTGTCGCTGGAGCTGTGGGTGTCACTCTGACAGAGGCCCTTTGTTGCGCACAGAAGCTGTGGGGAGTGGTGACGGTGTGCGTGCAGGTTCCTGGGCTGCAGCGATGCATCCGCCAACCTCTGCATTTTATATGCGAGCCTTATTTCACTCCACATCGGCTTTGAATTTCGCATCCGCTCTGAATATCACATCCACCTCATTCTCAATTGACATCGCATCCATATTGGATTCCCGTCTGCACCACACCACACCACTGCATCCGTGCCCGTGCCAGGTTCCACCGCTGCTCCCTGCGTCCCATTCCCGCCTTGCCTCGCGAGCGCTCGTTGCCGTCGTCGCGCTCGGCCGCTGCGCCATGTACAAGGTCTTGTCCTGCGCACGACCAATCGCTGTCGCTGCTCCTCCACCGGCCTCCTTGCTGGGCTGCCCTGCCAACCACCCCCGCCTTTTCTCGTCTGGGCTTCGTCTTCTGCTCTGCCATCCTTCCTCCAGACCAAGCCGTGCTGATTCCTGCGGGTGCTCTCCCTCCAATCCGAGGCACCAGCAGTCGCCGACGGCCCTTTTCCTCCTCGCGCGAACGGGCTCGCTAACTGGGACAACAGGCGCTACCCCCTGTCTCCCTCCCCTCCCTCTGCCCCTCCCACTCCTGGGATATCCTTTGGCCCAGGACATCCAGCCAACGCCATGTGGATCCAAGCCAAGCTCTCGACCGTCCTCGTGCTGGCCGTAGCCCCGGCCTTGGTGCAGTCGTTTGGTCTCCAGATTCTGGCGCCCTCCGCCGGGTCTGAGATCAGAGTCACCGGCAAGAGCCCCTCGGTCACGCTCCAATACGGTGGCGACGGACCCTTCGCAGCCGGCCAGTGGGTCGACATGCTCTGCCAGGTAACGGCGCATCGATCACTTCCGCGCGGCGTGCTCACTCGCTTACTGGGCTGTCTGGTTCTGTCCTGATCTTGTCTGGTCTTGCCTGGTCTGTCCTGATCTTGCCTGGTCTGTCCGGACTGGGACTGGCCTGGGAGCGCACTGGGCATGGCTGTGGGCGGGTTTCCCTCGTTTTGCACCTCGACTGACGCTCTCGCATCCAAAACAACACCGGATATGTGCTTGCCATTCTGGAATCATCGGCACATGTCCTTTCCCTTACTTCATCAACGACCGGCTTGGATGGACCTCTTCGACCTCTTCAATCTCTTCGACCTCTTCGACCTCTATGATCAATGTCAATGCACCTCATCCGCCTGGCGATGGCGTGCAAATCCAACGCAACCTTGAAAACCACCACGACACCGATATTGACGCCGCTGCTCCTGCGTGGATGCAAATGTTGGAACACTGCGCCGGTGACGACCTTTCACTTGTTCGTCGAATCTCAACCATTCATGCCTGCCGCCTCTGAACACAGAGCATTGAGCTGCCCTCGGTCATCGACAGCTGCGAGGGCCTGACGGTCTCACGCTCGACCCAACAGACCGCCTCCTTCGACATTCCGTTGGGCCGCTTCCCCAACGGCCACATCCAACTCATCTTCTGCCCTCCTGGCTCAGCCAGCGCCTTCACCGCCGGATCCCCTTCGTCTTGTTTCGTGGCTCCCCAGCAGTTTGCCTACTACGAACCCAACAATCCTGCTACTCTTCCCGCCAACAATATCGTCCATATTGTGACTACTTCTGCTGCCCCTGCTCCATCTCCTCCATCTCCTCCATCTCCTCCTCCTCCTCCACCTCCACCACCACCACCCCCTCCTCCTCCTCCTCCTCCTCCTCCTGCAACCTCTGCTGGCCCTCAGTCTACCGCCACAGCAGACCACGTTTCCAGCTCAGTCCCCGCCCCTGTCCCCCTCCAACCTACCCCCATTGTCCGCACGGCTGTCGGCCCGATCCAAACCAGCATCGCGCCCACAGGCGGAGGTATGTTGAATCACCGTTCTTGATGCAGTATGCCATCTTACTGCCTGACAAGAGTCTGCTATCCATCGTTGCCGTGACACCGTCGCCCGGATACCATTGTCGAGATATCAGCGCTGCGACGTGATCGCTATTCCTTTCGTTGCCAAGTCATGAGACTCTGGCCGTGCTCTTGGCATCAAGAGTTGCTGCCACGCCTTGTGGTCGCCGCCTCGCTGGTCGCTCCATCGTCGCTGCTCTAACATGGCTGCACTGTCGGTCTTCTCTCGGATTATAGCAGTCGTTCAGCCTCCGCCCCCGGCACCCCTCTCCCCCGAACCAGGCTCAGTCTCTAATGTCCCCGGTACCATGACCAACGGCCTCCCAGCTGCCACGGTTGCCGGTATCATCGCTGGCTGCGTGGGACTTGTCAGTGTCCTGCTCGTCGCGGGATTCGTTCTCAAGCGCCAGCGCGACGTTGCGGCTGCCGACCAAAAGTTGCCCATGCGCATCATCATCCCGCCGTCGCCCGCATTCTCGTTCAATCCCTCGGAGGTCTCTGTGCCGTCAACCCCCAGACTCATGGATGCCTCCACAGTCCCGCCCTCGCTGCCGAGACTCGCAACCTTCACTCCGGAGATGGACCATAGCGTCATTATCAACGAAGCCGGGCTGACGCTCCATTCTCAGAGCACCGACAGCACTATCCCTCGACCGCCGCTGGTTCCGATCGAGGTGCCCATGATTGTCTATCCCGAGGAATTTGCCATCGAGGATGCCGATCGCCCCGTCATCGTTGGGACGTTCGAGGTCCATCCTATCGAGAACCCGCATTTCCATGTGGTCGCCGAGCAGGACATCCTGAACTGCCCCGGATCCCACCACTCGACCCAGTTTGAGATCCTGAGCGATAGTGCCTCCGTCTTGGACTCGGAGATTGATGCCTAGAAAGCGCCGGACTGGGGCACGCTGCTTTGGTCGATTTGGGGCGTGACATGCGAGGGGAAGGTCTTCGTCTTCAAATCCACCCGCTGGACTGACAGGCATCGGTAGTAGACCCGAAATCCAAGTAATGGCTATTGCGATTTACACGCTATGTAATCCCTCTTCCAATCTATCTTTCTCTCTCTATCTCTCTATCTCTCTATCTCTCTCACACTCTGTCTTTGCCGCTCCTGTCTTCCACTCCCAAAGCCCTCTCTTCTTCGCGTCCATTTCTCTGACCCCGATCGTCTCCATCCATCCGAGGAACTGTGACATCGACCTCGCCAAACTCCCTGGCTCTTACCTCCTCCCCTTCCGACCTTGCCAAAAATTGCTTCTATAACTCTTTCATTCCATGCAAATGTGTCTATCCAGGCGGCGCGCTGCGACAGACATCATCATCATGGATCTGGAGCCTCTCTCTTGGCCTACGGCTCGGTTGTTTGGCCTTGCCTCCCCCTCCCGTCCAAGAGTAATGTGCATTTCTTTCTCTATACTTTTCTCAACTCCCCTAGCGACTGTATCATCTGCTGGCTGGTTTGCGTCGTTGCGGATGCGCTCTTGCTTTCGCTTGTTCTTTCGATACTATGATACACGATATTCAGAAGAAAAAACGAGACTACCCTCTCCATTGTGTCCGCGCCGAATTTGATGGCCTCCGCCGAACGGGCCATCTGAAATCAAAGGGATCGGAACCTGGAGAAAGGGACATGGACGGGCTGTGGCGCATGCCACTCGGCCACGTGACCAACCGCAGCCGCGCCCGTGACCCATATCCGTTTCTGTCGTCCCAGTCCCAGCTTTTCCTGCGTTCTTGGTCATCGCATCCACATCCAGATTGCCAGGTACGTGCAAAAGAAAGGAAAACCAGCAGAAGGAGAGCAATCCCATGGCGGCTGTGGATGCTGCAGACACATCAAGCAGCACCGTCAGTCGATATTGCAGACAGGGAGATGCAGCCGCTTCTGTGCCGGCGGATTGCAGGACACACGGCGACTTCATCTCTGACGCTTGTCTGATGCAACGATCGCCATCGGTCGACACGGCTGCAATCGACTCTCGCGATCGCAACGATATCCGATATCTCCCTCTACCACTGTCGGAGGCAGCCATGCATCTCTGCACCACCATCCGAGACAAGATCGCCCGCCAGCTCGTCGTCGAGCACGAAGTCACTCGACAGGCCCTCCGGACCCTCGTCCGCAACCCGTCACTCGATCTGGATCTGCGCATGAGAGCACAGCTGGCCCTGAACTCGTTCCCGCGCTACACCCGGCCGTCGGTGGTCAGCAATCGCTGCACCGAGAGTGGAAAGGGTCGTGTAAGTTCATTGGGACGGACTGGCGAGCAGGATCAGGATCAGGATCAGGATCGTTGAGAGGGGCGAATATGGCGACTGGCCAAAGGGCGGGGATGCAGGTCCACCCCCCAACTTTGATGCCTGCCCTGGATCTGCGGATCTGCCCGCTGTCTGCCCTTGAATCCGAGTCGCTTCTACTCTTCGAACGACTCTCGGGATCTCCACGAGCCAGCAATGCATGCATCTCGAGCTGGGCACACTCACTCAAGATACCTCACACCAATTATCACCGATCCTCCTTGCGCAAGAGACTCGTGCGCCATTCACTTCCTCGGAACTCACCAAGAACTACCACTTTGTCTCTGTAGGGTATCATCACCGACCACAAGCTCTCGAGAATCGTGTTCAGAGACCGAGCTCTGGCTGGAGAGCTGCCCGGCGTCAAGAAGTCTGTCTTCTGATCGTCCTCCGACCCGCCCCCAACAAACGTCTTCTGGGTCCGCAAATCTGCTGCCGGGAGCATCTTCGTTCTGCCAGACGGCTCCGCTCTCCCACTTTCCCCTCTCCCACTCTCCCACATTTCGCACATTTCACACTCCTGCATCACCATCTTGGCCTTGATGTCAGCGAATCGATTCACGTATGTCACTCGTCACCCAGTTCATTTGCGCTCTGAACCAAGGAAAGGCAGCGCCGTCGCCCAATGTTGAGCTCGAGCCACTTGTGGCATCTCTCCCCACTCTCTCCTCATTGCTTCAATGGGCTGTATGTTAGGCTTACTGGTAACAGTGACGATAAACTCACGAGTCGATATTCAAGAGGCGAGACATTCGGTACAGGCGAATGATAAGTGTTTAGGGAAGCAGGGACAGCAGAGAAAGGGGGGGGGCGAGTTGAACAAAGGATAAAGGACGGCGGGAGAGCTCAAACCACTCTCGTTTCACTTCAAAATGACACGACGAGGTACGTTGGCGGGCCCGACAAGTCCAGCTGCACAAAGCGGTGCAATCTGGAATCTCAACCGGGCCTGGGATGACCGTTTTCGGATGACGACGGCGACAAGACCGACCGGCTACATTTGCATCGACACGGTTGCACTGCGGGTCGGAGCCTTCATGGTCTTTTTCTTGCCGAGCGGGGCAGCAGGTGCTCCCGATGCCGTGGGGAGCAGCGACGTTGACGACGACGATCCAATTGTCGGGTAAATGGGCGACTCGGAATGCGACGGAGAGACCTTGGCGGCGGATGGCAGCGGTGGTGTGGCCGTCGCGGCCCGCGGCATCGATGGCGCTGTTGCAGGGTGGCCTGCGCTGACAGCAGGGGTGGTCAGAACAACGGGCACAAACGGAATGTTCGGAGGCGGGACGGGAAAGGTGGGCAGGACGTCGGAATAGGACTCTGCTGCACGGCTCAGGTGGGGATAGTCTTGATCCCGAGAGGAGCCCTCGAAGGGCCGAGCTGCATAGTCCATGGTCGGGGCAACAGAATCGACAGGGCGAGCAGAGACCTCTGTCAAGAGTTGCGGATATTCCTCGCGAGGCTCTCGAACACGCTCGAGAGTCGCCGTCTGCATCTTTGGCGTCGAGAGCACCCGGATGGCGGTGGCCTTGCGCTCGACCGACCGCGATCGAGACGACTGTCGCTCCATTGTCGGGACAACGTGCGAAACAGGCACCACTGTGGCGATGGCCATGCGTGGCCGCTCCGACTCTGGAATTCTGCCCGACAGCGATGGCGAGTCTGAGCCGGTGTTGCTTCTGGAGCGACTCATGGATGGGATCTGGGCGGGTGGTATCAAGAGCGACGATGCTGGCTCGTGGACATTGCGGTTCTCCAGACGGCGCAGTGCCGCTTCGTACGGATCCATGCTGAAGAAGACTTCGGCAGGGGTGGGCTTGGGCGTTTGGCGGACGGATCCGGTGCGAGTGGCCGACATGGATTGGTAGTGGTTGATGGTAGATATGGCGTTCGACGGGTAGCTTTGCAGAGCCTCGTCCTGCTCGGCGGTGGTCTTGGTCTCCCAGATCAAGGGATTGTCGACCGAGGCTGCAGGAACCGTGCGCGGCGATCGCTTGCGCTCGAGCGAGTGGTACGGGCTGGGGCTCCTGGGCGTTCGCGTCGGAGTCGGCTGGGCCATCTCGGCCTCGGTTTTGGGCTCACGAATGATGGGATTATCACTCGATGGGGGTGGCGGCACTCGGTTTGAACGCTTCCGATCCAGAGATCGATCGATCGATCGGAACGGCTTGCGGACGGCAGCTTCGTCCACCGCAGCCGTCGAGGGATACGGATCCCAGTCTTCCTCGGGCTCGATGGTCCTGGGCTTGCGATCAAGAGATCGATCGGGCGAGCGCAGGATATTTCTTGGCGGAATACCATGTACAGGCGCTTGGGGGTGCATGGTCGAATCATGGCCATGTGGATCCCTTGGACCGCGAACTGCGTCGCCCTCCACGAACGGCGAGCGGTTGGATCGCTTGCGCTCGATAGAGGGAGAGATGTTGCGGCCTCGTCGCGAGTCCAAAGTCCCATCCACAAAGGCTTCGCCACCAGCGGCAACAGCGCGCTGCATCGACCGCTGGCGCTCGATAGCAGGACGGTCTTCGTAGCCAGCGGGTGGAGACCGGCCCCGCAATGGCGGTGTCTTGAGCTCGCGAATCAGCGGATTATCTTCTGTCAGAACCACGGCAGCCCGGGCAGTGCGCTTACGCCCGAGACTGTTGAAGGGCGAGCCACTCTTGTGTTCCGAGCGACCGATTGCGGTAGACGAGCCATCGGCAGCGTGCGAGACCGATGGGCTGCCTGCCGCCGCTTCTGGGGACATGTGGTCCACGTAGCGCTTGGGCTTCATCATCTCGCTGACAATGACATTGAGCGAGTCGAAAAAGGCACGGTCTTGATCCGAGTAGGAGTCGCGGTCACTGCTCAGGCGGTTATGGGTGTCGGAGCTACCTGCGGAGATACTTTGTTCTTGCTGGGTCGAAGTGGAGCGGCCGACATTACTGGAGGACGATTCGGACGAAAGCGTGAGCGGAGCCAGGTCAACATCTTCCTTGAAGACAATGATGTCTTCGGCGCTCAGACCCATAGCCGGCAGTTCAATCGTGGGTTGCGGGGCACTGGCCATTGATGCACGTTCATCGGTGCTTGGTTCGGGGCCGTCGGCGACAGGGCGGAGCGAGAGCGACGGAGACTCGGCCTGGTACGAGGCTATGGCATCCAGGGTATCCGTGAGATGGCTGTCGAGGACAGAGTCGGTAAGAGATTCTCGGTTGGACTCGCCAATGGTCTTGAGTGCTGCCAACGGCTTGAGCAGCGAGACATTGCTCTGTGGTTGACGAAGGCGTAGGGAGACACACGGGTGGGTTTCGTTGAATCGGGCAATGTGCGGCCGAACACAAATGCCAGTATGGCAGACCGGACCACGGCAGACCGGACCACGGCAGAGTGCATATGGCTCCCTGAGGAGGAGCCAGCGAACAGATAACCGACGCCCCTCCGCTGACACTTTTGAATCACAGACACAGGCCAAGCAAATGCTGACGGAGAGGAGTGCCGCTTACCTGGTGCTTGCGGGCCACTGGGCTTGTCTGTGAGGCTTCCTTGACATTGATGGCTTCGAAGGACTGAACCATCTGAGCAACATAGGACATCCTGGGTCGGCTGGCAGAGGGCCTCGCAGTCCGGACCCCCAGTAAATCCGATTCTACTGCAACAGCAGCCTCGGGACCCCGCTCGTCCTTGTCAGAAGATTGCAACGGCTGTGATGGCGAGACCGCTCCGACGGAAGGAGCGGGGATTGTGACGGCCGAGCCAACGCTTGCTGCAGACACTGCAAGAGCCGATGACTCAATAGGCGCTGCAGCTAATTGAGCAAGCGGGACGTCGTCCAGATCGTCCCAGCCCTCATGCAGAACCTCGATCTTGAAGCTGCTGTTGGTCAGGCGTTTGGCGAAACCCCGCTTGTGGAACAGCTTGGAAAGCCGAGTGGACGGGGGCCGAGATCCTGCCTCATCCGACTTGCGCTTCTGGCCCGAGCGTCTCTTCTTGGACCGAGAGAATCCGAATGGATTGCTGTTCAGGATACGTGGCGATGCCTTTGGAGACTTTGGCTTGATACCCGCGGCCGAATCGAGTGCGGCTGCGTAGTCAGGCTCAGCCGCGGGTTCGGCTGGAGCCTGGTCGATCGAAATCTCAGAGACGACGGTGGCGAAGGTAACGGTCGGGGTTCGTTTCATTGGCGGGGCCGCAGAGTCGGCAGACTTGTTGAGGTCGGTAAAGGGCGAAAGTCGGGCGGCAGTGGCTTCGGAGGCAACGACGACCGATGGAAGAGCTGTGGCAGGAGCAAGCGCTTCAGCCGCTACAGTGGCCAAGGAATCGCCGACAGAGTCGACATCTTGCCAGCCATCGTCGTCATCCAGCGGCCGGGCAACCCTATGACGGGGACGGTCGTGCCGAGGAGGCGCTCGTTGTGGAGCGATTTGCTTCACAGTGCCCCAGAAAGCACGCTGGCCCTTGCTCAGAAGCTTGGCCATGATGTGAGTGTTGTCGATTTTCTGGGCCGGGAGTGTTTCGTAGTGATAGCTCTGTCGGTTTGCTGTTTCGACCGAATCCAGCGACTTGCGGTCGTCGTGACTGAAGACCGAGCTGAAGGAGTCGATTCGAAGGAGGCCAGGGCTGCGATAGGTCAGGGTTTTGCGGCGAGGATCTGACGAACTGTCGGAAGCCTGAAGGGAGGAGACAAGATCGGGCCTGGACGAATTGCCGGCCTGGTGGTCTGGGAGAGGGAGGGGAAGGCCGTGTGGATGTGGAGGGGCGTCGGGATGATGCGGATCGCCAAGGTAGTGGCGAGCATCAAGCCGGATGAAGGATACACGCGAGTAGCGATGGAGCTGCGGCTTGTGGATGGACAGCACCCTGCGGTTGTCGTCTGTTCGGGTGCGATAGATGGACACCCGCTTCCTTCGGATCTCAAAGTCGGTAACAGCGGGCTCAAACACCGGGTCCTCGAGCTGCTGCTGGCGGTCGGGGTCAACGTCGAGCCATTCATCCGAGGCCGGGTCGGACGATCCAGCCGAGGGAGTCGGTGGCGCGGGCGACGCAGTGCTGGCTTTGGGCGAGACCTCGGTGCGGGCTGGGTTGCGGGGGCTGCGCGGAGGAGATGCCTCGGCAAACACAGGAGAGTCGTCGAGCGGCCTGGGCACTCGGGTGATTTGGACCTGGTTCAGGGCATGCGACTTGCGAACGACAGCGTAGCTCGGAACCGGCGAGGCCTTGGTAACGGTGTAGGAGCGTCGCTTGAACTGCGTCGGGGGAAGAGCGTCCTGTGAACCGCCGTATCGCCGCGGAAGGGTGCTTGACTTGAATTGCAGGGCGACCTGCGAATCAGTGCGCGGCGGGATGTATGGGCTGCTTTCCTGCGGATCGGCGTGGCGGTGGTCGTCCTGGAAGTTGAGCGGGTTGGTCCTGCGGGTGGAGGGCTCGCCATAGAAGGCTTCAGGCGAGTTGGAGATGATGATGGGGTGGGATATGACATTGGCGGGTCGCGGCGAGCCGTCGTATGGACGGGAGGGGCCAGACGACTTGGACCTATGAGGCCGAGGCAGAGAGAGCTGCCTGAAGAAGGTGCTGAGCTTGTTGGGACCCTTGGAGTTGTCCATGGCGACAGGATGGACAGAGGGACAGATGGTCCAGAGGGCAGCGCGCGGGACGGATAGGATGGGATGGATGAGATGGATGAGATGGATGAGATGGATGAGATGGCGGGCCGGAGGAAGGAATCGAGGATGAGCTGGCTGGCTGGCCGGCTGGCTTGCCGGGAGTTCGACAGAACAGGAGGGCCGCGCCGCGCCGCCATTGGTTGGCTGCGCTCCGCCACCGCGCTGCTTGTGCGCGTCGCGGCAGCACACGGCCGGTTCGCCGCATCCACACAGACTGCAGCATCCCTCCCCGCAGTGCCGCAGTGTGGCTGTACATGTGCTGTGCAGGCCGCGCGCTGATTGGTGCGCTGCCCTCTTCTGTTGTCTGTGCTTGTCGGCTGGTCGGCCGCGTTACAGTGTGTATTTTTGGGCTGCTGCCAAGGCGCCGTCGCGATTGTGTGCGGTGTGTGACGCTGTGGCGCATCGCTATGTGTGCCGCCACCGCGCCACACCACCGCCCCACGTTTCCTGCCCTTCACTGGCTCGACATGCGCTGTCCGTCTTGTGCCTTTGGCCCCTTTCGTGCCTCCATGTTGATCGGCGATTTGTTTGTATTCGAGCGACCATGAAACAGCCCGCTGACCAAAGGTTTCGCACCCACGGACAATGAGGCTCGCTGCTTGGCCCTGCGCCCGCGTCAGTACCGCTTCCCCAGGCGGGTCTCGGCCTTTGCCGCTGAGAGCCGCTGGGTGCGCTCGCCGATGAATCTGCCGAGCGCATTTCTGGAGATTGCACAGCGACTGCTGTATCGCTGTGCCTCGCCAGTGTCAGCGTCGGATGCAGCGCCGATGGTCTCCTGGTCGACCCGCCAGACATAGAGCATCCCGCCAAAGGCCGAGACGATCAGCATGCGCCCGTCGGGCGACAGCCTCATATCCGAGATGCTGGTGACGAGTTCATGCTGCCCAAGCGGGCCAACTTCAGTCCCAAACGGCTCCGAGAGGCGGTAGAGCCGGGCGCCTGTGTGCAGGTCCCACACCGATATCTCGCTCTTGCGCAGGCTTGCCGTGAACAGGAATCGGTCGTGCATCGCAATCTTGGGATTGTAGAGCCCCAGCCGGATGTATCCGCGGTCGGGCGTGTGGAACTTCGTCAGGTCCCGGAACGACTCGTCAATGATGCTGACGAGCGGGTTCTCGTTTTGTGCGAGCCGCTTGACGTCGAAGATGATGTAGACGCCCTGCACTCCATAGTTGCATGCCACCAGGGAGCCTTGCGCCGAGATTGATTCGACCGTCCAGACATGGTACTCTTGGATCCGCCCGACCGTGATTCCCCGGGCAGCAGCCATCTCCTGGACGTCCGAGTACGAGCACCGAATGACGTACAATAGTTTGCGCGTCGAAATGCCATAGATACCGAGAAACTGATTGTCGAGGGCGCCGCCTCCGACAAAGAGGTAGTCTGGAGTGATGGCGAGCTGAGTGATGTGCGTGAAATCATGCGCTGCTTCGAGTGGCTTCAGGTCGGGCAGTGTCCAGAATCGCATCAGCCCGCTTATGAACCCACATACCAGGGTTCGCGAAGCTTCGTCACAGACGATTCGGACAATGGGCTCGTCGTCGATCGGGGCGCACTCGAGAGTGGTGCTGGTTGGCAGGCATTGGTTAGGGTCGTTGTCGTGACCGCTCCATCGGCACTCGCATGTGCTCTGATCTTGAACAGCGGACCGTTGGTGTTGGTACTCGCTATCACGATCGTGGTGCTGGCGAGGAATTGGGTTGGTGGGGCTCGTATCGAGGTTCCTATTGGAGCAAGGGCGCTGGCCATCGCCGTGTGAGCCTTTGGGTGGCTGGAGAAGGCTTGCAGGGAATCCAAATTCGCCCGGGCTTTGCTGAAGTCGCTGTTCAGCGGACCAGTCTCCATGCTTTTGTTGCGGAGTGATGTGACCATCGACAGCAAGACGCTGCACCCGAAGGTGTGGAGAGTAGTCCGCGCTGAAGATGAGGTTCTGATAGAGACATAGATGATGGACGCGATATCCGGGAAGCGATGCAATCACTCTCATGTCGTCCAGGCGCCGTACGATGAGCTGGTCTGTCAGCCTCCTGGTAAAGATCGTGTGGGTGTCCTTTGCAAAGTGAGACGAGTCGCCTGTGAGTTTGGGCTTGAGCTTCCACACGGAGCAAGCGGCTTCTGCGCCGAGCAACTTCCGGCCGTCTGTCGCGGTAGTAGCATGCAATCACTTTCCAGGAAGCCTCATTCAACTCGTACCCTGGGGGCACAATCAGCAGCACCTACATCAGAACCATAGACCATCAGGTTGCCCGAGACCGACACCACCGTCGAGGCAAAGAACAGATCCAGTGGCTCCTCGAAAAACTCAAACTTGTACTGCTTGCTCATCCACCGGAGGTTGTATCGATGCCGCTCCTTCCAAAACCAGTGGCGGAACCGAGTCTCCGCCGACAGTGATGCGGGCGTCTGCCACAACTCGCAGCAGATTTGCTTCCAGAGGAAGGAAGGGCCGTGGTCAATCAGACGATACCAAAGCCGGGACACCAGCCGAACTCGAACCAGCGTCTCCGCCGAGAGCCGGGCAAATATCATCAAGAGTACTTCGTCTGGCATGGCCTGGAGCCCCACTGGCGGTCCAGCATCGGGGCTGTCTGGCTGTGGATATCGAATATTCACCGCCGATGAGCAGGCAGTATGGTCTATCAGCATGAGCGGCTGTCGGGCGGAAGGACCGACTGAGTGTTGTCCTGAGAAAAGCAATTCCCTTGCCCCGTCAACCACCCAGCCTGCGGGCCGACGCATGATGCGAGTACCGAGTCTACACATCGCAATACCTGCTTGGCGGGTTGGGCGGCTGAATCCATTGGCAGGCCAACCGGATTATGATCTGGGTGTGCATCTACAGAAGGACAGAGTGGCCGAGAGCCAGGACTGCCGTCAGACTCATGTTTCGCTGTTACCGATTGCACATTCAGAGCGGAAGGCTTTCGAGATGATCCGCACCAATTGGCATTCGGATGCTTTGACGAGCCGATATCGGAAAGAATGACGTAGTTGGAAAGCAAGCCCTCAGGACAGTCGTGGGCTGCTTATCCGTAACTTGGGCAGAGATGCAGCACAGCCCAGGACAGTGCGTTGGCCGGATGATGTGCAAAATACAGGGGCGTCGGCAAAGGTATATTCAGTTAAATTCGCGACGGGATGAGCAGACATGCAACGGGATGGAGCGCACGGACGGCCAGGACATGCTCCCGAACCCAGGAGCCTTGGCAGCGCTCTCATCACTCCCTTGTCCGATCCAGGAACATGACCCCCGGACAGGTGGCGTTTGCCACCGGCCCTGGATGCCCCCGCGGGCGGGACAGCGCTTTTGGCGGATTGGCCGCTGGAGTGCCAGTAGAGGGGGATCCGTGGTCTGCTTTCCTCCCCCCCCCGCCTCGGTTTGCTCGACGGCCGCAACGGCGCAATCTCAGCCTCGATCTCGACCTTGAATGTGCCGGCTATGTTTGGTCGCTCTCAACCCCCTACCAAGAGCCCACCGACCGGCCTGTTCCAGGTGAGGAGACGGACGTTCCGGTAGCCGTATCGGTGACAATCGTTCTGATCAGGCGCCCATTCCGCTTCCCTCCTCCCTCCGCCAGGGACTCGTCAAGATCGTCCTCAATGTTCCGCTCTCGTGGGGCGGCAGGCCCGTAAAAGCAAGATCATCGTATTTCCGGATGCTGACGAGCACCCGAGTCAGCAACGCCCTCATATTTAACGGTTTCGGACCTCATATGCCCTTGGCTCTTTTTCTTGTCGTCAATTCCATTTGCCTCGCCGGACTGATCATTGCCGAAAAGAGCGAACATATCCCGATGTACGCCGCAGTGCTTACCGGCCTGGCGGTGGTCATGGCCCTGGTGTTTAGCTGCTTGCCGCGCTCCAGCCACAAGGCATCCTCGGCCGGTGGCAGTAGCTGGTCGATCTCGTCCTCCCAGAAGCGCTAGTTGCCCAAAAATGCATTCGGCAATCGAATCGGATGTCTGCGGTCGACATCCGGTATCAGCACACAGCTCCCAAATCGAACAGGTGGCGGGGGCATCCGCACTGCCTCCTCCCCCCGTTGTGGCATCAATCGTCACTTCCTCTTTCTGGATCTTGAGCAATCGCCCGTCAACCTACTGGAAGCAGGGCGGGGACATGTCTCCCACTCTCCTGTCGCCTGGGCCGCCTCAACTCTTCCAGTGGCTCCGCCGTGTGGGTACAATTTTGACCACCCACTTTGCCTGCTCATGGAAACCCACTCATGCTACCCACTGCAAGTATAAATCTGTCTTTGTCCATATCAATATATGCAGGGCCGTTGCAATCAGCCTTGCCGAGGCGGACCGGTTGGCAACGCCGAACATCAACTTCCTTGTTATGCCCTTCCACGTCAATCAGGGATGCCTTGTCTCCTTGTTGGAGAGCCCCTTGTGACGGTCTTGTTTGGCATGGCATGAGCGACACATGAACAAGACTGCTCGCTCGAGCACCAGGCAGCACGGGATGTTCAATCGCAGAAAGACATCCATGTGCATCTTGTCTGTGTTTCCGACACAGTATCTGTTGTGCAGTCCTCAGCATCGCTCAAACTGCATCGGCAGGGACATGAGGGTCGGGGAGAGCAGGTTCAAGCTTGGATATCGCGGATGGCCGCACAAACAGCCCATGGCCGGACTGGGTGGAAAAGTATCTCTTCCCGCCAACACTTCCGTCGTTCTTGCCGTCTGGCGTGAGCAACATGGGAGCCGAGCTATGATCAGTGTGACTTTATCAACATCTACCAGGATATCAACTCTCAGCACAGGGTACCATACGATCGATCTGTCAAGTGCTCCCCCATGCGCCGACATACCTGATGAGTCCAGTTCCAGTCCGACCCACTGGCCTGTTGCGAACTCTGTGGCTCCCACGAACCGGATCGTCCCTGTCACCGAAGCGGCTTGTTCCTTTGACAACGACAGCTGGACACGCTGAAGTACGCTCCACTCTGACACAGGATGACTTGCTGTCATGGACTCTGTCGTCGCTGAAAGTGTTGTGGCTGATGCGGCTGATGCGGTTGATGTGATCGATGGGGCTGCAGCACTTGATCCCCGTCTTGGGACAGTTCGATCCGCTCGGGCTGCCGGTGATGCAGATGTGCTACTCAATGGATATGATCCGGGCCTGCTCCTTGCTGAGACGGGAGCGGCCGGCCTCGGAGGATTGGAGCGCACTTGCTTCGATAGACTGCGCGCAGCCGGCTTTGCCGACGTTGGAGGGGCCAGGGTTGTTTTGGTCCTGCTTTGCGGCAGGCCTCTCTGCTGTTCATTGCGGGGCGTTTTTGGTGTCTTGGACGAAGATGGCAAGTGCCCCCTTGGGCTCTGCTGGTTCGGGCCGTCGGTCAACTCGAGCTTGATGAGCGGGTGGAGTTTGGTTCGGGTTGCTGCTGAGGATCGGACAAAGCCTGAAGTAGGTCGAGCGAGCATGGAGAAAAGCTCGTCGCTGCTAACGCCGACCGCTTCGGGCGAGATTCGATTGAGTCTACTCAGTGTCGGCTAGCTGGCGGCCGCCGTTCGGGTTGGTGCACCTGCAATCACTTGCCTACCCACACACGGCGCATGCTCGATGTGCCCTTGATACATACCTCTTGCCACGTCGTCCAGGATCTGTTCGTTCAGACCTTGGAGAAGCGACGGCTCCGAAAGCACCATCCACTGTCGAGCCAATATGCCCGTGCATGTGCCCTTGATCTCGGCTACAAGCGCAAGCTCATCTCTGGCTTGATCGTCGACGGTATCGGGGTCGTCGGCAGCCGGCACCACCGACAGAGCGAGCAGGCACTCCTTGGCGCTGCTGTCTCGCACCAGCGTCTTGACGGTCCTCAAAAGCTCGATCCGTGTGTCTCGGGCACTAATGCCAGGGTCGTTGAGGAAACGGATATAGCCCATGCGGATGGACTCTCCGGGATGAGCTTGGATCGTCTTGATGATCTGCGTTCTAACCCGCTCGACCATGCGCTGTGCAATGGAGACCCAGCCGGCAGAACCTGAGCAGTCCAGAGTGTCGGCCGCTCGCTTGCAGTCCAGGATGTATTCGCTCAGCGTCTCGACATTGATCCGGGCGGCCACGGCCGTTTCGAGGTCCATCCCAAAGTCGTCGGGGAGCTCGGCGACCAGCTTCTGGGTATACAGTCTGGCCCAGTTCTTGACGGCCATGAGGCGACAACCTTGCAGGACCGGCTCGAGACCTCGATCGGTGGCAAACCGGGCCATCTTGGGTACCAGCGCCAGGCATGGGCTGCAAGTGCAGGCGAATCCGCCCGTCATCATTGATAGCCAGGCCGAGCAAACGTCCATGAGCCCAGCGAGACCCAGGTATTCGGTCGCTGCATAGATGGCAAAAATGTCGGCGAGCTGCTCGGGCGGATACGCTGTCGCCGATCCATAGACATGGTCGACAACAAACCGAACGGCCTGCCATCCAAAAACATCAGAGGGGAGCCGGGCCGTTGCCGAATTCTGCTCGCGAAATCCAGATGTCAACAGGGCACGCATGTACGGAATCCGGGCAATCAACAGGAACCGGTGGACAGCGACGGTGGTATCGCATAGCTCGGGTGTGCTTGAGACGGCAGATGCCCCCGTCGTCTTGGGATCGCTGGGCATTGACGGTGGCTCCAGGATGATTTGAAAGTCGCAACCGACGCCGGAAGCTTGCAAATGAGCAAGGCTCTTGGCTGGATGCTCGCTCGCAAGCCTGCTGAGCAGGAGATCGAACTGATCTTCGCGGGCCGATGCGCATGGGTCGTCCTGGTCGGCAGACTGGAGCAGAGCCTTGAGACTGTCGACAGCCGGAGGAGGCAATCCCGAGTAAAGAGCCCTTTGCAAGCGCACGAGCTTGGGCCGGTCGTGGGATGAGACGATTCTGTATGGCGGCTGCAGCGAGAAGTCGCATTCCGGCAAGGGTCCGTCTGGGCCGACGAAATCATAGGAACGAGCAAGCGCCGAGTGGATCCAAACGGAGCTGCCGTCCGAGCCTACCACCTTGCAGTCGGCGGCATATTCCCGAGGCGAGCGCTCGATGGTGGCCAGGACCGTCGCCAGGCTGTTCGCAGGGAGCTCGAATATCGCCTGGGCGACCGAGACATCCAAGGCGATGTGTTTGCGCCTGGATTGCGGTTGTTGCAGGCGAGGGGCTCCACGGAGCATCGTCGGCACAATGACGGTCTGATTGCGGGCAGAGCGAGCGCTTGGTCTCCTCTGGGCAGCGGGTGCATGTGGACTGGGCATTTGGGCACTGGACCGCATCCTGGTTTCTGGACATCACGACGAACGGGACAAACGAGTCGCTTGAATGCACATGCCTTGCTCTGCTTCCTCTGCGTGCATGGACCATTGGTCTAAATTGGTATGAGTATCTATTCTCATCCACAAAACAGCACCAGGATATCCTGTTTCGATTTGCGAACGATACGTAACCCAACAACAACAGCAACAACAAAAACAACAACCATCGAAGCGACCGTCAACACCAGGCCACCGAGACCAACCTCGGAACACTTCTGGACAAGCATTCAGACAAGCATTCAGGCCAAAAATAAAGGCACTATAATCTAGGAACGTGAGAAAAGGGTAAAGTAAAGAAGAAGAAGAAGGAAGGAAGGGGAAGGGAAGAGGAGAAGGCGTCTAAAGTAGCAAAAAGAGCGATTAGGGGAGGGGAGTGGGAATGAGCGACGGGAAGCGGACGACACGGTGCAGGGCGAGACAGGGAACGAGGACGCGAGAATCTGTGTATGGGAGAGGGGAAACCAAGAACGGGAAATGACGGCGGTCTCGCAAGCTCTGAGATGCCAGGAAACTGCCGGGGAAGGGAAACAGAGAAGCCAGCTCGGGTGAAGGAAAATGGTGATGATGGCGATGGCGGGAAGGTGGAGGAGTCATCTGAGGCAGGGTGAATCGAGCGCAGAGGCACCACTGGGACGATGGAGGGAGACTGGATGAGGGAGAGGGCACGATAGCAACACACGGCTCACGCCGATGAGAACGGAGTGAACTGGATGTGCTTGAAGTAGGCCGTTAGGAACGTAGAGGCGCACATGAGGGAGTCGTCGGCCCACTTCCGGTAGATGGGGCTGCTGGTGCTGAGGTTGTAAGCCGTGTCGAGCAGCAGGCGGCCGCCGTAGACGACCTCGGACTCTTGGTAGCCCGAATAGTGGATGTGTGCGTCGCTCTGGAACACACAGGCGAGGGTCAGATAGCTATAGAGTGGTGGTCGTCGCCGTCAAAGTTCAGACGAGCAAAAGGCAGCCGCATTCGCGAACCGAACCGAGCTCGAGATCCGCTCCCGAGACCCATAGTGACACGCGGAGCGGAGATGGGCAAGGAAAGCAGTCCATCAAGGACACATGCTCGTTGTGCGTACATACCCATTCGCCGTTCTTGAGCACCTTCATGGCCACGTACATGGCACTGGCAGCCAGGAGCGAGGCCGGGCACTCCAGAAACTTCTCGTTGGTAAGACTGCACTCCATGAGGTACTTTGCGACGGTCCGGATCTTGGTGTCGAGCCCGTCTGCCACCGAAATGCGGCGGAGGAAAGTGAACGGACCCGGGTGGCCAACGTCGTATCCGAGCCGGCTCAGGATGTATCTCTCGGCCTTGATGATCTCCTCGCGGCCGTAGGTGTTGTCGGTCAGGAAAACGAGCTCTTGGATCTTGGGCACGCGGATCTCCTCGACCTTGGACGCAATCAGAAGCGACACCACGGCGACCAGCTGGAACTTGTGGAGGTGTACCGAGTTGGAGGACAGGTATCGATCCATGATGTTGATGGTCAGGAAGAGCGTCTCGGGGAGGAGCCGCAGATACGTGTGTACGTCCACGATCCACTCGACCAGCTGGGATCGCATGAGGGCGGTGATCTGGGGCTGTCTGGTGAGATAGTCGCCTGAGGGCATCGTTTGTTGCTGGAAGTGCGGCAGTGCGAGACGGGGGCGGGCGGCATAAAGCGAGGCAGGGTGCCATGGATTGAGAATGATCATGACGCGTGAGATGGGCGATATCGCATGCAATAGGGTGGAGCGAATTGCGCGACTCTGTACCGAGCATTGTCAAGCACGATGGGAATCAACGACAGACCCCTATCCTCCATGTTCCAGCCACGTCGGACCGCCGATGGCATACTGACCTCAATGAGCCGCAGGTGGTCGATGATCTCCTTCTCGTACTCGAGCAAAATGACCGGGTCGCGGTCGTGCAGGATAAAAAGGTTGTTCAGGCGCGACTCGGAGCTCGAGGTGGGTTTCTTTTGCGGACGGATGGGCTCCTTATCGACTTGCATCGGTGAGCTTTGCAGGTCAGGCAAGCCGCCGATCGACGAGACGTCCGAGGTGCGCCCAATGTCGGGCACGGCAGGCGCGGAGCTACTGGAGATACGGCGCCGGGCGGGTGAGTGGTGCTGAACTGGTTGTGCATCTGGCTGCGAGCTGCTTAGGGACCGCCGCAGCGACGACGAAGACGACTGAGACTGAGACCGTGGAAGGGACGAGCGCTTCTGGGCCGAGGTGAATGTCGAAGTTGGGTGCACCGGGACGGGTATCGACGACGGTACCAGGGCAGCGGCGGTGGCGCTGGACGCAGCTGGGACTGCAGAGACGCCTGTTGGCCTGGATGGGCGGGAGACGGCACCGGGCTTGGGGCCGAGCTTGACCCGGCCGTTGTTGATGAGGGCATGCCGCTGTTGCAGGGACGACGATGCTGTGCGTTGCTGGATAGACGAGGCCGATGCTGGTGGCCGCCGCATCCGCGACTCGGCGGACGCTGACGATGCAGAGTGGGGGATGTCCTACATTCCAAAGGACATGGCATGGCATGGCATGGCATGGCGGAGGGGAGGGGCATCGATGCGAAAGTGTCGGTGAGCCCATCCAATAGACTGCAATTCAGCCGAGGGCGGCCAAGGACGAGTGCTTTCCACCGCCGTCGGTCTGCTCAGTGGGCCTGTCTGCGCTGAGGTGAAGTACTCGGAAAGCAGTGACATCCGCGCCTGAGCCCGAGCCCGAGCCCAGCTGCAGAGCCATCGCCCCCATTGCCTCTTGCGTTTCTGCGCGTCCCCTTATATCCAGGAGATCACCCGAGGCTGCTCGGGTCTCTGGGCCAGGGTAAAGGATCCAAAACACGCCGCTGCCCCGTCTGCACACAGCCGCCAACGACATCGCCAAGGATGAGGCTTCGTGGGCTCCCCAACCTCCCTCCCCAGCTCCTTTCTCTTGGTCGGCGGCATTGCTGGTGCCTTCCCGCCGCGCAGCCTCCTACCTTCCTATTGGCGGTCCCGGCCGTGGGGCCGAGGGCTGAGCGCTTGGTCGGGCGTGGATCTTCGGGCTCCGAGAGCATGCGCCGCAGTTTTGGTGCGGGCTTTGCCGGCTCGACACTGGACTTGAGGGCCATGTCGGCCGCGCTGGAGGGGCCGGACGAGGTTCTGAGGGCATTGGTGTGCGACTGGAGCCGCGTCGACAGCGAACCGGCGCCATAGGTCGTCGTCGCTGTGGGCTTGGACAGCATCTGCGAAGTGGGGTGATGGTGGTGGCTCGGATGCACATCCATATTTTCGGATGAGGGCTTGCGCTTGACGTGGGCTGCTCCTGGCAGCGCCGACGCCGACGCCAGCGGCCGTCTGGATAGAGGACGGGCAATCTGGGAGAGCAGTTGGCGAGTCGAGCGACAAACACGCCGCGGACACACGCGGGGAGGAAGGGGTGAATCGACAAGAGTGTCAGTGCCTTGGGGTCGCTGGTATCCGATGGATGCGAGAGAAAGGCAAAAAGCGGTGGAGGAGGATCTCAAGAGCCGGCCGATGCAGTCAACACGGCCTCGCAGGTACGCAGTGTCTGGGACGGCAAGCACGCATGTCGAGCGGATGAATTACCACTCGCGGGTCCATGATGGCGATGGCGGGATCGACAGGACGTTAAAGATGGCAGACGGATGGAGAGAAAAAAACAGCGGCCGCACAATGGAAATGGAAATGCAAGTGGGGGTGGACATGGGCGCCTCAGGCGGGCGAAAGCGCGAGAGTCGCTTCTCGCCGAGGACATCGACATTGGGGCAACGCTCTCGGCGAGAAGGCTGGTCTGGCGCGCAGCAACATGACCAGCTGGGTCCAACTGGCGGGAAACGAGACCGCTGGTCGGATTGCATGAAGGCATGCAGGCATGCAGGACAAGAGGTGGTATTTGGCAATCGACAAGGCCATGTGTGGCGAGACTATCACAACGAGGTGGTCGCCGGGGGGCGGCTGCGACAATAACCAGAGGGTGGGTGTGTGGATGGCGTTGCGAGCCAGCCAGCGTCCCAAGCCAAGCCAGCTGGGCCAGCATGGCCATAACGCCGGCATCACGGCCTTCATCCGAGGGACTGGTAGCGGGGCTGGTTGGGCCACAGCCCGAATCCGGTTCGAGCACGCTGGAGCCACGACGGCTGGGCAGCAGGCTCGGCGGCCAGTTCGTCAAGGTCGTCGAGATCGTCGTAGAAGGTGGGCAGGACGATCTTGCCGGGGAGCTGGACGTAGGACTCCAGGGAGCACAGAGGCGACATGATCCACAGAGACTCGATCCAAGTGATAACCCAGAACGGGAAGTGCAGAGGATTCAGATATCCCAGCGAATCTGGACGGGCAATCCGCGTGCCGTTGGAGTCGACCAGGACGCAGACGACGGAGCATCGATTCGGATATGGGGATTCGGGCAGGAATGTCGCGAGGACGAGATCGCCGATGATATTTCCGATGAGATCGCCGATGCGATTGCCGATGCGATTGCCGATGAGGTAGGGGGAAGCAGCGCCAAACGGTCAGGAGGCGGTTCTGTTTCAGGAATATTTCGGCAATGCTTTGGCAATGTTCCATCATCAAGTCAACACGCACGAGCGGCTGGGACTGAATCGCAGGTCAGACATAAAAGTCTTCTGCCCACCACTGCACACATTCGCGGACCGATGGGGGAGGAGGAGGATTTCGGCTCAGCCCACTTGCTTACATATGATTCCAACGAGGATTCCAGAGAGATTGCCAAAGAAGGCAGACTGCGGGAAGATGATCTGGGTGGCGATGAGGAGGAACCAGGGATAGATGGCACCAGGGACGGGAACACCAAACCATCTGCGGCATTGGGGGGGGGAACGTGAGCAATGTTAGCCTCCAGCGACCCTGGCCCGGCTGAACGTTATCAAGGGGGAAGAGACACGCCTATACCCACCTCCGAGTCTGAAAGACGCCCGACTTGCGGTTGGCCTCGAGAGAGATATAGATCATCACCAGGCTCGACAGTCCCGAGAAGCATGCCTCGGACCACTTGGGCACAATGAGCATGAAGGGCACCATCAACAACGTATAGCACACGCCATTGACGGCCGCCATGACGACGGATAGATGCACAAACTGAACGGTGCCGACCTGCCGCTCAAACAGGCTTCCAAGCGGGATGAACCCAACAAGGTTCATCAGCAGCGGCAGGATTCCGGAGTGGAAGAAGCTGTAGGTGAACAGCCTGTAGGAGTTGATGAGCTGTGTGGCATCGATGGCGAGGAGATCCGGCCGGAGGTTCGAAGTGGGAGGAGAGCCAGGACAAGCAATACCCCCGAAAGACCCAGCCATTGACAGCGAGGAAACATTGGCGTTAGAACAACACATAAGACAAGACACTTGCAGCGCAAAGCCGAGCCAGGCGCAGGTCAAAACCCGGCAAGAGCGATGGAGACTCGGGAGAATGGGTCGAATCGCAGGCCACGCCGTCGATCCAGCAGGAGAATAAAAATCAAGGAAACCTACACCGTCTGTGAAGGACTCTGAGTGCAGCAGCCACTTTTGCGGGCTGAGACACACTAGCTCGAACAGCGGCGGGTCGAGCGGCAGGACCATGGCCAGGACATGCAGGATGCAGACGACGAGGGCGAGGACGGAGGTGGCCAGCGGCAGCGAAAAGTACCATCGGCGGATGAATGCGACGACGGCGTCTCGATATGAGGTCATGGCGGCGGCGTGCAAGCTCGAGCGGGGATAGGTGTGATAGATGTGGATAGATGTGGATGGATTCGGTGTGGATGATGGTGTGGATGGATGTGGTTGTGGAGGCGGGCCGCTGTGGCGCAGGCGCTCGGATTTCTGTGGATGGCGGGCTTTCTGTGGATGCTCCAATTTCCACCAAAGCAAAATGCCTTGCACCATGAGTCGATTGCCGTTGCAGCAACGACATACATGTCTGGCGACACTGACAAACGCACCCTGGGGCGGCATCGGCAAGCACCCCCGATACGACGACAGCAGCGGATTCTGCCGGCGGATTCTGCTAGCAGATGCTGCCAGCGAACCGCTCGCACCAACGATCCTGGATGAGCGCCGTATCATACTACTATTGCTTCAGGCCGGCGCTGCATACCGCCTCAGTCGGGCTCCGTCGTCCTGGGATGCTTTCTGCTTCTGCTGGTGCCGCTGCTGCCGCCTATCGGTGCAGTGGCGGATGGCTTGGCTTTCTCTGCCAGCACACGCATGCAGACAGACAGGTGCCGCCCGCCTCCTGCTCTCCCGCTCCTCCACGAAATAGAGTTTTGGTTTCTCCCGTGTGGGGCGGTGTCGAAAGAGTCCAGATCCATGCAGCACCCGCTTCCGAGAATCCGAAGCCTACGGTTCGGGGGAGGCGGGAAATCCATTCCAGGATCGTTCTGCAAAGCTTGGAGCTGTCTGTTTTGCAGTCTTTCCTGTCGGTCCGCGTTCTCTGTCTCGATCGAGAAGACCAAAACCTTAGCTGGACGGCCTCGGGGGCTGCGTGCAGAAGCCGGTCCGAGACGTTTGTTGTCACTGGCTGGCTGCCGACAAGAGCGTCGGGGGAGCTGGGGCAGGAGTGGTTCTGGATCAGAGAGTAGTTTGCGGTTGGATCTGAAGGGGAGATCTGAGGCTGAGGCTGAGGTGCCAGGAGCAAGGAAGGCCATGAAAGCCGGTGCTCGATCCGAAGGCGCTGGGGAACCTGTGCAGGCCGCGGAGAACAACATGCAGCCGGGCCATGAAGGCGAGGGACGCTTCGAGTTTTGTCTTGTCTTGGGCCGCACGCGCTGGGTGTCTTGGAAGGCCGACAGCCAGATCGCAGCCCCGTGCCTGGCGAATGTTTGGGTGCGTGCATTTGAGGCCACAAGGCGGCAGGCAGCCTTTCCAGCGCACGCGGCCTCCACCGGGCTCTGCGGCTCCACGGGGCCATACTCTGAGCCAGAGCCAGGGGGGATGAGGAGAGCAAGAGAAGGGGGTGCTCGACTGTTCGCTTGCCTGCTTGCTTGTGGGAGAACGGGGCCGAGGCGTGTGCGAATGCACATCGGCCATGGCGGATGCAGACGGGGACAGCCCGATGGCAGAGAGCTGCTCCTGTGGCCCAGCAAAAGGAAGATGTCATCCGCGAGGACATGCACGAGCTGGTGGGTGCATTAGTGGGTGGCACGACCCGGGCGACCGCGGATATGGCAGCATGGGTTGAATCGCATGGGTTGTGTTGCCAGGCCATGTCGAATGCAACAGGATGCTGGTGCAATCGCCGATGTGTCTGCTCTGCTCTGTTCTGCTCCGTTTGTTGCAATCGAGGTCGGCTCTGGCGAAGAGCACGCTGTCGGAGAGGAGTTTGGTGGGAGACTGTCGGTGGCCTGCCGTGGCCCTGCTGTGGCCCTGCTGTGGCCAACCCACCCATGCGCGCTGGTGGTGGTGGAGGAGGAGGAGCCGGCGCACATTTTTGCGCGAACTCGACTGGCAAGCCCGGCAGCAAGCTTGGTTCCCGCCGGCTTGGACAACCCAGTGCAACCGCTGCTATCTCTCGCTCTCGCTCTCACTCTCTCCGTATCTCTTGTGGATGGCCGCCTGGGCAAAAGACCGAGTCAGGCCGACGAGCCCGGTGGGACACCCGGCCGCTGGTGCCCGGCACCAGATCGGGTGCAAGAAACGTGCGAGGGGCTCGCCGCGGGCCTGGCCACAATCTGTGGCAGATCCTGAGCATCGTGGCGACCTCAAGCCGGGCAAAAAAACGAGGTCAGACTCAGCGAGCGGCGAGCGGCCAAGCGGTCCATCCGCGGGACCTCGTTGTTGGAGCCGAGCCGCAGATCGCGAGGTCTCGCGGATGAGCCGCAGGACGATTCGCAGACCAGTCGCCGTCGCAGGGGGGCCGACCAGCGTGCCAGGCGGGCATGTGGGGGCCAGAGAACGGGCGCTGGTTGGCCAGCAGCTGGGGTTGCACGGCTGGTTCTGGATCGCGCCTGGGCCCGAGGGAACGCGGCGCGTGCAAGCAGAGTGGGCCGAGTCGATGCTCCGATGGACGCACGTGCGGGCCGATGCCGCAACGGCGCTGTACAGCACGGCGACACAGCGGACGCGACGGTGGTGTCGCTGCAGTGGGTGCTGTTGCTGCTGTGGGTGCCCTGGGTGGTGGTGGTGTAGACGCAAGTTGGGGTGGGTTGGGTGTCGCTGCTGCTGCTGCTGCTGCTGCTGCTGCTGATGCTCCTGCGCTTGCTGATGCTCCTGCTGATGCCGCTGCCGAAATGCATCGGCTTCGGCCCGGGACGCATATCGGCCAACATGCTCTTTTGGCGACGCAACCAACATTCGTGCTGTTTCTGCTATTCCTGCTGACGGATTCCAACAGCACGCAGCATGCTGTGATTCCAACAGCACGCAGAGACTCAAGCAGCATGCTCTTGTTCTGGATGCAAGCACATTCTCGCTCTGTCGCCCTTGTCTGCCACCCACCCAATCGACGCGTCGGCACCGACCGCCACCCGCGCCCCGGCCACCGCGATGATTCGCCGGCAGATGCACGTGCAAGCGCGCAACGCGCTCTCTTCGTCACACATCGTCGCGCATTGTCGCACGCCGTCACACACTGTCATCCCAGCTCGCCACAGTCTCTGTGAGCCCACCCGCGCCTGCCCACAAGCCCGCCGGGGCACGAAGGAAAAAAACATGCCGCCCTTGCCGCCCGCCCCTCGCCCGCCTGCCGCCCGCCCCGCCCGCCTCTCGCCCCCCCGGCGCGTGCTTTCCCGCCCCAGCGAATCACCGCTGTCCATTCCTTCGCCCAGCCAGTCGCGCTTGTTGGTCTCCGCCCATGTTCTCCTTCTCGTCGTGTCCCGTCGGTCCATGCGCGGGCCTGGCGTTCCGTCGCCAACGTTCCCTCTCGCCCACGAGGCGGCCTTCGGCGGCCTTCCGAACCTAGCATATAAGCCGCTCCCGCTCCCGCCTCCCCTTCCCGCTTCTTCACCACCTCACACCAGCTTCCCGCACACTGTCCGGAAATGTCTGCCGTCGAAGCCGTCAAGCAAAAGCGTGCCAAGGCCTACGCCCATCTCGATGAGGCCAAGCTCGGCTGGTTCCACTTGAGAGCCGTCCTCGTCTCTGGTGCCGGTTTCTTCACCGACCAGTATGACAACTTCATCATCAGCTTGGCCCTGCCCATGATCTACCAGGTCTACTACCCCTCGGACCCCTCCATGCTCAAGGCCTCCAACTTCACCAAGCAGTACCCCGACTACGACGCCTGGATGAAGGCCGCCACCCCCTGGGGTAACTTTGTCGGCCAGGTCGGCTTCGGTTACCTCGGTGACAAGCTCGGCCGCAAGAACATGTACGGTATCGAGCTGATCGTCATCATCGTCTCGACCATCGGTTCCGCCTTCTCTGCCAGCTCTGTCCGTGGTGCCAACATCCTTCAGGTCCTTGCCGTCTGGCGTTTCTTCCTCGGTATCGGTATCGGTGGTGACTACCCTCTCTCTGCCATCATCACCTCCGAGTTCGCCAACGTCAAGTGGCGTGGTATGCTCATGGCCGCCGTCTTCTCCATGCAAGGTGTTGGTATCCTCGTCGGTGCCCTCGTCACCCTCGCCACCCTCGCCGCCCTCCAGTCCTACATTGTTGCCGACCCCGCCTACCTCGACCTTGTCTGGCGTATCATGATCGGTTTCGGTGTCATCCCCGCCATGTCTGCCATCTACTTCCGTCTCACCATCCCCGAGACTCCCCGTTACACCGTTGATGTCATTGGTGCCGTCGACCAGGCCGCCGCCGATGTCGAGAAGGTCCTCGCCCTCAACTCCACCGCCGATGTCTCCTCCAACTGGAAGGGTGAGGAGGTCGCCGAGACCCGCGCCAACGTCAAGAAGGGTGGCTTCTGGGCCCACTTTGGCCAGTGGAAGCACGGCAAGGTCCTCATCGGTACCTCCGTCGCCTGGTTCTGTCTCGATGTCGCCTGGTACGGTCTTACCCTCAACCAGGGCACTGTCCTTACCCTCATCAACTGGAACGGCTCCAACTCGCTCGCCCCCTACGACAACTACTTCCAGAAGACCATTGGCCAGATCATCATTGTCTCCATGGGTACCCTCCCCGGTTTCATTGTCGTTGTTGCCCTGATCGAGAAGCTCGGCCGCAAGCCCATCCAGCTCCTTGGCTTCGGTGTCATTGCCGTCTGCCTGTTCATCATCGCCGGTGCCTGGAACACCATCAAGACCAACACCGTCTTCTTCACCATCGTCTACACCATTGCCCAGTTCTTCTTCCAGTTTGGCCCCAACACCACCACCTTCGTTGTTCCCGGTGAGGTCTTCCCCACCCGCTTCCGTTCCACTGCCCACGGTATCTCTGCCGGTCTCGGCAAGCTCGGTGCCATCGTCGGTACCCAGGCCATCAGTGGTCTCTGGAACAGCAGCCCCACCGCTGTCATCTACATCTTTGCTGGTGTTATGGTTGTTGGTGGTGCCTCCACCTTCCTGATCCCCGAGACCAAGGGCAAGACTCTTGAGGAGCTCTCTGGTGACGACGAGGTCTTCCACACTGATGCTTAAACGACCACCCCCCCCATCTCCTGGATACTTCTGTCTTCACCGTTTGTCCGGCCCTCGCCCTCTCCTCGCTTGTCCCAGAGTCCTTTTTTCCTGAAATTCTAGAGTTTTTCCTTTCCTCCTTCCTGCCAATCGACATGTCCAAAATCCACCACACACGCTCACAACTCCACGCTCCAGCTCGGCTTGATCTGTTCAGTTCTCTCTTTTTTTTGTTGAATTCACAACCCGACCACATCTCTTGTCTCTCTCCACAAAGTGTTTATAGAGTGCAATCCGCAAGTTTTGTACTATAGTTTGATGCCGAATGAATGAATAAACCACTCTGGGCTCTGAACTTTCTCTCGCTTCCCTGACAATATCGGTGCTTGCTTTTGCTTGCTTGCTCGGGGATGGGATGGTCATTCCTTGCACTTGCTTTGCGATGCTGGCTGGCTGGCTGTCTTTCAGTCACGGCGGATGATACCATTCGACCTGGCGGCTTTTCCACCAGGCCGACTCGGCAATCCTCCACCACCCCTCAGAACCAGCACGCGCCTCCGTGGGTATTCGTCGCTGCAGCGCTCTGACCCCCCCCCGCCGTCCCATAGTGTTTTCTTGGAGGCGATGACCTTCCACATGGCCTCCGCCTCCCGCCGTGGCCTGCGATGAGCACATCCCCCTCCCATGTGGCAGTCGAGCGGGGGGATGGGGAGGACGGGGTGACTCGGATCGCGCAAGAGTGTCCGGCCACGCCATGCCATCGCGCCAACGGGTCCTGTTTGTCCGGGAGTGCCGACATCAGGACAAGCACTCCTCATCCACAGGGCACTCCTTTGCAGGGGATCGAGATCGATGAATATGAAATATGAAATATTCCCGCTGGCTTGCCGGCGTATTTTCTTTCGTTCAACACAAGATGCGGATTGAACAGCGGCCAACTACAAACAGCGCAGGCGCAAGAAAGGTAGAGCAGAATCAAATGGGGGGGGGCGGGACGAGATCAAAGCAGTCAAACATGGTGGCTAGTTGCACGGAGAGTCAAGGCAGAGGCGTGAGAGGAACAAGAGGGTCGAAGGGATCGGGAAGGGCAGGAGCGATGCGGAAATGGGAGGTAGTGGTAGTAGCGATAGAGAGGAAAGGGAGGAGGAAGGAGAAGAAAGCGCCCAAAGAGAGATATAACATCATCCGAATGAGGGGCCGCAGGTACAAAAGAGGGGTGGCCCGGGGATATGCACTGGATACAAACGACATCATGGATGGGTGAGATGCGATGGGGGGCGGAAGGAGCCAGCGGCAGAGGACAAGACTTGGGAGACATGAGGAGGCAACCAGCCGCGATACACCCGCTCGCAGTCCGCCCTTCTCATCTCTACTCGTCATCAAGATACAAATCCCTCACAGGAGGCGGCCTCTTCTTCAGCGGGTCGGGGCGGAATGCCCCCGTAACGACCTCGCCACGGGGCGTGGGCATGCCCTCTTTCCATCGCAGCCACGTCATTTTCGGGCCGTTGACGGCTCCTTCGTTCAGTCTGAATCCAAAGACCTTCGGAACGTAGTAGGCATAGTCCGGGTACGTGACCTTGTCCTTTGGCGAGTGCTCGTCGTCGTCGTCATCATCATCATCATCGTCGTCGTCATCGTCGTCGTCTTTGTAAAAGTCGTCCACTTCCGAGTCGCCATCGTGGTGGTGGCGATCGTCGGCGCTTTCGGAGCCATCGGAATGATCTGAATCGGATTGGAACGGAGACTCGATCGTCAGCTGTTCGATCGGAGGGTCATGCAGCCGCTTGTGGGGCGAATAGAGCGGTGGTATCAGCTCCGGGAACGTGAGAAACAACATATGAGGGAAGGTCGTTCCGAAGAATGCGCCGTCAAAGTTTTGATGCGTGGGCTAGGAGCGGCCCAGGGAGTCGACGGTATGGGGTCGAGTCAAAGGAATCGTGTAGGGTGGCATGGCACGGAAACGGGGTGGAGCCGTCACATTTTTGAAGCGTCGGCCATGATGGCGTCCGTGCAGTATCATCAATCGCAATACCAGCCAAGGAAACCCCGATCGGCCAAGAAGCGAGTGCAAGCGGTGAGTGAGTGACGATGCGAGTCATTGCGTGTAAGACAGAAGCTCGAATGTTGCCTCGTCCAACCCACCAACCCACCAACACACCGACACACCGACACACCGACACACCGACACCCACAGATACAATTCACCGCGCGCTCTGGACCGAGCCATCACACCGAGCCGTCTTACCTGTGACGGGAAATACAAGTCCCCACACCGTGGGCAAAACATCTTGACGGTATCGACCCCGAGCTGGTCCGACGTGCCGCAAGGCACAAGTCCCGAGCCGCCACAGAGCACCCGCGGACAGACCCCAAAGAGCCGGGCCTGGAACTTTTCGCCCATCTGCTGCAGGCCCTGTTTCGTGAGGATGTAGCGCTGGTGAATCAGACCGTAGAGGGTGTAGGCCGAGTTCTTTGCCAGCTTTTCTTCATGCGCCGACAACGGCGTCTCTTGTTCCAGGTCCAGGATGATATCCATCGCCTCGCGGTAGTGTGGTACGAGCCACTGCAGACCCGTCAGATTGAAGTCGTCGTAGGCGAACTCTTCCGCCACTTCGACAAAGATCTCGTGGCCTTGCAGAGCCAAAGCCAAAGCCAAAGCCAAAGCCAGAATCGAGGCCATGATTAGAGCAGAACATGATAGTAGAGCGTTCGCAGAATAGATCCTTCGCAGATCCGGCCATCCGATCGTCCGAGCAGGCACGTGGAACTGGAGGACGACGGCATAGCCAGCAAGCCACGGCGAGGATCCCGACAAAGGGCATACAGCAATCCAACTCGATGGAGCCTCGATTGAACCACCAAAGAGCGAGGCATCGCCCAGACTACTAGCGACTAGGGGGGGGGATAAAAAGCGCCGCGGCAGGAGGCCTACCTTGAAGCGAGCAATACCAGTGGATCCAGCTAATGAACGAGGACCCGTCGCTCGAAGCATCGTAGATTGACTCGGATTGATCTGGGAGCAGTTTCCACAGTTTCCACAGTTTTCGCAGGTCCAGGTTAGGTCGTTGGCGAGGCAGGGGTTGGACGCCCAATATCGTAGGCATCACAGAGGCAGATCGTAGTGATGGCCGACCGGGAGCCGCAGAGACAATCCGGAAAGCGTTAGTCACTCTGTTCGACGCACCATTTCGGAGGAGCCTGCATCCGCAGCAGCTCCGGCTTGGAGCAAACCCAGCAAGAAGATCGATCCCGCCAGCAATTTGTCGCAGCAGAGCCCATCGCCCCCATATTCCGTAGATCGTATCAGCTTCGATCTCGATCTGCTCCGGTACGCTTCGGTGTGCTCCGGCTGTGGCTCATTGCCTTGTCCAAAATGCCTTCTGCCGCTTGCTTCTTGCCCTCCGCATCCCAGATTCTGCGTCCTGCGTCCTGTTTGTTCATCTCCCCTCCCCTCGACCGAAAGCCCCATCGTTACCATCATCGCTGTGAGCATCGCCCTCACCGTGGTGGTTGGCAACTTCATGGCTAGCATGGGCGTGTCCTTGGTTGGCGTGCCCAGAGGCGGTTTGGCGAGCGTATGAGTAAGCCTGGTTGAATTGTCCGCTCGGCAAGCTGCCCGTCACGACCGTTGGAAGTGAGTAGGCCGGCTGGCCGCGGAATTGCTTGGCGAGCTGGCTGGGATCGGCCATGGCTGAAGCGGTCGTTTGGTGGTGGAGTTGGGCGGTTGGCTAAAAGAAGACTCTCCCGACGCAACGGTGGAGAGAAGGGGCGATGAAGCAAGGCCCCGATTGGATGGACTGGACGGCGATGGGACAAACGTTGGTAGTATCGGCCATGTTCGAGCGGAGTCGGGAACGAACGAATAGAGCCACCGTCAAGCCGATGAATGGCCGGCGAGATAGAGCAGGCCGATCCGTATCAGTATCCCCGAATGGTTTGGGCCAGAGCGTATGGGGTTTGCAGAAAGAGGAGGAGGGAAAAGATTAGGATGCTGAAGGGATCAACAAAAGGCACCTCCTGAACTGGCAGCAGAAGCAGAGCGCTAGGGATGCAGACGCAGATGCACACAGAGAGCGAGCTGCGGCGAGTGTGCCTCCAGTGCCTGGTGTTGGACGAGAGGAAGACGGCGAGCGATCGAGTGACGGATGACGAGCGCCAAGGCCACCACAACTGACCAGAAAAGCGGTTGGGCAAACGGGCGCGACGGCCGAACAGGCGGGGACTTGTGAGCAGGAGGGAGTCTCGGAGGTTGGCGAAGTTCCTGAGCTGGTTCCGGCGACAGCGCCGACGGGTGGCCGCTACAGAGGGAGGCGACCGGCGGGGGGCAGGCTTCGGGTTGGCAGCGGCGGGAGGAAATCTACGGCGCAGACAAGATGCAAGAGAGGAGGAGGAGGCCTGCGACGACGCAACGGGGCACGGCTTTTGAGACCGGGCGTGTTGCTGGCTGGCCAGCGCAGTTTCGGGGTCTGCGGTTTGAGCGATCACCGGGCCGCCTGTGCAGGATACTTGCTGATGCTGCGTGGGGGCCTCGCCATGCAGCCGGCCACCGACAGCGGACAGGGTCTGCATCGACAGATACTGCATGTCGATGGACAGTGCATGTCGATGGGGAATGCATGTCGATGGAGAATGCATATGTCGGTAGTGCTGTGTGGGAACGATGCTGCCGGCAACGAGCTGCATTCCCCCGACACATCCCACACCCCACTCTGTCGGCACATGTCTCGGCACTAATGTGCTTATTCTCCGACCGAATAGCTGAATGCAGTGGGCATTTGCTGTGCTGGTATCTCCAGCATCACAAGTGTATTGCGGCGCTCGGAGGCCCGGCCGCCTGTTTGCCCGATCGGAATAGCATCCCGGCGGCTCGTCCAGCCAAAGGATGAGGGGAGGACACGCAGCAGTCTATCGGATGCAGGTGAATATGGATTTGGCAGAAATATCAAAAGTGCGCATGGCCACGGCCGGCCGAGGAGATGAATGGGCAAGGGCTCTCGGGTTCACGTTCACGGCCGTAAGTATGCGCATTCCCGAGTCGGCGGACTGCAATGCCAGTCGGCACGACAAGCATCGCCCGGCGACCCCCGGACGCCAATACTGGCCACGGCGGCGGCATTACTTTCGCTTGGTAATCTTGCCCGACTTGCGGCCTGCCTTGCTGATGGCCTTGGCCTTCATCTTGCGCTTGAACTGGTTCTTGTTCATGAACAGTCGCTCCTTCTCCAGCTTGCTCGTCTGGCCGAGCGACTTTGCCTGGCCATCGGTCTGCATGCTCTCGGATGACTCTTGTTCTCGGTTCGATCGCCGGCCTACCCGCTCGTCCTGCTCTGGCTCTGCGGCCTCGGTCTCCATGGTGGTGTTGGCATCGATGTGGGCAGGCGACTTGAGTGCCGCCTCGGCCTGCTTTTGAGCCAGCCGCTTCAGTCTCTCGGACTCGACGGGAGCAAACACCTGCAGTACCACGCAGAGCCGGGTTAGCGTCCGCTCCAGCAACAGCGACGGGGTGGTAATAGCCAACTGGGTCGCGATGATGCCCAAGTTGCCAGTGGATTGCCAGTGCATTGCCAGTGCATTGCCAGTGCATTGCCAGTGAATTGCCAGTGCATTCGACGCTTACGGCAGTTCGCTTGATGGCGCGGAACTTGCGCTTGATTTTCGAGTGGGTGGACTTGGCCATGGCTGCGCCGTTGATCAGATGAGTCGGGCTGGGGTCGCTCGGGGCTGTGGATTGATGCGGAACGATGCAGTGTCGGGCAAGCAGGACCCGGCAGTCGCTCTGGGGTTATTGGAATCGGAGGTGTCCCAGACCAGAAACCCGCTGGGCAACAACAAAAAAAAAGTGATTGCGCCACAGCACCGACAGCCTCGCGATCGGCACGACCACTCCAGCTCAGACGCAAGAATCACCCCGACGATCTCGATGCGAATGCTGCTTCTGAGGACGAGTCTGGCCCGCAAGCGGCTCGCCAGCCAGGCCATCGGCCGCTCCTGTGAGCGATTCTCTGCACGAGTGGGTCGGTGTGTGCTGGACGCTCATGGCCTTCACTTGGCACACCACAATCATATCCGCTCTGCACCCACACCCACACACCCACACACCAACCCGCATACCGCTGCCCGCACTCGTCCGTCGTAAGTAGCCATGGCCACCACCGTTACCATCGAGGCGCCAGAGTGTGTGTCGGCAGCGCGGCTCGGCTTTCCCATTGTCCGGGAGGCCGAGATTGACGATGCCACCGACGCGAATTGCTATAACATGGATCCGTTCTTCAACTGCAACGGAGATGGCTCTCCAGGGCGAATCGAAGGCAGACGCAGTGTCTGCATTCCATGTACTGCTTTGTGCATTGCACTCTCGGCTGTGCTCGCATCGGAGCGAAGAACGCAGCAGCAGTCATCTCGTGAACTTGCGGCATGCTCGGCTGGCCTGTCCGCAGGACGTGTGCAGCCCAGGATGCTGCGCCAAGTATCAGAGTGTGCTACAGCCGTCGCTCCTGCGAGGCAGGCGGAAGACGGCTGCGATCAGGAACAAAGTCGGCGAGCACATCCAGATCGGAGAGACAACAATTTTTTTCATCCAAAGAAACCGACTGGATCGAGCCGATTGGCCAAGCCACAACCTTGCTGCGCACCACGCCGACACTGCCACACATATGCACTGCCACACACTTCCAACAGCATGACATCGATGTCGCTGCCGGTCTCACAGCTCATCGCCAAACAGATCCTCTTCAGGGTAATCGCCAACTTGGACCTTGTTGGGTCTGAGGAAGGCACCGTACTTGTCGGGGCAGGAAAAGTACTGCACACCCTTGACGCTAATGGCGCAAGCGAGCGGGAGAATCCACAGTTTGCGGGAAAGACAGGGATCAACGAGGTTGTCAAGATCGGTGGGATCGCAGCGGCTGGTTCAGTTCGACCAGCCAAAAGGTTCCCCATAGAGTGTCCGAGCGAGCAGCTCAGTCACCCCGACCACTGAAGCGTAACTCGACAAGATGCACTGGAGTGACCCTGCTCCTACTCACGTTCCGTTGTGCTTTCCCAAAGGCTCGTCGTACTGAATGCCGACCCAGTACCCGGGCTTGAATTGGGTCTTGCCTGAGTGCAGCCATAACAGGGAAGTGGATTCAGCACAACGTGCGGCCCCGTCCAATGTGCGAGATGGGGTGGGATCAAATCGTCGGCTGGAGAGTCCAGAGAGATTGGGGCAGTACTCACCGACGAATTGGACAGACCCACGCTTTGTCAGCCCTTCCTCGGTAACGACCTCGCAGCGGTCGCCAACAGAGATTCCAGCGGCCTCGTGTTCGAACTCGTTCTCAGCATCGGCTTCATCGGGCTGAGAGGCCGTCTCGGCGTATTGTCGCAGCTTGTTGCGCTTGAGGTAGTCGCGGAGAGTGTCTGGGTGCAGGACCATCAATTGTCAAGTCGCAAGCATTGCAAGCATTGCAAGCATTGCAAGCATTGCAAACATTGCAAGGCTGGCGAGGCTGGCAAGACTGGCTCGAATCGCATGGCCAGCATGTCACGGATTGCCTGTTGTCGGTCCAGTTCACACGGCGAGCTGCGCGACCTTTCAGCATCTACGCTGGGAGGGAGGAGATTGCAGGATGTCTCTGCACACACCCATGCCTTCGTCTTACCCGATCGCTTGTTGTATTCGTCCTCGGTCAGCTCGAACTTTTTCACCGCAGAGAGATCGGTGTACTCGCCGCGGACGCGGTGGGGATTCAGGTCTGTGATCTGCCACCGAGGGCAAACGAAACGCAGCCAGAGAGTGCGTTAGCTCCCAAGGCTCTTCAGAACCCGATACGGAGCACTGGCCCAGAGGGGGACAACGGCATCTTGGGCAAGCTACCAGCAATGGCCAAATGCACACACCTGCAGACGGGCATAGTCCACGACTGGGAAGAAGCCCAGCATCTTGGAATCGTCGTCGAGCACACCCATAAACTCGTCGCTCTTGGAGTACAGCGAGACCTTCATGGTGGAGGCAGGCACTCCTGTGATGGGCTCCAGCCGTTCCTGGAGCGCCGGGGAGGACAGCGTTAGGGCATGAACGCATGCAATCCTGTCGAGACCCTGGGCCTTCATATGTGCCCTTGGGGCCGACCTCCAGACATCCGATTCCACTTCGATGGCATTGCATCGCTCGATACAGTGTCGTCTCTGCCGACTCCCCCCCCCAAATGGCTGATCCAGCAGCCCAATGTGCCTCGAGCCGGCAGCATGTAGAGACCTTTAGGCTGGCGATGGTGATGGATTTGCTGAAGCGGCGCTCAGAAGTCGCTGCTTCCGACGAGATGAACAGGGTGACGACCGCGGGACCCAGGCCCGAGATCGACATGTTTCCGGCAAGATCGGTGCTGATGGTGGCCATGACGGCAGGTGTGCTGAGGCAGGTGTGCTGAGGCAGGTGGGATTGGAGCAGACTTGATCGGCGGCGGCTGGGATGATCAAGACAACGGGGCGGGGAGCGAGGAGCAAGCCGGGCGGCGCTGATCTGGGGCTGCGGCGACGGCCCATGAGCCCGCCAACCCAATCGACGGCCGCCTCCTTCCCATCCAGGCCGCCGCCTCCTTCCCATCCAGGCCGCATCCAGCATCTATGTCGCATCCAGCATCTATGTCGCAGCAGCCTCTGGCATCCTGAGCCGCATTGCCAAGAACGAGTCTTTGCTCTCGGTCGGCAGATTCGGGGGCGAAGCACCACAGCCCAAAGCCAGCACCCCTCGCCTCCTCGCGTTCGTTCGCTCCTTCGCTCGCTCGTTTGCTAGCTTGCTCCATCGCATCAGCATCGACGACATCTGCCACCAGCAGCACTCTGGCATCGCCCATCTCGCCCCTGAACATTTTCCTCGGCTGCGTTCCGCATGTCAGCCAAACGCCCCCTTGAAGAACATCCTTCGGACAGCAGCTCGTCCTCTGACAAGATGGCCAGACTTGGCGATCCTGGTCCGCACTCAGACGCTGCGACCGATCGGCAGGACAGCGCCATATCGACCTCTACCGGCCGTATCTGTGCTGCCCTCGCCAGCCATGACATCCTCACGATCCTTGTCTGCAACGAATCCTTCCTGACAGCCCTCGATGCGACGACCCTGGTCAAGCTCCCGGAGCTGGCTCCTCAATACAAGGACATCCTCTCGCTTCTTTCCAAGGATGGATGGGTCCGCTTTATCTGCTCCAAAGCCGCCGCCGCGCCTGACTGCGGCATGCATGCCGTGCTCCAGAATCTCGGCGAATCTATTGATCCCATGGACGTCCTCCGAGGGATCGTCTACTTTCTCACTCGTGTGAAAGGATACCCCCGCAGCTTCGAGGCATACCAGAATGAACTGCCGCTGTGGTGGGCAGCAGCATCCTCGTCTTCGCTGTGCGATGTACTCGTTGACGGGCTCAGGCTCAAATGCCCCTACAACAAGGATCTTAGCGACGAACAGCTCTGCGGCAACAGCTCCGCCCACCCAGTGTGGCAGTTCCGGGCGCTTGACAGCTCCCGCATACTCTACTACCATGTCTCCACCCCGTGCTCAGGCGACTACGATTGCGAGGGAGGTTGCGATGTGCTATGCGTCGCCCGATTCGCTCATCATCCATTCCATACTGCCGAGCAGGTATCCAACCTCCTTCCGCACGAGAAGTACGCCCTCTACACGCGGCCGCTGGGCTATCTTTCTCTCTTCAACTGCTCATTTATGACGATATCCGGCTGGCCTGATTGGCTCGACCATGTGTCGCATCTCTCCTTCGACTGCGACTCGAATTTCTTCGACACAATCACAAGCCTGGATGGGTTCCCGTTGATGTCGCAGCTAGAAAACCTGACTGTGTCAAGGAACGTCCCCACCCTCAAAGGCCTCCCAAGCGAGCTGAACTCGTTGAGCGAGCTGGATTTGTCCCAGTGCCGGAGCCTTGCCAATCTCGAAGGACTTGGCAGCGTCCGCGACCTCACCAAGCTGACGCTACCCGAATCCATCCTCACTCTGGAAGGGCTGCCTCCATATCTGTCGAACCTTTCCCAGTTGGATTTGACCCGCTGCGAAAATCTGGTTCACCTCAAGGGATTTACAGAACCGCGCTACTTGCAGGTCCTGCAGCTTCCCAAGGGCCTTCGCAGCCTCGAGGGAATGCCACCGTGCATCAAACCCCTGCAAGACCTCGACCTCTCTGCATGCGTTGCCCTCCGTACTTTGGATGGTCTGTCGCAGCTGCCGTATATCCGAAAACTGCTCCTCCCTCCACTCCTCGAAAGCCTTGATATCGTCTACCGGTACATTGATCGCTTATCGACGCTGGATATGCGCCCTTGCAAACTGATTACGTCGCTCGGGCAGTGTCCGTCCATGAAGAGCATGTACACGTTGCACCTCCCTCCCTCTATCGAGTCCCTGGAGGGGCTGCCCACCCAACTCGGGTCCCTCAGCAACCTCGATATGTGGACATGCGACCGCTTGAACTCTCTCAAGGGACTGCCACCAACTCCGAGGCTGTCGCGTCTCAAGCTGCCCCGGCCAAACGGCACTGCAAGAAGTCTATCGGACTGGATTGCCTGGCTGCGAGAGTCGCCTCAGTGGCAACATCATGTCGACCCGGATGGTCACTTGGTTTCGGTCCTACCAAAGGTGAATGAGTTGTGGACACCGCTCTCCTTGGGGGCAATCGAAGCTCTCTCGGAAACCTTCCTGTCGGTCCGGCGTCTCCACTTGGCCCTGGATGAGTCTACAAGCCGCCTGGCGCTTCTGCCGCCGATGCCTTTGGCGAGCTGTGTTTTTCTCCATGGTCCAATGCGCAATCTCATGCAGCTGGCAAGGGGCGCCAGGGCCCTCAACATGATCGAACTTCGCTGCTGGTATCGTGGAACATTCGTCGGTTTCGAGCACGAGCTGCTCCAGCTGCCGTGGCCCATTCTCTATCTCTGCAAAGAACTGATGAACAACGGTCGAGTTCCGGTCGTTGCGGTCGCCTCCATGGCCGATCCGGGCCAGAGCAGCCAGCTCGATGAGCCGCAGCAATTCCCAGCCGACGATCAAATCCTGGACCTTGCTGATGACACAGAACCGATCAACATCCTCATGCCCCCAAACATTGATTCGCTTGAGGGCATGCCTCCCATGATCGACTTCATCCGGTGCTTGAACCTTCAAAACGCTCAAGTCAAGTCGCTCCAAGGCATGCCAGCCATGGAATCGCTTGAGACGCTACAGCTTGAAGTGGGCGCCACGGATTTGCAAGGAATGCCTCCAGTGCTGCCGTCTCTCACGACATTCAACATACGCAACTGTGAGCAACTGACCGCACTCAGAGGGATGTCTGCGATGCGCAAGCTGACTCGGCTGTCGCTGCCCAAGTCGATCTCCACCTTGGACGGAATACCCAGGGACATGGAGAGCCTCGAGGAGATCGATATGAGCGTCTGTGGCAAGTTGAAGACACTCGAGGGCCTCCCAATCCTACCCCGGCTCAAGAAGCTGGTCTTGCCGTCCAGCCTCAAAATTCTGGGCATTCCAGATGCCCACATCCGCTCCATCACCGAGCTGGATGCGTCCAGATGTCCGAAGCTTGAGGTTCCCACCTTGGCCCATGAGGATGTCCCCAATCCTGCCATCGACAATGCCGTTACTGTTTGATGAGCACCGGGACTTGGCTCGACAGTTAAAATGCGATTCTCGCAGCCATGGCTACCACCGCCCATCGACGCAACCGCCACTTTCCTCCCTCATAAGAGTGAGGTCAAGACTACTGTTGTAAAGCACTTTGTATATGTAGGCGTCGTGGTCTCACAAGAGAAAGCAAAGGAAAGAGAAAATAGAGAAAAACCATGCAGTAGTATGTATGACCCAGAGACTCGAGAGATGCAAAAGCACACAGGGCAATCTTCACAGGAGGGCGAAGGCGGGTGTGTGGGGGGGGGGAGAGAAGGAATCAACCTCGTGCACCCACCCTCGAGACCAGAATAGCGGCGGAACAGGGCGTTTGCGTCCCTGGAGCCAAACTCGGGCTAGAATTCAGTGAACATGAAAGAAGAAAAGTTGGAGTGGATGTGTGTTTTTCTTTTGAGGGGGGGGGAGAAAGCTAGTTTCTTGGGGACGAGATGAAGATGGGTTGAAATGGGTGGGCGAAGGGATAGGAGCGACATGAACACGGCAGCGTGACTGGGCTGTGGGTCGCAGAAAGAGAGCAGCGGGGCCCCCGGCTTGCATCTTGGAATACAATGCGCGTCGGCCTTCATATTATACATCGGAAGGAGGATCCTCGGACCGCTCTAGCTTTTCTTCTTCCATAATAATGTCGGGATCTGAAGGCCAAATCATCCGCTTCATGCTGTGAGGCGAGGGAAGAGGGAAAGACAACGTATCACCACCACCGGTGTCAGCAAAGCGGCAACAGTAACCGAGCGGTTGCCGTGGCTTGCAAGCATCCATACAGCCGGACGACCCGACAGGAGAGCAAACCTGGATGCCACCCGAAGCACGGCCGATACCCCTTTTGATGCGCCACTCGCACTGATACTTACTAGATGCAGATCAAATCCGGAAGAACACAGCACACGGGCATGAGCAGACATGTGAGCCAGTAGGCCGGCAGGACGTGCTGGATCTCAGAGGTGCCGTACTCGACCATGTTGAAGACAAAGTCGATAATAAACATCACCGCCACGTTGCTGAGGAGCGAGAACGCAATCGTAGACAGGGTCAACCACGTCCATCGTTTCGTCTGTAGCGAATGCTTCAGAAGCACCGTCAGCAGTACGGGTGTTCCAAAGAGGTAGCATTGGATCCAGTAGCCGGTGCTGTGCCCATTCGGCGCCAGCGTGCCGTCGTAGTTGATCATGTAGACTGAGCCAAAGATAGCTGGAGCCAAGATCCGGAGCAAAAGAGCGTCAGGACGTTACATGCAACAGCCAGACCGACAGCCAGACCGACAGCCAGACCGACGGCCAGACCAACTCATCGCCGCTGGTGAGGCAGCGCAGCAGTGCCGCCCCAGATCCAAGCCTGGAAGAAAAGCTTACCAAAGGCGTGCCAGGCCATACTGGTGCCGACTGTGGCGAACCACGTCCAGTTCCAGTACAAGCCCGCTCTGAGCTGCGTATACAGCTCGGGGTACTTGAGGATGCCCTTTTCGGAGACATCCTTTTCGTAGAGCGACAGGACCAGCGGCGGGAAGAACGTGAAGACAATGTTGAAGAGGGTGAAGAATACCTCCTCATACGCCGTCTGGTTCAGCAGCAGTAGTAGCGTTGGCCAGATATGGGGCACAGACGTCGGAGCAGCGACGGAGAGCAAAAGTATGTGTGAGGTTCATATACACGGTCGGCAACGGGAGCGATTGACTATGCCATGGATGAATGCGGCGCGGCGCGGCACGGGGGCAGATGCATAGACAGAGCGACCTTTCGCTGGAGCGATGGCCAAGAACAGTTGCCGATTCGACACAGATTCCACATAGATGCCACACAGATTCGACACAGGTTCCACACGGATGCGCGAATGACTGTTCGACAACTCACCATCGCCGACCAGCTGCTTTCAAAGCCGTACCACCACTGCACCGTGATGAAGGCCAGGTTCTTGTAGAAGCTGTAAAAGATCAGGGCCGCGAAGCGCATATACGAATATCGGCCATGAACCGCCATCAATCGCTTCAGGAACCGGAACTCGCCAATGGCATAGTCGGCCGCTCGTACGGCCTGGGTTCCTTCTCGACCCATGATGCCGACACCAACGTTGGCGCACTGGATCATCGAGACGTCGTTCGCGCCGTCGCCGATCGAGAGCGTGACCTTCTTGAGCTGAGACCGAACCAATTTGACCACAAGGGCCTTCTGAAGCGGCGTCACCCGACAGCAGATAACACTGTCGCACCGCACGCCAATGCTGAGGAAGAGACTCGGTAGGCTCGCGCCGCTGTTGAATATGTGTGTCAGGGATTCACCGCTCACGACCAAGCTAAACTTGTCGTTCTAGGAAAAACAAAGGAGCCGGTTAGCCCACATCGCAAGGATCTAGCTGGGTCTTGGCTACAAAGTATGGCATCGACACCATCGGCAGCGTCGTCGTGAAAGGCCACCCCTACCGGTGACTGGTTGATGGACTGCATCATTTCCTCCATCGCTGACTTGCATGTCTTCTCATTTGCTGCGTTGAGTTTCAGGATATGGGCATCACGATCCAGCAGCGAGCTGGAGTGGCCAATGTTGATTGCTGTCTCCTGTTTGTCGCCGGTCAACAGCCAAATCTTGATGCCAGCCTTCATTCGGATTTCCAGTCGGAGGAAGAGAGGAGCGGACAATGAAAGCAAACAGTTAGACATTCGAGGCGCGGTCTATATCCGTTGGCGAATGGTCCCCCGGTTCGGGCCGGATGGCCAAAGCCTTCAAACCAAGCTCAATCGCGCAGCATTATCAAAGGTCGAGAGGGGAGGAGAAAGGCCACGGGTATTACCTTCAGCAAGTACGCGATGGTCTCGGGAACTTCGTCCTGGAGCTTGTCCTCAATGGCGGTACATCCCAAGAACTGCATGTCGGTCTCGATGCTCTCGCACACGGCTGCGATTTTCTGCTCGCGGGCCGTCAGCGACTGCTCGGCCTCATCGTATTTGATCTTGAAGGTGGCGTACTCCTGCTCAGATAGCTCCTTCCATGCGACCATGAGTGTCCGCAGTCCAGACTCGGAAAAGAGCTGGAGTGCCCGCTCGGCCTGTGCGATCCGCGCCGGCGGGTTGACCGATTGATCCGGCGACAGACGCGCGAGGATGATGTTGTCTGCGCCTTTGGTATATAGCCGGATGGCTCCGTCGGGCATGCGGGTGATGATGGACATGCGCTTGCGGTCGCTCGAGAACTCGAGGATCTGCAGAATCGGATACTCTTCCCGGACACCACAAAAGGTGATGCTGGTGTCGGACTTTGACCGCTTTGTCATGATGACTTCGTTTTGGTTGATGGCCTGCAGCAAGGCAGTTTCGTCTGGAGACTGCGATTCGTACATCAGCTCGCCAGTGAATTCGTTGACAGACGGGATGGCAGTGTGGCATAGAACCATTGTGTGGCAGAACTTGATCAGGGTGTCTTTGTGTGCGGGTGAGATGCTGGGGTCCTGTGAAAGTGTGCACAGTTGACCAGGCCAAGCACAGGTGTGGTCGAGTGGGTGAATGAGGCGATCGGAGAGCGCCAACCGCCGCCGTCGGCATTGGGAGAGTCGACAGTCCAGCGTGTTCGGGTGGGAGTAGTTCCAGTCGAGAGACCGGGTGGGTTTGTTGGGGTCAGCGCATGCATAAAACCGACCATGCCGTTGAATGGGTGGCAAGTGTCGCGACGAGCCCATTGGACAGTCAGATCGCCACGATTGACGCGGCGATCAGGTCCGGGTCAAGTTCAGAAAGGCAAATGTGACCCACATAACCAAGAGGAAAGTTGGTGTTCACAGTCAGTTTGCGGCTATCGAGTCTATATCACAAGATGGCGTGCACTCGACAGGTCGCTATAGCGGATACGGCTCTAACTTCCAGTGTCGACACTATCCCATCAGCGTCGACCTTATACCGTCATCGCCAACGGACCGCTTACCCTCAGAGCGCGCCCAAGCTGGCCTGGTGACTCCATCTCATCGTACACCGAGCCGTTAACAAGCCATTTGGAGAGCTTCATGCGGTTCTGTGTCAATGTCCCGGTCTTGTCCGAGAATATGTACTCGATAGCGCCCAGATCCTCATTCAAGTTGGAGTTGTTGACTTTCATGCTGCACTTTTCGGTCGTGCCGTCAATCTTCTCTTTGTCGTACTTCATGTTGTCGTCCCACATGATGAACTGTGCCTGGGCAAGCCGAGCCAGCTCGATCGTGACAAAGAGGGATATCGGAATGACGTAGGTGTATATCGAGAAGAAGCCAACGGTGACTCCGAAAACGTGAGTGCTGATGGATGTCTCCACAGGGCCGAGATACCACTCAATGGCATAGTCGTTGGGCTGGGTCTGCATGAACGCCGTCTCTTCTTGGAGGATGGAGATGTAGCCGGAATACTCGAGCATCACACTAGAGACAAGCAGCACTGCATTGTAGGCGAACGCAACGAGCACCAGATAGTTTAGCTTGCGCTCCATAGTGGAGGTCTTGCCACCGGTCTGCTTCAGGTTCTTCATGATCTTGGTGTCGTTTCCCGTATAGACAACGACAGCGTAGACCCAGTCGGTGTTGCGGATAACAGCACCGCGCAGCACCGCATTGGCAGCAGATAGCGAAGTCACAGAGGGCGTTTGGGTTTCTGCATCAGGAAGGATGATCCGGCCCTCGAATGTTGTGAGATGCTCGTTGGGGTGCTCGCATTCTATCCGTCCCCTGAAACTAACAAAAGACTGTTTCGGGGACCGAGAAACAGTGCGAATTAGCCGCTGCTGCGTGTGCAGGATGGCCGCTGTGGCAAGCAGGGACAGACAAGACGAGCTCCCCGCGAACGCAGTCTCACCAACCGCAGACAGACGGGTGCGAGCAACGAAGCAAATGGTCACCTGAGGGGTATTCCAGTGATTCAGTTTGGTCGGAGCGGATTTTCGCTTCAGATTTGTCTCACTGTGGACGGCAGCGGCGAGTGCAACAAAAGCGGAGCGGGGGTGTTAGGTGAGTAGGGTCCGGCAAGGTCCGGCAGGGTCCCGAAGGATCCGGCAAGGTCCGAGATCAAGTCCGAGAGCGCGCATTGCCCTGGGCGGAAGCGCTGCGAAGCGGGCCGCGTTGGAGTGTGCAGGTCGATGGTCACAGGCCAGGGATTCTTGCGGGGTCGCTTACCCGTCGAGCTCGGCCGTCTCGATGAAGCAGGTTCCGTCCTCGAAGCTCGTGCTGACGAGGATGCAGTCAACAGGAACCTTGGAGCCTTTCTCCATGAATATAACGTCGCCGCGCTGAACATTCATGCTTGATATGCTCAGCTTTTGTCCATCTCGGATGACGAAGACTTGCTGGTTGTTGGCCTCCTTATCGGCCTTGTATCTCGACTGTTGCGGCGGGCCGCCAAGCGACGCGGAAGCGAGGGAACCGCAAGATCAGAAGAGGGGGATATGGGCAACAGGCGGCGCCGCGATATGATCAGCAACGGATCCACAACAGATCCGCAGCATCGGGATTGTGGTGGGCATGTGACGCTTACATAGTCTTCGATGGCCTCCTTGGCAGCGGTAAAGCCCAGCACAAAGATGAGCGGCGAGATTTGCGTGATCGGCGACAGACTCGATACTTTGGAGATGACCGAGAGTGCACCGAGCAGAAAGTAGATGTTGTAGAATCGATGAAACTGCAAAGAGCCAAGTCCGACGTTGGCGTTGGCGATCGGCATCGGCATCGGCAATCGGCGCGGCAGAAGGGATCAAGAGCGCATTAGACACTGGCGACAGGGCATCCAAAGCCATTCATCACGAGCTCGAGCTCGAGCCAGAGTTGAGAGATGCGCCATCGATTTGAAACGCGAGGCGGATATATGGTGCACAGATGGTACAAGCACACTCTCGACTGGGTCAGGGAGGTGAACTGGCAATCTAATCGAAGCGCTTGAGAAGATGCAGGAAAAGAGCCGGCAACGAGGGATGGAGCGCCAATGCTAGAATGGCGGTGGATGCATGCAACCCCAGCAACACCCAGCAACCTCCAGCAACACCCAGCAACCTCCAACCAAGACGGCAGCGATCGGTATACCTGGTAGTAGAGCGTGAGCGGCAGGAACGACAGCAGGGTGTATTTGGTTGTGCGGATGTAGTTGGAGGCCTTTGACCACGAGCCAGGCACCGAGGGCAGCTGGACCACATACGGATTGTCGTCGAGCGTGCTATTTGCTATTTCGTGTACCGACGGGCTGCCTGGCAGGAACAGCTTCGACATGAGCGACCGCCGCGGGGTGGTGGTTCCGGGAGTTATTACGCCGTCGGCCGTCGAAACGCGCCTCGAAACATGGGTGATGGAGGGAGACCGATGTCTGCTTTGGCTGTCGACGACGACGCCGTCCTTTTCCGCCTCCATGGTCTGGATGTCTATCTGCAGGTCGGGAAAGGGCGTGTGCGGAAGGACGGGGCTGGCAGGGAACTGGTCCAGAGGAAAGGTGGTGGGTGTTGAGGGAGGAATGGCTGGGGAAGTAGCAGAGAGGGAAAGCGGAGGGCGATTGGGAGGCCGAGGACGTGCTCCAGGAAGAAATCAAGGCCGGCGAGGGGACGGAAGCGTGGGGATAAAAACGTGCAAGCGACCAGGGCGAGCGTGCAGGCAGCCAGACGAGCGAGCGAGCGAGCAAGCAAGCAAGCGGGCGCCGGCGGTGCTGGCTTTTGCAAGGGAACGTTGAGACAGCCGGAGGATTCGCGAGCCGAGCAAGAGTCCGGCGACGACCCGCGGGGACGATTTCGTGTTATTTGAGCGAGCGTGCAAAGGATCAGCAGCGGCCCAGGCGCCTTGGCGGCTCGGGGATGCGCGAACGGGGGTCGGTGCCTTCCACGCCAAGAGAGTGGCCAAGAGAGCGACCAAGAGAGTGACTGCGAGCCGGCGAAAGGGATCTTGGCGGTCCCGAAAGCAGCAACACGATGGGGAGGAGGAGCAGCAGGTCCAATGGGAGGCCTGTCCCGAGGCAGTCGACAAAGGGTCCTGGCCACGCCCGAGTCGAGTAAAGTCGCCCTTATTGAACCGCGACACTCCAACGGGCAGCTGGACTGTGTGGCTTGTGTGGCTTGTGTGCCCTGGGCGATGTTGATCGGCCGCCTGGCTGGACGACGTCGGCGGCGCTCGCACTGTTGTGATGGACTGGCCGGTGAGATCTTGTTGGGACAGACGTCCAGGGAAACGATATGACCAGCTTGGCTGCTCTTGGCCGGGTGCTCAGTATGATCTGATACAACATTGGTATGGTATGGCATGATATTCAGCACGGTGTATTGCAGAAACCAACGACCAGAAGCACGAGCCGAACAGCGCCCATGTCTGTTCTGTGTCTGTGTCTGTGGCGTGTGTGCTTGAGTTGAGCAGAGTTGAGGGGATTACAAACTGAGTTGAGCATTACAAACTGAGCTGAGCATTACGAACTGAACGGCGGCTGTGTCTTGGCTGATCCCAGTGCAGCGAGCTCGATCAGACCCGGTGCCGCCAAGACCCTCCGACGGCGCTGGATAGGTCCATATGTATGGCCTGGCTGGCTGGCCTTGGATCGGGATTGCAGAGCTGCGTCTGCGTTGTCGAGCTGCGTCTGCGTTGTCGAGCTGCGTCTGCGCTGTCGAGCCCAACCAGCCGGGAGATTTCCAGACACGCTGCCGCTGGCTCAATCGGCGAGATCGTGCTGCTGAATCGCGCTGCCGAATCGGGCACCCGAAGCCACGGGGCCTGCCACCCTTGAGTTGGCTGCGCGTCAAACAGCGCCACGCAGTCAGTGTCTGCGCAGCACCCAGAACCCGTTCTGTGCCAGCTTGCACAAGACCGCGTCGTGGCGCGCCCTGTCCTTGCCATTGTTCTCCAGCTCCCCGAAGGTTCTTCCTGGCCCGCAGGCCCCGTGCGCCTTGTCGCTCTCTTCGGACGAGCACAGCCACCGGCCTGTTTTCCCGGCTCTGGTGTCCTGCCCTGGCAAGGGTCGGCAATCGGGGGTGATTCCCACGCTACTTCCTCGTCCTCGGTGTCGAGCAAGCCGCTCGATGACGATCTGCTCGGACTACTGGAATGTACCCCCAGACCAGCGCTGCCTAGATTGGTGGCCTCTCTCTCTCTTTCTCTCTGCCCAGCCCGGCACTTGAGCGTGCGCAACCCTGGCGAACATCCACAACTTTTCCCGATCTGTCGTGTCCTGAATCTGCCCCATCACTCGGCTGCGGCCATGCGCGAGAAGAAAGCCAAAGCCCCTGCGGTGGCTCCGTCAAAGCCCACCCCGGCCGTCACCAAGCCGGCCCCCGCGGCTGCAAAGAAACCGGTCGCTGAAAAGAAGGATGCTGCAAAGAAGCCAAAGGGCAAACCCGGATCAAAAAAGGATACTACTGCTGCTGCCAGTCCTGCTCCAAATGCCTTGCCCTCGGTCGCCGCCCTTCAGGAGACCGAGGCCAAGAGGAAGGACGCCGCTCGCAAGATCCTCACGTTCATGCAGCGGGTACATGCACGTAAGCTGGAGCAGAAGCGGGTCGAGTACGAGAAACAAGTCAGGGAAATGGAAAAGAAGGCCTATGCCGAACAGGTGGCCTTTGAGCGCCGGATGCTGGAAAAGGAACGCCAGCGCGAGGAAGAGCTGGTCCGCGCCCGCAAAGAAAAGATTAAACGTGAGCATGATCTGATGGAAGGCGCCTTTGACGGCCAAACCGACCTGCTCAAGAAGCTGCTTGAGGAAGGAAAGATCTTTTATGACTTTTGCGACAAGAGCGGAAATACCCCCATCAGCGAGGCCGCTGCAGGCGGGCAATGCGACTGCATCAGGCTTCTCTATGACTATGGCGCCGACATCAACCGCCAGTGCCAGTTCAAGCGGACACCGCTGTATCGCGCCATCTTTGGTGGGCACATCGACGCCGTCAGGCTTATCCTTGACCTCGGCGGCGACCCCCGAATTCCAGACGAAGAGGGCCAAGCGTGTCTCAAGATGCCGTGTCTTCCCGAGATCGGCAAGATTGTCCAGGAATGGGACCTTTCCAAGACCGATGCCCTTCTTCAAAAACTCGAAGGTGTCAAGCAGCTCAAGCAGAAAGAATTGATCGAGAAGCGCGCAACTCAAATGTCCCAATTGAACCAGGCGCTGGAGGACGCTCAAAAGGCACATGCCATGGCCCAACAAGAGCTGTCCTATGTATACTGCCAGCTCAATATCCGCATCAACGAGCACGATCTGCTCATGAGCGAAGGCAAGGATCTCTCCATCATCAAAACCGCCATCCACGAATACGAAGACAAGCTTGACCATGCCCGGGCTGCTGCCAAAAAGGCCGGAGATGCCCTTAGTGCATGCAAAGAAAAGATCGAGCTGCAGCAACAAACCGATGCCGAGCAGACCGGAGCCCCGCCGGGCCAAGCTGCCCCCGAAAAGGGTATCAAATGCAACATCAAGCAGCTCGAAGGGTTGCTGCTGAAGCCCGATCCGAGAGGCGAGGTCCTGAAGAGCAACGGACAATGGCCCCTGGTCGTTGATCCCTCGGGACGGTCCGCCGTATTTCTTAGATATGCAGACAGGTCGGTGTGGGCCCTCGCCTCTGTCGGACTCACTCGGCATCCTGAAGAGGATGTGTGCCCAAGAGCTAACGAGGACGGCGCGACGTTCTCAGCAATATCTTGCAGGTATTGAATCCACAGCACATGGATGCCGAAAAGATCCGGTAAGCACCGATTCTACGGGCGATATTATCGACATCGAATGCGAGTGTCTGGCGTCACCCAGCACCATAACGCTGCATCCGATAGTTCATAGCATTGTGCAGCACGGGATGGTGTTTGCTTGTGCCCAATGGCGTCGGATAATATCGTGCGAATGAGGATGGCTCACCCAAACCCATCACCACTGGCCAAACGCGGCACCCCATCGATGCTGATTCTGGGTGCGAACGTCCTGGGTCCCACGAAACCTTGCCAGCATCGCAGTCATTGGATCCATTCGATACGGCAAGCCTCTGGTGATCGACATTTGCGAGGTAGTGTTATCGGCTCGACAGACCTTTCGCATCGGAAAAGTTGCTCCGATCTCATGCTGGTCTCTGGTTCTCGACTGACTTTTGGCGCGGGTGTGCCCCAAGGTCGATGTCTCCAAGTCCATCCCAGAGTACTTCAACCGGGTTGAGAAGGATCTGTACGCCTCCATTGTGTCCCGCAGCATCCTGCAGAACGAAAAGTACCTCAGTTTGTGTCGCAAGGGAGACGGGGTGAGTCGTCGAAAATGGTCTGACACTCTCCTTTCCATCCAATCAAGTAGTCCTGCTGCCTGGTTGTCTGTCGCTTTATCTTGGTTGTGTGTTTCCCATCCATTATCCCGCTTGGTTGTGCGCTTCCCATCCAGTATCCCCTTGGGTTATTCGATCCGCTTCCGTTCCCCCAACGATATCTCGAAGACTACCTCCCTCTGCATTTCGTTGCCATGGAAGTTCTCGGATCAGTGTCAGTGCTGCGGGGGCTGATAATGGGGGCTCGTCCCCTGAATTGAATCCACTAATGCCATCGTCTCTGCCTGATGCACCAGGATCAGTACAAGCGCGAGTGCTTCCATCAGCGATACGTCGAGAACTTCAAGTTCATCATCCTGACCACCAACCGGTTCCCCTCGGAGGTATGTTGTGGGACTTTTGGCGAGCGGTCGAGCAGACATCATATCCACGAACTCTGAGGTTCTGGAGACTCTTCTGTGGACATACGATCCGCACCACCGCTGATCCCTAGTGCTGAACTGCAATGCTAGGACCTCGTCCAGGCCTTTTTCCCGGTTCGGGTGGTGTGTTGAGTGTCTGTCGTCGGGCTGGGCAGACCACGCTGATGTCGCAACCTGGAAATCCGTCGTTGATTCACCGGCTGTGCCGATCCATTCGGCGGAGTGGGATATCTACAGCCGATTCAGAAGAATGCGTGTACCGACATCAAGATACTCGGCCTTCTCGAATCACTTGGCTTCCCGGCACTGTGAGCACACCTGGAGATCGAGTCGCTTGAATCGCTGTCGCCTGGGTGGTGCCATTCGCTTGCAGGGAGCCATCTGTGCGAGAAAGCGTCCTTGATTTACATGCAGAACTCCGTCACTGAATAGTCATACCCGGCGCGATAACGTATTTGTCCAACGACCAAAACCTGCTTTTTATTGGATTGGCTGTAGCGATCCGCCACTCTGCTGCAATCAGCAGCTCCATTTCCTCCTTCTGGGCTGAGTGGCTCGCTCCCTCAATCAAACCAGCATCGCTTCTCCCAACCATTCCCCAATTCCGATGTTGCTGCGTTCGAGGGCAGTCCCGGCCCAGCTCGCCCTGCGAGTCCTTGCGCATCGCCTGCTCTCCACATCGACGTCGTCCGGCTCCCTCCAATGGAACTTACCGCCCACAGTCGGTCGCAGATTGCGGACGCACGGCTATGCCGTTGTCGACGACGCCCTCCCCAGCCAGGATTTGCTGACGTTTCGAGATGAACTCGTCAACGCCGCCATCGACAACACTGCTCTACTGACGGCCAACTCGACCATCCTGGTGAAGAAGGACGGATCCTCGACCCTGATCCCCAAGCACGGCATCGGCGAGTTCGATCTGTCCAATGCTGCCGTTGCCCACAAGCTGCCGCAACTGGCCCGGTTCTCGGACTCGGGCGATCTGATCCGGGTGCTGCAGCCCCTGCTGTTCCCCGACAACGAGCGACGCCTGGCACGGCAGACCGTCAAGGCCCAGATCAACTTTGGACGAGGAGCATGCTTTCCGCTCCATTTCGACACCGACGCCTCGATCGACCATCGCGCCGTGACGGCAATCATGTACCTCAACGAGGACTACCAGAGCCCCGACGGTGGCTCGATCCGAGTGTATCCCTTTCCTGGTGCAGTTGTCGATATCGAGCCAAGGCTGGGCCGGCTTGTGTTGTTCTCGTCGGCATGGTGCCTGCATCGGGTGCTCCCGTCGACAGCCAACTCCAGGCTGTGCTTCACCACCTGGATCACCACAGACGAGCCCAGCCCATATCCAAAAGATCCCCCGTCCGAGCCCACCGATCCCGATGGCGACGAAGCGTGGGAGTATCTCATGTATCCGACACACCGCAATCACATCCTCAAGCTCGTCTACGCCGATGAATGGGCTCGGTCCATTGTCGAAAGCCATCCGGCCGGGCACCTGCACGATCTGCTGCTCGAGCAACACTTTCGAGATGCCGAGATCATCGCCAGGGCGTATGGACGGTATTTGCCGCTACTGGACCGATATCTCGCCAGTGGATCGCTCGCTCCACGGGTTTATGGATCCGAGCCCCGGGATGAGGCCGATGTCGATCCCGAGCGCAAGGTGGCGTGGTTCTGAAGCGCCGATGCTGACCGGATGCGATCGAGTGCGTGCAATAGATTGATCCCATTCCCAAGCACGCTGCTCGAGCCGACCCCAATTGCGCTTTGCAAAGAACTTGGCCGTCGTCGCTGCTGGCATGGTCATCTGCATGGACAGGCGCCCTCGACCAGCCCTCAGGACCCGGCCCAGTGTCGCCACGCCCCCGTGGTCATGCGGATCGCTTGTCTGCCTGCCCGGCCTGTCCAGGCCCTTGGCGGCGCTCTATTTCTTGGCCAGAGGCCATCCGGCTTCTCTCCCATCCATCTTGCCTGCTGTCCATCGCACCCATCGCATCGCATCCCACCCTCCGTAATTGCCTATCCAATGTCCCGAATCACTCTCACCGAAGGTGTCGTCGGCGGCTTCGTCGCCCCCACCCCGCGCCGGCTCGTCATCATCGACCTCGATGAAAGCGGCGGCGTCCAGATCCAACATCACATCAAGACCGGCGGCAGCGGGCCCAATGCCGAATACAAGGTCCTCCAAAGCCCTCCCGAGATCTCGGTGTAAGTCCGAACTATCGTCACCGTCTTCACCACCGTCGTCACCACCGTCGTGGTCCCGCTCTCGCACTCGCTTGATGCCTTGCTTGAATGGTCTCCAGACACATTCGGCTTGCTCGTCCGTCTGTACTGATTGCTGCCTTGCCTCTTCCACTTCCAGCCTGGAGGTGACTAGCCTCACCAACAGCATTGTCCAGAACTTCAGAGCTCTCCCTCGCGAAGAGCCCGTCGGCGGCGAAGATATTTACCATTTGTACGTGTTGATTGCTGTGGTGCTTCTGGGTGCTGAGTGCAGTGGATACTTGCTCGATGCTGTACCGATCCTCATCTCTGGCGTATATGCCAACAGGGATACCCAAATTGCGATCGAAACCCCTGACTTTTCGTGGTGCAATGGTAAGCAGCAATCCGATAGCACAATGACCGGGCCTCGGCTGCGTGCAGATGGCAGTCCAGTCGCTGTGGATCTGTTGTTTGAGCAACACCTGCAGCCGCTCACATCGGCCTTTGCCAGTTGCTGACCCGTTCACTCAATGCCACCCATGCTCCGTCCTCCGTCTATCTGTCCAAACTCTAGTGGCCAACCAGGGCTGCAACATCGTTCCCTCCAGCGTCAAGCCCACGGACTCTCAGAAGCAGCAATTCAAGGCTGCGGCTGCCAGTCTCATCAGCCTGGCCGAAAAGTACGCCACTGTCACTGCCGATATCTGAGCCGCCGATATGCCTGCTTTCCTGAAACGATCGATAGTCCGCAATCGCTCCGAAGGTCCGAATCCAAAACAAAAAAAAAGAAAAAAGTTGTGTTCGATGGGCTCCAGCTGCGTGGGTGGATTGTACTGGAAGAAAGTTGATTATTAAAGTCAATCCAGAAAAAAAAAGAGGGACTCCTTGGTTTTTGGTCATTGACCGAACAATTTGCAGCCAAATACCATCGCACCCTGGAAATGACTATTCTGTGATGCGGCGATACGTCCTCATCCAGTGTGTCTAACAGCACCATTCACCGCTGACACTCCGAGACCAGTGTGCATGTCGACTGTGGATACCGGAGAGCGACCGGCGGTCTTCACTCAGAGGCTGCCAGGTGATTTGATTTATTCTTATGGCTTCGCTTGACGCAAGCCATCACATACTACATGTTCATGGAATGGGTAGCGTCCCGTTTCTTTTGAAAAAGCAAGTCGCTGCTTGCCCAGGGGATTCAACAGCACACGCAGTCGAATACGATATGTCAACCGGCGCCGCGTAGTGCCATTGTGTGTCCCATGTATCTGGGCTGCGAGCCGGACGAGGGAGGAGGAGGAGGGCTGCTGGATCGACGGCTCATCGCCGGTCTGGTCTGGTCTGGTCTGGTCTGGTCTGGTCGAGTTCAGAGCGTCCGACCGCGACCACAGGCGCTATGTGGCTCCTGGCAAAGCCAAAAGGGAAAGCGTGCCCGCTCTCCAGCCTGGCCTGGCCCTGACCTCCGTCTCTGCGGCCCTCTGCTTGCCCGACCTCCTTTTCTTCCACAGGCCATACCATGGAGCCCTCGATCGCCCCACCTGAAGAGAGCATCTCGCAGTGGTAATAGCCGTCGTTACCACCTCCTGCTGTAAACAGCCTCGGCTCGTAAAGGCTCGATGAGCCGGCAGCATCGTTCCGATGGTCTTGCAGGATCATTGCCTTTGCTTCGGCAACCACCCTCCCTGCTCGTCGACGACACTTGCCTCCTCTGCTCCCGTCCGTTGGATCGCTGTTGCCTTGGAAACAATCAGGCCCCTGCCATCAGCCGGCGGTCTGGATGGGCCTATGGTTCGTGGCTCGCGCTTGCCCACTTTGGATAACTGACCGTGGACACTCTGCCGCCGGCCTTCAATCTCCCTCCCCTATCGTCGCCACAGCAAAATATGCCTGGGGACAATCAGCGAAGCCTACATGACAAAATGCGGACACAGCTTCTGGTTAGTCGGGGGGTGCGGCTTTAGTGACTCACCCAACCCCGCGATGTCGGTGAGGGATGGGCGATCGATGGGCGATCGACGAGCGACTTGATCCGTCGCCGGCAAGACGAAGATGAAGTCGGGGCGATCGGTATCGCTCAGGTCGGATGCGTCCCGACTCCCCCGCCTCCGGGCAATCGAGCCATCGAGTCATCGAGTCATCGAGTCATTCGGCTCCTCCGGCTCGGTAGTTGTTGCCTTTGGTGCTTTTTCTTGTGTGGCTGCTCTGGGCCTTCCCTGGCGATACCAATGTCCAGCTCGATTGCTCTCTGGCTGCCTTGCGTCCTCGGCTCGCCACTGGCTCGCCATCCGCTCGTCGGTCTGTCCGCATGGTCTCTGCCAGCGGCTCTCGTTCCCCCCCGTCCTCCGCGGAGCCCTTGATCATCCAGACTCATTTCGTCCCTGTCTCGACAACCTCAGTCATCGCTGCATCCGGTCGCAACTCGATTACCGTCTCGAATGTCCCATCTGCAAACAGCCGGTCGGCGTCGAAGAGATATATCCCAACTTTTCATGTAAGTCGGCGGCGAGGTGATGTTGCCGGCACTGCGCCAAGCCGGAGCCCCTCATCCATGCAGCAGCGCCTCGAGCCCACAGTGCCCGGCAGTCAGGATCGGCCTGTGTGCACTATGAATCGAATATCAGCTTCCTTACCAGATCTCCCGTGTCGGCCATGGCACCTGGGATCGTTTCTGATGCCGCATTCTCGCTCTGGCTGGGCTGGGTGTGCATGCCACCTCGCCCCATCCTGCCTGTACCGTGCCTTGCCTCCGTACGAAACGACTATCGCTGGATTGCATCGGGCCCACATCGATCCAGTAAACAAGCTCATCACGGAATCGCAAGCCCCATCAACGACCGCCTCTCCGTCAAAGTTGATTGATCCCTCGGCGCTTTCGCTACAGGGTATGTGCGTTATCGACGCTGTGGATGGGGCAGAGCCATGTAGTGGCAAAGGACAGCAACCCGGTGCCCCAACGAGCCAGCACCACACTCATCCCAATCTATGCGGCGTTCTACAGGAATCACCGACCTGATGACTAGCTTGGTCGACCGCCGGGCAAAGATCGTCCAGAACAGCAAAGAAGTCGCCCTGGCTCTTACTCGAGACTTTCTGAAGCGAACGATTGTTGTCAAAGAGCAGGTTAGAGCGGCTACCGCAGACTTGCAACCCCTGGCCATGGGCACAGCCTCGAAGTCTTGGCTCTGTGCAGTCGCCGGCATTGCGGATCTGTGCTGCGCTGGAAGGATCGATGGCTACTGACTGCGGCGGCGATCGTGGTGCGTCATACAGGAGCTCAAGAGGCTGCAGCAGCAAATTGGCTGTCTCACCGACGACCTGTCGTATGTCGAGTCCCAGTCAAGCGAGCTGAGCAAGCGCCTGCATGGTGCTGCGCCTACAACAGCAACGGCCCAGCCAGCAACTCCAGCGCGAGTCCCGACGAACGTCCCCGAGAGCGACGCTGCTGCGACATCGTCGTCGACACGGCCGTCCGACGCACATGAACGAACAAAGAAGCGTAAAATAGAGGAGACGGAGGAGCCGCCTTCCAAGGAAATCGACAAGCAAACCGCAGTCAGTCTGCCAGCAAGCATCGAGCGGATGGCAGAGAAGCAGGGCATGAAGGTGCAGTACCACTTTGAGGATCTGCAAGAATACTACTTTGGCCATCGGAACGAGCCCCCGCCAGGCTCCCAGCCGGCTGCGACCGACCTGACAACTCGAGTGGATCGGTTTGTGGACTCGTTTGCCAACACCCTCAACAGCTTCTCGCGAGTCTCTCGATTCCGGCTGTTGTATCTCCTGAACTACGCCGACTCGAGCATCACCACGACATCGATTGTGTCGTCGATCGAGTTTGATAAAGATGACGAATTCTTTGCGACGGCCGGGGTTACCAAGAAGCTCAAGATATACGACTATGAAGACGTCATCAAGACCTATACGTACCAGCGCCGGGACAACTTTATTACCCGACCGTACTCAGTTTCTGCTCCGTACCTTGATTTGGATGTGATGGATGGACTGCCGCGGCACCGAGAGGTGGCCATCCCGACCGAGCCAACGTACATCAGCCGACGGGATGACATTGAGTATATCCCAAAATACCCGATACGAGATATTGGCTGCAAGTCCAAGATCAGGTGAGGGCTCCCTGGGCAAGCAGGGGTGTGCATTGGACGTGGTTGGCTGTGGGGAAGGGTGGAGCCGCGACGACGTAGGCCCGCCCGCGCTGGCTCACACTTACCGTGCTGCTTGTTCGCTGGTCCGCTGGTCTGCTGGTCTGCTGGTCCGCCCTATGAAGCTGCCTTTCGTGGAACTCGTATTTCAAGTCGTCGCTAGCAGCATCCGACTATGATGGTGTCATTACCATCTGGGATACCGCCACAGGCCAGTCGGTCCACTCCCTTGACGAACACGAGAAGCGCGCTTGGACGGTCGACTTTAGCTCCATGGATCCGCTGCGGATCGCCAGTGGCGGAGACGACACTCGAGGTAAGTCTACAGTCTGCGGTCGAGTGTCGTGTCTGAGCGATATAAAGTTCCCCCCTGGATGCAGTTGAATCAGGCCTGCGAGATGTCGCGCAGGCAACTAATCGCGCTACTATCGAATCTTTCATGCCAGTGAAAATCTGGTCCATGAATGAGCGCTCCTCAGTCTTGACGCTCGAGGCCAAGGCCAATGTTTGCTCAGTCAAGTTCAACCCCGGAGCTTCACATGAAATCGCCTTTGGCTCAGCGGGTAGGGTTGCAACTGGGCTTGCACTGGTGCCGTCAGGAGAGTGCGTGCGTCGATACTGGGACAGACATGGCTCGATGGGTGTAGCAGTAGAGTGGAGCCTGTCAGCATCAGATTCGGCGATGGGACGACACATCTTGGTTGCCTCGTCCTGACGCTGTCGCCTGCATCGGTGCTGCCCGAAACGTCCTGTGCAGATCATCACGTCCACTACTATGATCTGCGCAAGTCCGATCGAGCCCTCCACATCTTCCGGGGGCATCGCAAGGCTGTGTCCTATGTCAAGTACTTGAACAAAAACGAATTGGTATCAGCCTCGACGGATTGCACGCTACGGATGTGGAATATTCGAGACTCTGTCAACTCGGGCGCATCCAAGTGCATCCGGACGTTCTCGGGCCATCTCAACGAAAAGAACTTTGTCGGTCTCAGTATCAACTCAACGGGCGAGTTTATCTCGTGTGGCAGCGAGGCAAACTGCGTCTACACCTACTTCCACTCGCTGCCGAAGCCTGTGATTGTGCACAAATTCGGAAACTCGATCGATTCTATATCCGTAAGTGACCCATCAACCCCGTGTTTGTGCACTCGATGAATGGACTGGACTGGAGTGGACTGGATTGGGCTGGAGTGGCTGCTCTGACGCACCAGTTGTTGAGCATCGATGTGGATATCCGTCCCGCAGCCGCCTTGCAGCATTGGCATCATGAGTTTTGGATAACTGCGATTCTGACCTGCCCGTTCTTCCTGGGCTCGATCGCTCCCTGGGCTTGTCCGATTGGGGGGTGATGGGATTCCGTTCCGCACCCAAACATGCTGGGCCAGCCACAGGGCGAGGAGGTGCCTGAGGAAGACCCCAACCAGTTTGTCAGCTCCGTCTGCTGGAAACGAAACTCGCCCGATATTCTGCTGTCGGCCAACTCTCGCGGAATCATCAAGGTCATGGAGATGACGTGAAACCACCACCCTGCTCCTCAACAGCCAAAAATCGTCGCCTTGACAACCCCACACATGCCATTTCACAATTCCCTTGCCCCACCCGCGGCCAGCTGTGTGTCCCCCTCCCCGTTGCTGAGTGCGCTCTGCTTCCACCATCATGTTCCTCCAGCCCATCGAAATACGATTTGTAACCAGGACGGCTGGTCAGTGCGGCCGGCTCGAGCCGGCTCGAGTGTCCATTTGCGTGTGTGTGTGTGCGGCTGCTCTCGCCCGCGTCTCGCCCTCGTCTCGCCCTCGTCCTGGAAACGATCAGTGCAGCAAGCGACCGACCGACGACGAAGGCAGCACCGACTTGCCTCTGCGCATCCATCTATCCAGCCAGCCTGCCTGCCTGCCTGCCTGCCAGCAAGCCGGCCAGCCAGCCCACTGCCGCAGACCGACATGAGCCCACGCGAAGATACAAACCCCTCGTCTCCAGCCGAGGACGATCCCATGGAGGACGTATCACCCACCCACGACGACGGCGGCGACGATCCAGTCCACCCGCCATCCAGTCGCCGAGCCACCCGTTCGCACCGTCGCAGTGACGGTGACGCCGATGGTGACGATGCCTACGGGGGCGACAATGGAGACGAGCACACCGGAAAGAACGGGCCCAACGGCGCCAGCCATCCCGACGGGAAGCAAGGCGATATCGAAGGCGACGAGGATGGCGACGGCGTCGATGCCGACAATGCCATGACCGGGGACGTGAACGGGGCAGATCCATCCTCCAAAGATGCCGATCCGTCTGGTAAGACGCCCTACTCTCCGTCCTCTCTATTCTGCCGCGATCTGTGCTTGATCAGGTCGGATCAGATCGGATCAGAAAGGCGCTCGTCAGATCAATGCGACTGCATTCGGAGCCAAAGGGGAGGCGAGATCTGGGTGCGATCCAGGGCTTTCGCTTTGGTTTGGCTCTGTTTTAAGCCGTAGTTTAGGCTCTGGTCTGGACCTATGCCTTTGATCTACGAGGCCGATCCATCAGATCGATCTCGCCGGTCCGGCGGGAGGTGGAAGCGGTCGTTCGACGATCTGCCTGGCTCCGCTCTGTACATGTCTCGTGTTTGAAGCTGTCCAGGGGCTGCTCTGAGCGAGGCCAGCATGTTCCCCCCCCCCGGATGTTTGATTCTCTGGATCCAATCGTGCATCGCTCGGGTTGCCCCCGATCGCCCCGAATGATGAACTCAACTCTCGCCCTCCAAAGCTCGGCTAACCCGCTTCGCCAACTACTCTGCCTCCTTTTCCATCTATCCATCTGTCCATCTATCCATCTGTCCATCCATCCCAACCGTAGCCAACGGCAGCTTCAAAGTCAGACTGGTGGATCCAAGCGAGGCAGCAACTTCAGCCCCCAAGGCAGCCCTGGTCCCGCAGCTCCACGAAATCATCATCCCCAGCTACGCCGCCTGGTTCTCGCTCTCGAGGATCGACGACATTGAGCGAAAGGCCCTGCCCGAGTTCTTCAACGGCCGGAATAAGAGCAAAACCCCGATGATCTACAAGGACTATCGCGACTTTATGGTCAACGCCTCTCGTCTAAACCCGACCGAGTACCTGACCGTCACAGCCTGCCGCCGCAACTTGGCCGGCGATGTCTGTGCCATCATCCGGGTGCATGCCTTCCTGGAGCAGTGGGGCTTGATCAACTACCAGGTAGGTCGATCCGATCGGCGATATCATCCAGCCAGCTCGTCAGACTCTTGTACGGCTGTACTGATCATGCCCTTCCGAACCGACACATCTCCATGCACATGCCGACTTGTTGGTCGGCTCTAGGCCGATCCTGAATCTCGCCCCGTCAACCTGGCGCCGAGCTTCACCGGACATTTCCGAGTGACGGCCGAAACGCCGCGCGGCCTGCAGCCGTTTGCTCCATATGCACCGATATCCAAGGCCGTGCCGGAGGGCGCCAACAAGCCCAAGGCCGCGGCCGAGGAAAGCCTGCGAACAGCCGGACTGGCCAAAAACTCGTTCGAGTCGATTCCGGCAAAGCGAAAGTCCGAGACCGGCGATGAGTCGGCCACGCCCGGCGCCGGTGCTGGCAGCGCAGGCGAAGCCAAGCGATCCAAGCATTCATGCACAACGTGCGGCTCGGACTGCACTCGGGTCAGGTACCACAACACCAAGACGCCGTCGCTGGACGTGTGCTCGAGCTGCTATCTGGAGGGCCGGTTCACATCCACGGCTGTCTCGAGCGAGTTTGTCAAGCTCGAGGATCGACGCAGCGACGGCGAGCCGTTGGATGAATGGACGGATCAGGAAGTGCTTTTGCTGCTGGAAGGTCTTGAGCTCTACGACGAAGACTGGAACAAGATTGCCGAGCACGTCGGCACCAAGACCCGCAGCCAGTGTGTCCTCAAGTTCATCGGGCTGCCCATCGAGGATCCTTACAACAATGTCAAAATGAGCGAGCTGGGTCCGCTGCAGTACCAGCGCGTCCCCGTCGGGCCGGCCGACAACCCGGTTCTGTCCCTGACAGCCTTCCTGGCCAGCACTGTCAACCCCCAGGTTGTGGCTGCGGCTGCACAGCGGTCGCTCAAGGAGCTGAAGCAAATCAAAGCCTCGGTCGAAAGCCAAGCGGAGGTCAAGCCTGCCCCGGCCGATGAGATGGAGACCGACGGCGATGGCGGCAAGGCCCCGACACAGACCCAGTCTGAGACGCCAGCTCCCGCAGCACCAGTTCCGTCGGAGGCACCCACAGCCAGCGCCAGTGTCACCGCTACCGCTTCCGCTGCAAGCGGCAAGGAGAACCTTGAAAAGGCAGCCACGGTGGCTCTCAGCGCTGCCGCCGTCAAGGCCAAGATGCTCTCGGAACAGCAGGAGCGGGAAGCCACGCGCTCGATCATCCAGCTCATCGAACTCCAAGCCAAGAAGATGGAGCAGAAGCTCAAGCACTTTGAAGAGCTCGAGGCGATCCTCGAGCAGGAGCGTCGCGAGATCGAGAAGGAGCGACATCAGCTCTTCATCGACCGCCTGGCTCTCAAGCGAGCCCAGCTACAGCACGAAGCCCAAGTCCAGGCACACGCACGATCAGCCAGCCACCACCACCAAAGCAGCGCGGGGGTTGCGACTGCAGGACATGCTTCTGTCAGCGCAGGTGCTGTCGCCGGCTCAGGCGCAAATGTCGAAGCTGACCACGATGCCAGCGCGCCGGCCAAGGATGCTGGAGCGGCGGCAAATGGACCCGAGACCTTTGTTCCCGAGTATGTGGCTGGCTCGGCAACGTCTGCAGATGCAATCGACCAGCAGCCGATCGAGGTCCCCAGTCCGTCCAAGAGTACCCTCATTAGTCTTTGAGGCAAGGTAATGGACATTCACACGTGAAGTGGGCAGACGGCTTGAAACCCATGTCAAGCGAACAGCTTGCCAACCAGAACCACTGGCGCAGGCCGGGCTTGTCGGAGGAGAGGCGCAGAGGGAGGGCAAGGGAGAAAGCCCCTCAGCCACTCAATACAGATTCGCAATTCTGCAGAACATTGAGCGCAAGGGTGTGGGGCGACATCTGTCGTTCATGGCGGCTGCTCCATGAGCAAGGCGAGATGTTTGTTGGATGTTCCTGGGGGCTGTCTGGGCTCGCGTAGCTTGGCTTGTAGAGATATTGGAGTCTCGGGTTGACTGTATGGGACGAATACCCAAGAACTTGGTCACTCTTGGCCGAGTGCTTTGTCTGGATGAGACGATGCGCCCATTGTTTTTCAACTTGCATTATGATCGAATTCAGTACGCTCTGCAATCCGAGCAATCGCAGGACGGAACACAAAGCGACCGCCCTGCCCAACCGCCAAACGGCCTGAGTGTCTTCCCCGATCGCCCTCCCTTGTCCGTCCTCCGTCCCGCGGCCTCCAAACTGATCCCAATCTCCTCCCCATGGCCGAGAAGCAGTGGTACATCCCCGAGGATGCCATCACCGACCGGTCGGCCAACCCCTTGGCAGTCGGTGGCTTTGGCGAGGTTTTCACTGCCTCATACTATGGCGCCCCTGTCGCCGTCAAGCAGCTCTATCGAGGCTACAACCAGAATGAACTCGCCGACTTTGGTCGTGAGATTGGCATCTGGCACAGACTCAGTCACCCTCATGTCCTTCCACTCCTCGGTGCTTGCGATACCGCAACCAAGCCCTTCATGGTCTCGCCGTTCATGCCCAACGGCACTCTCCATCGCCACATCTCGACAGCAACCCCTCCACGCCCCCTTGGCGAGAAGATCCGGCTCCTCTACGAAATCGCCTCTGGCATGGCATATCTCCACGGCAACATTGTCCACGGCGACCTCAAGTCTCTCAATGTGCTGCTCGATCGATCTTTCAGTGCCGTTGTGAATGACTTTGGCTTGTCCAAGACGAAACACACATCGGCCACCGCCAACCGAACCCGCCGCGACCAGCCGACGGGCGGCACTCTCGAGTATATGGCACCGGAAATGCTCGATGACGATAATCCAGTTGGATCGTCAAAGGCCACCGATGTCTATGCCTTTGGCATCACCATATACGAGGTCCTCAACGACTGCAGGCCCATCTGGGTCACCGCCGATGGCCAGCCGATGAGGGAGAGGGTTATTGAGTCTCAAGTTCTTCGAAATCACCGGCCCAAGCAGCTCGAAGGAATCCCTGACGATATTCGTGCCCTCATCGAGCGCTGCTGGCACCAGGACCCCGCCGAGCGACCCAAGTTTTCCGAGACCCTTGCCATTCTCCATCGTTCCGATCGTTATCTACAGCAAGTCGAGGGGCAATTTGCTACTGTGCTCGTTGATGCCCGGCATTCTGATTCATCCCAGCACAACCGAGAGATACACGTCTCCAGATCGACTCTGTCCCATCCGTTAACATCGGATCACCGTCCATCGGCCACACGAGAGCTCGATCCTGCCCCTGTCAAGGACCAAACCATTGCGCTCTCGTTGTTGAACCTTGACGGCGAAGATAACTTTGATTCGGACGAAGAAATCGATGACGAATACGAGCTCTGGTTTGCGATTGCGGGTGGTGGCGATCGAGAACAGTATCGAAATGCCTTCACCCGTGTCTATACCTCGTCCCGCCACCAGCCGCAAATCACGGTTCTAATCTCGGCGATAGCTACGTCCCAGCCTCCCCTGACCATCCGTCTGATCGCTGAGCTCTTTGGGGTTGACATTCGAGTCGTCCGCCGGTGCATCAGGGAGCTCGGGCCCGTCCTCAATGTCGGCAACCTGGGCAACGACATGGAGGGCAACTCGGCGGATATGGCCCAGAAACACAAGCCAATAGCTGCCTATTTGATAGGGGAAGAGTCCGTCAATGAACCGTACCATGTTTCCGCAAAGTTTCACATGGCATTCGCCTCACAGTGCCTGCTGTCGATCCTCTCGCACGAGCCAGTGATCAACATCTGCGACATTTACGACTTTCATGACAAGATATCCGACCTCAAGGACCGAGTCAAGGCCAAGATCACACCATCGCTTCGATACAGCGTCGCGCATTGGATCACACACTTTGTGTGGTGCTTGATGGACGGCGCGCAAGACCGTCATGCCTGGAGACAGTATCGCTCCTCCGGCTTGGCAGATTCCCTGACCCGCTTCTTATCGAGTCATATATTTTTCTGGCTCGAAGTTGGTTCGCTCATCGGCACCATCCCGGAGCTGTCCAAGCAGGCTGGCTTGCTTGAGGATGCAGTCGTGAAGTCACCGGGCCAAATGTTTGATGATGCCACGAAAGAACTGGTCAGGGATATCCATCGATTCATCCGAGAGTTTGCCGATCCAATTAGCAAGAGCGCACCGCAAGTGTATAACACAGGATATGCATTCACACCAAAGGAAACGGCGATATACAAGGCGTTTTCGACCCGACTGGAGGACAAGATCCCGTTCCTGGTCACGTTTGGCTTCAGGAAGACCTGGGACTGTCCGGATACATCAATCGAGGGACATGTCGGTGCGGTGACCTCTGTCGCTGTTTCACCCGATGGAACCTGGTTTGCCTCGAGAGGTAGCGACGGCACCATCAAGCTGTGGGATATCGCCAAAGGGAAGGCGAGGAAAACATTGACGGGACACTCAAATGTGACCGCGATAACCATTTCGGCCGATGGCAGAACGATCGTGGCCATCCAGGCTGACTGTGCCATCAAGCATCTGGACGCCAACACCGGAGAATTCAAGGATATCTTTGCGTATCACAGCAAGGAAGTCTATCGATCAGCGACTGCGCCAGACGGCACGTTTGTTGCAATTGTCAATAACGATGATGGCAATAGGATCAAGATTTGGGACACGGTCACCTGCAGCTTGAGGCAAACGCTGGAGGGGCACACGAGATGGGTGAGCTCCTTGGCGATCTCGCCCGACGGCAAATGGGTTGTCTCTGGCTCTCGTGACAATACCGTCAAGGTCTGGGACGCCGCCACGGGGCAGCTGAAATCAAGTCTCGAGGGGCACTTGGGGTGGGTCAACTCGGTCGCCATCTCACCTGACGGCACTTCGATCCTGTCGCGAGACGATACCCACAAGCACATTGTCTGGGCCGGTCAAGGCGGTAAATTTGCTCACACCTCCAAAGGCCCATCTGACTTTGTTGCAGCACCCGGTTCCAGTCTCTCTCCCGAGTGGAGCGTAATCGATTGGCGCAATTCATACCAGTGGGCTCGTCATTGCCATCAACTCATCAAGCTGCCCCAGTACCTTGGTCGTTGCGACTTGGGCTCTCGATTTGCAGTCTTGTGGACGTCCGAGTCCCCGTACCGCCCAATGGTGGTCCTGGTAAGCCCGCATCGCTTTCTCACCACTCTCGCATCAACTTTGACTGACCTTCCGTACGTACCATCCTCAGCCTATCTACCTCAACACCCCCGAGACCCAAATCGCCTTTGCCACTTACCTCAGCAACTCACCTGTTCCCGAGAGCCAAGCGCGTGCTGCCGACTTCATGGCAAGTCCCGAGGTTATGAACTTCAACGAGGAAAGTGCCATACTTGCCCAAGAACAGGCCATGCTCATCAAGGAAGCAAGAAGGACTGAGGATGCAGCCAGAAGGGCAGAAGCAGCTCGCAAGACAGAGGCAGCAAGGATAGCCGAGGAAGCAAGGAAGGCCGAAGAGGCTGCCAAATCAAAAGGGTGGCTCGGGTTCTTTGGCTGAGCCAAAGCATCACCTCCGTCGTCAAATTTCAGGAGACACCTTGGAAATCAGGAATGATCTGACCCACTTGCACACTCGAAACAGGATCTCGATGTCCATATGGTCGAGTGCAAACTGGGAGTTGCCGCTATAGCACACAATGGTCAAAGTGTCCGAGTAGAGTGGGTCCCTGACCCATACAGGAAGCCGACGTGGTGTCCCTCATTCGATGGCGTCCAGAGAAGCCCTCCTTTGCACAGAAGGCAATCAATTGGCAGTGATATGGTGGTAAAGAATACGAGCGCCAGAATCCCAGTCAAGTATCGATTTGCACCCGACAAAAGGCCCACTCCAGTTTGCTGCGTGAGGAGAATGCCCCACGGTAAAGATTCAGGGATCCAGGAGCAGTACCACCACACAACCACAGCGAATGTCGAGAGTGTGCTGGATAGGCGATGTGGGGGGAGGCGGCGGCGATCGGATGGATAAATAGATGAGAAGTCGGTATCGATCCGCAAACACAGGATTCCACACATCAAGGTCACACATGCGGCTATTGCGAGCTTTCACGAGAGAGTTTATGTATATATAGCGTAGCACTGAAGTAGAGGGAGGAGGGAGGAGGAGGAGGAAGGAGGAGAAGGATCCAAAGCGAGGCGCACTGCCTAAAGATGCAAAATTCAGACTCCGCAAGTGTCATGAGGACATGGCCAATAGATTAGGTGAGCTTCTCTGCTCCCAAAACGAGACGACAAACGAAACACGGGCAGGCAAGACAACTTGACAGCAGGACAGCATGACACGGTAACTTGGCAGCACGACGGCTTTGACAACACGGCGGCAGGGCATGGAGGGGAGGACGGGAAGGCGAAACAGGAAGGCGAGGCTGTGCCAGCAGATATACAAGCAGGAGGGATGGCTGGACACACACAAATTCACCACATGGTATTTGCTCCCGTCAAATCTCGCATCCTCCCTCGCTCCGGGGTGGCCCCTCGGCCGACCTTCCTGCTTCCTTTCTTGCGCCTGCTTGTGTGCCCGCTTGCGAGCGACACATCAGATACGACCCATCGGCACGGCAATCGGCATGAGCGACTCGATCTGGATCTTGGTCTGCATGGCTTGCTTCTTTTTCTTGTTGTTGGCGTTGGTCGCAAAGATGTTGTTCTCGAGCCGGGGCAGGGGTGCGGCCGGCGGCAGCGCAGGGGTCGGGAAACTGCCGGACGGCGTGATGGGAGTCGCGGGAGTCGCAAAATCGTCATGCAGCGGGCTCGCAAAGGGCAGCCGGACAGAGCCCGCGGCACCGGTGCCGGCGGAGGAGGACGTGTAGACCGAGAGGCGGGACACTTGGGTATTAGAGATGGAGGTGGCGATGCTGCTCGGCGACGAGCCCTCGGTGGCGGCGGCGGCAGCCGCGCGCTTCTGCGAAGGAGGGACGGGGATGTAAAACTCTTGATACTGGCTGCTGGCCGACGACAGAGACTTTGAGCGAGTCGCAGGCGGGAACTGAGACGAGCTGACAGAGTTGGATCGCGCCAGGGCCGCACCGACGCCGGCACCGGCACCAGCACCGGCGGGCATTGCAGAGGGCCGTGTGTACGAGGACGAGAACTGCGGCGGCGAGATTGGGGCCGAGTCGGCAGCCGAGGTCGCGTAGACGCTTGGCGACGGGCTTGGGATAGCTCTGGCGTAGGCCGACTGGATCGGGACGGCGGCACTTGGTGGATACGACGGACCCGCCGGGATCGACGCGAAGCTGCTGGGAGTGCCGCGGCCAGCAGAGGCATCAGCCAGGGAGTACGGGACGGGATTGGTGGCATAGGCGGTGCTGGAAAAGCTGCTGACCGAGGCGTTGGCTTGTTGGTAGAGCGACGCCGAGGGCTGCGGGGTCACCGTTTGTGGGGTGGGTGGGCCATAGTACTGGGCAAGAGCCGCGCCAGCACTTCGGGAGCGCTCCAGAGGGAGGGCAGAGGTCGGGGTGATGCCGGCCGAGTAAGGCGCTACCGAGTAGGGTGCAGCCGAATAGGGTGCAGCCGAGACCGAGGAGGGCACAACGATGGACAGGGCCGGCGGGATCGCAGCGACAGAGACTGGTGCCGGGACCGAGTCGGCCGCTCGCGGGGCCACCTCGGAAAAGTCCGGGGACGGATAGGTCTGCGCTAGCGACCGCAGAATCTCGAGCCAGATCACATATTCGTCGCGCTCGGTGAACTGCAACGTCCAAAGACGCTCAGCACGCTCGGACGCTGTGGCTGGTCGCTGGCCGTCGTGGCCCATGCGGGGAGCTTCGGTCTGGACGTTGAGACACATGGAGCTGTCGCCCATACACGGGTAGACCGAAGTGTTGTTGTTGATCTGGATAAAGCTGATGGCCGTCTCGGAGGCCTGGTGCGAGCGGAAGACGTAGACCCGGTAGTTGTGGATGACAAAGAACCGGCGCTTCCAGACGCTGGAGCCGGACGACTGGGTCCGGGCATTCGAGAGCTTGCCCATGTAGGCCGAGCGAATGGCGGCAGGCATCAGCGACGCCAATGTCGGACCGACGTAGGTGAGGCCTGAGCGGCTTGCAGACGACGAATTGGCATTGACGGAGCTGATGCGAGTAGGTGTCTCTGGCCGGGGCGGCGAGGGCTCTGAGGGTGCCGCAGGAGACATGCCCTGCTGGCTGCTGGTTTCGAGGATGTCGAGCTCGGCGAGCATCGAGTTGATGGCCATGCCCTGCGGGGTTACTCGACCGCTGGGAGGGGTGGCGGGCCGTTGCGATGCCGCTGCAGACGACAAAATCAGGATCAGAATGAGAAGCACCCGGTGCCAGCGAACGATACGAGCGCGCGATCTGGGCCTGGACCAGACGCTGGTGGCCATCGGTGGCGAGCGGGTCCAGCCCACACCATATGGACCACCAGGGTCTTGTCTTGCTCCTTTGCAGTGGCTTGCAGCCGCACTAGCAGCCACAGCAAGCGAAGCACGCCAACGCAGCATCTCCCATGTATGCGCAAGAGAAAAAAAGGCGACAAGCCAAAGCCACCTTCCCCGCACGAGACCCGAACCCAGATCCGGGCCCATATCCGGACCCATATCCGGACCCAACCCAAGCGAGCCATTTGCATGTGCCCTCACCTCGGCTGGCTTTTGACGGGACGCGCTTGACATTGGCCGAGATCCGGCTGCTGGTGCTGTTGGATCGGGCCAGGACCGGGGCGGACTGCTGCGACTGTTGGTAAGGGGCAGGATACTGCGTAGGCTGCTGCTGATACGGATTGGATAACGCCGAGGTGCCGAGGTCGCCGGTGTTTTGCGGGTATCCCTGGTACTGGCCCTGCAACGGCGCCAGCTTGGACGGGTTGCTGAGGATTTCATTGACATAGACCGAGTGCGAGTCGGTGTTGGGCGACATGTAATCGTCCAGCGGGAAGAGCGAGTCGCTTGACCGATTGGAGGACACGGAGTTGGTTCGCTGGACGGCCGGCGGGCGTTGAGTGGAGGCATCCATCGCTGGGGCTGTGAAGTTGCTGGGAGGAGACTTGGTGAACGGAGCAAGACCGCGAGGGCGGGAGTCAAGACCACAGGAACAGACAGGAACTGGCGACGGCGGCGGCGACGGGGAGGGGGCGGGAGCGAAGCCACAAATAAATAGAAGCAGAGCCGGGAAAGGGAGAGTGATCCCCTCGAGTCGAAGCCGGCCAAGGACAATGAAGGGGATGCGAAAAAGGGCAAAGCGGCCCAGTCCAGAGAGCAGGCCGTTAATGGGCGTGGGTTCGTGCGTTCTGGGCAGGTGCAACCGAGGCGACGAGCGGACGGGCGAGCGGCAGGAGAGCGCCTTCTGCGATGGCGGAAGCGGCGCTGAGGGCGAGCGAGGCGAAGGGGGGAGTAGCCAGGAGCAGGAGGAGCACCACTCGAGGCCGATCGGATTCCAGATGTTGGACGAGCGAGAATCCAGCGGCCGATTTGGACTGTCGAGCGGGTGCGCATGGACAGCCGGCCTGTGGTTTCAGCAGAAGCGGCCGAGCAAGTTTTGTCGGTGCCGCTCCTGTGCTGCGACGAAGGGGACAAGGCGGGTGTACCATGAGCGAGCTGAAGGCCAAGTGTTTGGCGAACTGCGAACTGCGGGAGAAGTGTTGGCGAACTGTGGGCAAACTGTGGGCGACTGAATCGCATTGCGGCTGTCGCTTGCACCTTGGCGATAGTGGCTCGCGGATGTGTTCCTGCAGCCCAGCCGATCAAGGCAATCGACATGTCCTCCACCATCGCGCCAGCTTTGGAAACTCAATTGGGACTGCGCCGAGCGCCGAGGGGGGTGGGCGACTGGTCGGGCCGCGCACAGTCCTTGGCTGAGCGCGTTGCTGCGCGCCCTTGGGCTGGGGTCATGTGTGCTGGCTGGGCGCCTTGGATCGTCCAGCTGCCCAGGGCGGCCGTGTGTCCGAGACTGTGCCAGGCGCCTTGCTGTGTTTGAGATGGCTGGTTGTGCTGAAGCTGCATGCAGATGCAGATCCAGATGCAGATCCAGATCCAGATCCAGATCCAGATCCAGATGCAGATGCAGATGTGAAACGCCCATCCACCACCGCACCAGACGCAGCACCAGAGGCAGCGCCAGAGACAGGCTCTGCAGACATCGGTCGCTGTCGCAGACGCAAATCGCCTAAACCAACAAAGGGCCTCCCCCTGCCACGCACAGCGTCATGTGGTGCAGGGCCGCCGCCGGAATACCAACCAGCGATCGGCCACGGGGCAGCGTTAAGGGGAGAGGGCGGTCTGTACTCGGCCTGCTGAACCGGTGCGGTGGTGGCGGGGGAGGGACAGACAAGCAAGGGGGGACCGCCTTGGCCAGGCCGCGGCAGCCCTGGCGGTCGTCATGGGAGCGGCCCCAGGCCATGCGCTTGCTGGGCTGTGGAGTGTATGGACGAGGCCATGTGCAGAGAAGACTTGGGAAGTCAAATGTGGGGAACGGTCCTATCGCGAGCGATGGAGATGGAGATGATGCTGGGCAAGACATGGCCGAGGCATAGTCAAGGCATAGTCAAGGCACGGCGAAGCACGGCCGAGGCATGGCCAAGTAACCAGCGAGGCATGGCCGAGACATGCGAGTACCATCAAGACGCAGCGGCCCGCCGGTCAAGCCAAAGGTCAAAGGTCATCCGGGCGCACACCCGCTGTGCACATGGCAAACGAGAAAGGTCCCCGACACATGGGATCGGCTGCGGTCTTGCCTGGCTCGCCAGCGTCGCCCGCCTGTCCCCTTGGCCAGCAAGGGAGATGATCATGACGGCGGGCCTCGGAACAAAAAGGGTCCTGGGCGAATCACACAATCAGGCGATATCTAACGACGAGACGAGGATCAAGAGATGTGCCTGCGAGATAGGGCGTCCGCGCTGCATTGGCCGCGCTCGCATGGAACTGCACCAAGCAAAATCGTCATGGCCGGACCCGATCCGCACGGCCATGGCCTCTGTGTTTGGCCGGGACTGTTCTGGCGGGCTTGCCTGCATCGCTGTCCGTGGGAGCCTGGACATTTCATTTGGTGGCAGAGACAGCTCGAGGCCAAGGACAGTGCCATCGGCGCGAAACAGGCGAGAGCGGGCGCGGCCTCGATGTTGGTGTGGTGTGGTGTTGGTGTTGGTGTGGTATCGATGTTGATGTTGATGGAAAGCGAGTCGGAAGTGTTCAGCAGCACAAAGCACCACACAAGCAGCACCAGCAGGACATGCAGCACATGCAGCGCAACTCGACAACTCGGCCCGGCTCGAGACAAGATCGCCACGGATCCCCAGGACATCGTTTTGGCGCCGGCTCGCTCGGCTCCACTGCGGTCGCGACGCACCAACCGCCTGTGCATCCCTTTTTTCTGCCGGGCTGCTGCGTGGACATGTCTCTTGCTCTCGTGGGAGGGGGTCGGGCTTGCCCTGCTGGCGATGCCCGATGATGCCCGACGATGCTCGGCGATGCTTGGAAATGCTCGGCCTTGGCAGACATGGATGGGCCAGGCTCGGGACCACACCAATCGGCGCGGACGAGCGGCGGGTCTGCTGAGTGGTGGGAGAGCGCCATGCAACGGCACTGCGGCCCGGGGACTGCCTGGCTGGCCAGAGACCATGGCAGGACGACAGGGCAGCCGGGCCGATACCCCCCAGGGCAGAGCATCTCGTCGCCCCGAGACGGCATTCAGCACCGATGTGATATCTGGCGCTTGCCACCGCACCGGCGTGATATATCTGGCGCTTGCCGTTGCCCAAGATGCCCTCGCGGCTGCTTGTGGGTCCGAGTCCCACCTCGGCTCGTCTGTCCAGCCACACAGCTGATCCTGCCAGCCAGCCACCGAGGCACTTGCAGCGCAGTGGCAACACCAAGCCGTACCTGAGATTGGTACGACCGTGCAAACGGGAAAGGCGGCTGCTGCGCTTTCGATGAGGGCGAGCCCATGGCCAGCGACAGGAGGTGGCAACACAGGCGCGAGGCGGAATGGACATGCCCTGCCCCCTCCTGTTCGAGGGGACGGGCGAGTGATACCCTCCGCGCATATGCCCTGCACGAACGGGTGGCCATGGAGATTCGCATGAGGCGGATCGAGGCGGATCGAGGCCGGTCGAGGCCGGTCGAGTTGCATGCGCATCTGTCTGCGGGTCTGCTGGTCTGGCCATATGCCGACGATCGCACCAGCGACGGCCTGCATGCCCACCACGAATGCCGCCTGACAATCGCGCGTGGCACCTCGCTGTTGCATGTGGTTGCGTTCCAGCCGCCTGTTCTCCCTGGCCGCCTGCACCGCCGGCTCATCAGCACGAAAGGCCCCACCAACACAATCACCAGGTCGTCTGGGCAGTGTCTTTCTCGTTTGCCCGCCTCATATGGGTTGTGTGCAGCCCCACACGGGCCTTGCGTCTTGCGACAACGCCGATACCGCTCGGCAGTCTCCAGAGCATGTCGATCCACCCCCAGGCCCACTGTCGCCGTTGGCGGTGTTGTTGCGAACGAGGGCAGGCCGTGGACGACGAAGCCAACGGCGACCAGCACGGACCACGCAGACAACGACATGCTGGACATGCATGACATGCAACACGCAGGACATGGATGGTATGCCTTGGCACATTCGCCAATGGCTCCGGCAACTCGCCAGCGCCGCCAAAGACGGACTGAACTAGTCGCGGCTGAGCCAGTGACACCAACGGCACCAAAAGCGCCGTCGACCGCCGCGATTGGTGTGCTGGCGACCCTGCAATCGCCGCTGTGCTACGGCCCCGGCACTGCTCCGCTGCTTGGCCGTCGCTTGTTCTGGCGGTGACGGCTCTGTGGGCTGCGTGCGGGCTGCGTGCCGGCTGTGGCTGTGAGCGGCCGCGGGGACTGCATTAGCGTGGGCGGCCCACGCGGGACGCCCACGCGACGGCGCACCACTCGCCGCCTTCCCCTCCCTGGCCGCAGATGCAGTGGCAGTCCAAGCTGCACATTCAACTGGTGCAGCCCCGTCCGGTCCCGTCCACTCCAGTTCAGTCTCGTCCACTCCAGTCTTCTCTTGTCCAGCCAGCCGACAACATCACTTCCAACAACAGCGGCTCCAACAGATTCAACGGCCGATCCAGCCGCAGATCCATCGAGTGCCCACCCCACCCAAAAGAAAGAAAGGCATTTGCGGGTGGTGCACCGCTCGCCGCTATGTCTTCCCGTCGCCCACCCGCGCTTCCCCTGCCGACCACCCAAATAAATTCTCCTGCTCCTCCTGGGGGTCGGGAGGAAAGCAAGTTGCCGTCTACCCGCCTGTCTGTCCACACGGTCTTCTGTCTTGGTCCTGGCCCTCTTCCTCACCGATTGTCTCCCAGCCAACCCAAGCACCCGGCTCCGTTGACAGCTGCAGCCCCGTTCTGTCCTGCTCTGTCATATCTATATCCATATCTATCCATATCCATATCTATACCTATATCTATACCTATATCCAACCTATATCCAGCCCGCCATGAGTCTGCCGGGAAACAAAGCCATGCTCGACGATGATTTCGGCCAGCTTTACTCGCTCATCGGCAATCCAAAGCCCAAGGTGCCCTTGGATCTGGACCTCCTCCAGATCACAAAGACCCCGACCGCCGAATCCATCCGCTCTGTGCACACCGATCTTTCGACTTCCACCAGCTGCTCGACCGAAGCCACTTCGCCGACGCACACCATCCCGCCGACGCACCCCACCATCTCGATCGTCATCCCTACAAGCACCACGTCCTCGGGTCCGTCCACCCCCTTCACCTTTGTCATGCGAACTCTCCCTTTAAAGACCCCGGTCGAAGCCGAAACGCCCAACCCCTTTAGTGGCCCCATACCTTCAACACCCGTCGCTCCCGTCAATAGCGCAGGAGCCTCACCCGCCATCGCCTCGACAACTTTCGAGACCAAAACCGCCTTGCTGCCATCGTCCGCCAGCGTTCGTAGCAGCATGCGTCCGGTGGATGGCTTTATGGAGCCCTCGGCGTCGCTCGGGTCGACAGTGCGGTCGCCTCCAGCGCAGGCCTCCTTGCCTATTGCCCCTCCGCGCAAGTCCCTCGATATCCCGCCTCCGCGCAAGTCCTTTGATGTCTCGGGCTCGTATCAGCCTGACGGCTTTGGCTCGCGCACCATCTACCGACGCCATCCGACCCCCAGCATCGTCAGCATTGACCACGGCCCCGCCTCGGCGCCAATCTTGGCTCCGCAAACGTCCCAGCCGTCACCGTATACCCGAGTTGGTGTTTCGCTTGATCTGCCACGGAACGCTCCCGAGAACACGGAGGCCGCCGCCGCCAACGTCAAGCACGATCCCACGCGAGTTCCTCTCAAGAATGTCTTGGGAACCATGAGCGTCCGGCTCCTCCAAGGCCGTTGATTGCCCGCTGCGCTTCCTCGCTGGCACCGGCACTGGCACAGGTACTGGCATTGCGTCGGCTCTGTGCCCCTGCGCCTCCTGCCTCCTGCCTCTTTCCACCTATTCCGCCCGCTACCGGTCGCAGTGCACACCTTGCGCTGCCCAAAAACCTATTTATTCGACTCGGCCATCAGAAGCAAAGCAAAGTAAACCCAATCCCAAGCATGCCATCCCCTCGCTTCGGATGACTGTGGGCGGCTCTGCAACCTCGTCGAGGCTCTCCGCAACACTGCTGCCTATCTTATCCTATCCTCCGCTCTGATGTCGCCGTCTTCTGTTGTCGCAACGCCGCGGGCCTCATTGTCCTCTTGCTCTCTCGCTCCCTCTCCCTTCCGACTTTGGTTGTGGCTCGGCCCACCCTCCTCCGGATAGATCCCGCCTCTTGGAATACTCCGTTTTGGCTCTAGTTTTCGTCCATGCTTTCCCTCTCTCTTCCCCCCCCCTCTCCTTTCATGTACATATCTATCTCTGATTGAATGGATCTGCGGATCCCTATTTTTTTCTTGCCTTCTTTCTATTTTTTTTGTTGATTCCCCGCTTACAGGCGTTCCAATAAAAACGGGACACCACGGATTTTGGTCGTTGGTGAATGTTATCACTCAATACATCGCGCGCTGGCCATGACCATTCAGTGATGTGTTTCTGGATCTGAATCAAGGGCACTATCTCGTTCAGATGGATCCCTGCAAGCGAATGGCACCACCCAGGCGATTCAAGCCACTCGATCTCCGGGTGTGCTCACAGTTCCGGGAAGCCAAGCGACTCGAGAAGGTCGAGCATCTTGATATTGATACACCATGGAGCAGTCCAGAGGGCGAGGGAATACACCACACAAAGAGATTGCCAGCCAGGACGGGAAACAATCGCATGACTTGCCCACTGGAGCCTATGGAAGTTCAGTAGGCAGCGGGCCTCTGATGCCAGAAAGTGACTGCCCCGTTTCTTTCCGGATTGACAGTATCGTGCCCACACCAGACCAGACCAGACCAGACCAGACCAGGCCAGGCCAGACCGGGAGACTTCATCGAAGAAACATCAGTGTCACTCTGCCTTGGTGCGGGCCGATCGAGGCAGATGCAGCACATCGCGGACAACATGCATGAATTCCTCGGGGCGGCTCACGGAGAATCCCTTGCCGACGGTGCCGGTGTCGGTGCGGATGACAATCTGCCGCTCGGGAACGCTGCCCATCATTCGGCCCGAGTCCAGCGACAGGGCCCACCAAACGTCCGTCAGGGCCATGCCTGTGGGGATGGCCGATGGAAACCGCCAAGATCGATGCAATAAAGGAGAGTGCGAGCAGATCCACCGAGATGAGGCTGTCAGCATATCATATCCGCCAGCACCGCAGAAAGCAGGCAGGGTCCGCCTTTGCCATTCCGCGGACAGTTTGTTCCTCGGAACAACGCCGTACGATTTAACTTTCCGTCTGGCACGGCAATATCCTTGAGAGTCGACGTCAAACTCACCCCAGGTTTTGAAGCAAAAGTTGCCATAGCCGAGCTCGGCGGCATTGTCGAGCGAAGTGATGCTGGACAGCTTGACGACCTGTAAAATGAGCGAGCCGGTGAGGACTTTCTTTAGCCATCCACACCAGACCATCCATATCAGACCATCCGCACCAGGCCATCCGCACCAGACTATCCAGCCTGTCACAATTCGATGCACCCTACCTTCGCGATGCCCAGGGGAAAGTAGTACACAAAGATCTTGATGTGCTCCCTTGTTACGACGCAGTAGCTATCCGAATACAAGATTTCCTTCAAGTCCTTGTCCTTGGAGTCCGCGGCAGTTCGGTGCCCAGACTCGTCGGAGGTCGACGGACGGGCTGCTGCTGTCGGATCGACCGACTGGAGGACGTCGGTGTGGTCCTTGCACTGTTTGTAGTCTGGGAGGGCCTCGAATTCCTTGGGGTTGCTGGACATGAGGTGCAGAGACGAAGGAATGGGACGGAGGCTGTCTTGGAATGAGGGTGTTGGTGGGTTTGTTCGGTTTAGCTTGCCTTGGCTTGGGTTGGCTGGTGTCGGTGGACCCGTTCGCAAACGGACGGTTGTTATGCGGTGGTTCTTGGATGCAGGCTCCGAGAGCAAGACGGCTGAATCGGTGACGAATGCAGCGAGATGCAGTGAGATGCAGTGAGGTGGGATGAGGTGGAATGCGATGGGATGGGCAGATGGCGGGGCACCGGACCCTCGCTTTGGGGAGTCCCAAACGGGGCACTTGCGGATTGGCCGGTATTCCGAGATTCGGGCTTGCTTCGGGGAGCTCACCAGGTCTGCTTACAAGAACATTCTGGCCGGGGCCTGAATCAGCTCGGCCGATCGAACTCTTGCCGAAATCCGCCAAGAAAACCAGCCATCTCAGTTCGGGGATGCGGGAAAGGAAGGGCAAAAGCGCAAGTGCGGCTGTTGTTGAGGTCAACCAGGGACCACAATGAACAAGCACTTGAACGGTGTTTGCCTGCCCTCCTCCATATATCCGGCCACGATGCATTGCGATCAGCCCCGCTTTCGACCGCCTGATCGAATGTGCCGACGGATGTTGTCCGGAACCCACCTCTCCTCTCGCCGTCACGAGCGGCGACAACGTGCAGGGGGGACACACCAATGAGACAACACAATATTCTGGGCTGCAGCGACTGTATTCACATAGATGTCGCAGCACCGGGAGCACGAGCGATATGATGGAGCATGACGAGGACCAAAGCGCGGATACAAGACAGAAGAAGCGGGTCGAGGCAATCAAAGACCTCGACTCCGAACACAAAGAGAAGGAAGGTATCTGTCATTTCCCTCAGGCAACCACAACAGGCGACTTCTTCTGGAAGACCTTGTTGGTGGGAAGGGCTGCCTTCCACTTGCCAAAGAGAGCCTTGACGCCGACGCTCTTCTTGGCGCAACGGACAACATAGTCGTCGGTCAGATAGCGGCACTGCACCGAGTTGAGGGCGCCGCGACGAGCCTTGCGGACAGCCTCGACGGCCTCGATGCGGTCCATGCCGGCCTCGATCAAGGCAATGCAGACCATGACGGGGGCACGGCCGAGGCCGGCGATGCAGTGGACGGCAACGGAGTGATTGGGCTCGCCGAGGGTGTCGTCGCCAAGGGCGCCAAACTGGGCAGTGCAGAGGCCCAGGAACGAGCCGATGATTTCATCCGAGGGGATGCCACCATCGGGGACAAACAGATCGTGGACGGCGATGCCATGCGCGGCGACAGCCTCGTCGCTGTACGTCGATTCGCAGAGTCGCACAACGGCCTTGACGTTGCGAGCCTGGAGCTCCTGGAAAACGGCAGACACGAGCCGGGATAAGCATCGGGAGCATCGGGAGCATCGGAAGCATCGAGAGCAAGACAGTTCCTGTCTGGCGGGGCGCACTCCTCGCTGATGCGGCAGCAGGAGCAACAGAACCACCTCCAGACCAAACTCTCACGAGGGTAGAAGCAGTTCCAAGGCTCACCGTGATATAGGCATCGCAGTTGCGGCTGGTGGGGCAGTCCATGATGATGAAGCTCAGGTTCTTGTACTTGACAACCGAGAAGATTCCGACAGAGCGGGTCATTTTCGCCGTTTGATGAGACGAGATGGGCCAAGGGAAAGGAGGGGTTGTGTGTCGTTGGGCCGGACGGAGGCGTGCCTTGCGGGAAGGAGGGAGAGGCGAGAGCTTCGAAGACGAAGAGATTCAATATCGAGTGTTGCTTGCGAGGAAGGCCGATTCACCCAGGGTCAAGATCCGTTCCAAAGGACAGAAGAACAGTGGCCATCTAACGGAGCGCGGGTGTTGGGGATGCGGGCTGAGGTCGAGCCTGGAGAGGGTCGAGGGCAGAGGCAGAAGATGCGATGGAGACGAAGCAGCCCAGCGACGACCAACGCCCGAATTTATAGACGGATCGAGAACGAAGAAGAAAAAAAATCGGAAGGCGATGCAGACGCCAGAGTGGTTTCGCCTTGCCGACTCGTGCGACAGAGAAGTGGTTCGCCCCCCAATCGGGAAGGATTGAGGCGGCTCGGGGCCCCAAGCCACGCCTAAAAATGGAAGCTTTTTTTTTCTCTCTCTTCACGGGGGCGGTCATGGGTGCCGCCACGCGCGCCAACAGCGGCCGCACGAACCAGTTCTGGCAAGGCGGGTTGGGCACGCGGCTGCCCCGCCGCAGGTCATGGGGCCCGCAGAGTGGTTCTGGAATGCGCCAGGGCCACCAGCGGGATACCCTGGCTGCGGCTGTGCTCTGGGTACCCCGATGCACATCCACGCCGCTGCACGACGATGCTGCTGGCGAGGCAGCTCCTCTCCATTGACACCGCGCATATAGGATGAGTCCGCAGTCTCGCGGCGCAGCGTTGCCGGTATCCAGAGTGCCGTCGGTTGCTGGTGTTCTGACACATTTGTGTATTGAGAGACAAGAAACGGCCATCCGGCTCGCATCTTCACTGGGATGCACGATCTCGGGCCGCTTTCTCTGCAAGTTCAGCGGCCATATGGAATTGTCAGCAACCCCGTGCAAAGGAAGGTCCCCCGAGGCAGATCCATCCGAGGCAGATCCATCCGAGGCAGATCCACCCGAGGCTGCGGTGACGGGTCACTCACCCTGGAATGCCTTGAGCAACGCTTCAACAGCTGCAGCAGAGAGCACCCGGCAGGGTCAGATACAGGCAAACCGGCTGCGCGAGTCATACATGCGCTCTCCACAAGCGTGCTCGGACCGCATCTAGTCACTCGCACACTTTGCTTACTGAAGATGGGTTTGCTGTCATCGATGCCTGTGAGACCCAGCAGGGGGTTGGGTCGGCCGGTCGTAGCAGACAGACAGTCAGCAAGTCGGTCACCGCATCGTCAAGCTTTGGCAGTTCCAAGATTCGGGTCGATACCTCCCTGCACAGAAGCATGGCCAGCGACTGCTACCAACATCCGTACGCCGCGACTATTCAGAAACACCCACCAAACTCGCGCAGCATCGGACCGAGCTGTCCAGACTGAATCGCCTTGGTCAAAGATCGGAGCGAGTGGCGGAACTGCGGGCTTTGGAGCGTCTCCTGACCGTTCCATGAATTCGATACCAAGAGTTAGCTTTGCCGTGTTGGCAAGGACGTCATGGTCCGAGTTCCGAATAGACCAGCACTCGGTTGAGCAGCAATCATGCAATGCAAACTAGCGTTGACCATGGCATGCGGCCTTGTCGTTGCAGCCAACAGCGCTTCGTGCATAGACAGAGACTCACCCGAATTCCCGTCGCAGATGCGTCACTCGCCGGAAGGTTCTTGCTCAATCCTGAGTGGGAGCAATCAGAAGTTACAATGGATCGAGGACCGCAATACTCGGTTGGTCTCATGGCATATGTCCCTGTTTCGCAACTTGCGCCGTCGGATCATCTTACTCTCACAAACCGCTGCGTCGTTGAGCAGAGGAGAGACGTTGTCGGCTGTCAGGACAGCAGCGAGATTGATGTCTGCAGGCGGCCGTACAGGTGGAATCGGTTGGTCGAATCAATTGGCCAGATCAGTTTGTCGAATCAGTTGGTCGAGCCTGGATGCAAGCGGTGCACTCCAAGCCGGCCGAGCCCGGTGCCGATCAGTTGCGTTGACTCACCTTTGATCTCTGCTTGGCCTTATAACCCCATCGGCACCATCGTTGCATTGCATTTCGACAGATCGACGGTGTTTTAGTGGGCGTCGAGCGCTTCAGATGCGATCCAGGTCGAATCCTTGCCATGCCGATACTGCTGGCTGGGCTTTGGGTCGGCTCGGCCCCACCCCGCATGAATCGCACCCAGTTCTCTCGCCGTGCTGTCGCAATCGATCCTGGCAATGTACCTGGCCCACTGGGGATCCCAGCTAGGATGCTTCTGAGCTGCTCGAGTGTTAGACTGCCCAGCGGCTGGCTCATTCCGTGTGGTTGCAACGGCACCGGGTGCGAGCTGGATTGCTGGGGCCCTGCTTCCTGCTCGATGTCTTGCATAGAGTCGTCGTGCTCGTCGCCAACATCGTCTCCATCCTCATCATCCAAGGCGGGAGGATTGTTGATGAGGGTGTTGAACTGGATATGCAATTGTTGGGTTAGCCGAGCATCCCGACGAGCATCCTGACGAGCATCCTGACAAGCATCCTGACGAGCGCTGTATATCTCGGCATAAACGGGCTGATCAAATCGACGGCCAGCACACGATCCCGCTTGCCTGCTCGATGGTCTCGGCGTCCTTGGCTTCGTCCGGATCTGGGATCGAGATGGAAGAGACACCGATCGATAAGCGGCATCAGCAGAGTACAGATCCATCCTTCCGAACATCTGCCTCCACAAGACGGCAACCGCGGCTGCGGCCGTTATGGGTGACGAACCTTGGATCCAGAAAAAGTGCCGTTCGGACGACGACACAAACTTGAGGACATATGTGCGCGCCATGCCGATTTTTTGAAGACTGGCATCGTTCGGGAAGACGATCCAGTCGTCCTGGACCGCATTTAAGGTCCGGTCCTGCGATCGGCGGGGGAGGGGCGATCGTGGATGGCGATCATATCCAGTGTTGGCGAAAGTATCAGCAGATGAGTTGGGGCACCACGATGAGTAGCTTGGCATGCGAGGACAGTCGCTCATGGGTTGTCTCCTTCCAGACAAGAGATATACCTTCCAGTAAAGGTGGGTGAGTCCGTCCTCATCGGAAACGCTCAGGATGAGCACTCTGGTGTAAATCCGGATCCGAGCGAATCCAGGCAAGCAGAGCAGCCAGATCGCAGCCATCGGGACAGAGAGAGGGAGTCGTAGGATGAGCATGCTATGCCCGGCCGAATATCGAGCGATGGTGGCAGCAGCCATTCGATGGAGCATGGGGAGGGGGCCGACCAGCGATGTCTCTGACGAGTAGATACCCTTTTCTGTTGTCTGGCTTGATCAGATTGGAGGATGCGACCCGCTCGCATTTGCCTGCCAGAATCTCGACGAGGCCGATGGGCTGAGGCTGACTCATGGTAAGCAAGAGCAACGATATCGAATAGGCAGATGATCCGGGGGGTAAAGGCGGCCGGACAGCACAGGCAGATCCGCGATGTGCGGAGAGGTGGGAGCTGGCAGAACGGGGGCACGACCCTGGGTCTTGGGCAAGAGACAGCGTTCCCATACATGGCGAGGACCACCGACAATCTCAGACGGAACGCTCACACAGCAAAAGTATCGACTCACGGCAGCCCCGAGTTGCCTTCGTTCACCGCAACGATTGCTCTGCTCCTGGCTCCGCTATATAGGCCTCACACAGACGTCCGGGCTATAGCAACAATCCCATATCGTGGCTTTCCAGCCTCGCCTCTTTGCGATCGCCCTCGTTTGGCCGATCCGCTTCGAGATCGCACTCAGCACTCGCTGCACTGCATATGTATTTGAATATATCCAGTCGATGGAATAGGGGCAGATTGGAAACGGATATTCCTTGGCGGCGGTCATCAAAGAAAGTTGCCGAGGCGCTTCAGCTCATTTCCGGCCTCCAGTCACTCTAATTCCATCGACTTGCCATACCAGAAGTTGGCTTTTTGAATGTCCTTCGTTACCCCGTTGCCCCTTTTATAACAGCCGCCAAGCTCGTTCCGTCCCTCTCGATTACCCTGCTCGGCCGATTTGCGGAACCACTCGACAGCCTTGCCAAAGTCCTTGGCAGTCCCGCGCCCGGCGTAGTAGAACTTGCCAACCATCAGCTGTGCGTACGAGTTGCCTTGCTCGGCTGCCTTGCTGAGCCAACGGAAGGCCTCGACATTATCCTTTGATTCCCCTCGGCGATAGTAGTAGCAGCACCCATACCAAAACTGACTTTCGGCGTGTCCTTCGTTGGCCAGTTGACGAAACATAGCTGCCGCCCGCCATGCTGAGCTGATCATGCATCCAAACCCGGAGTTCAGACACAGGGCTGTGAGATGCTTGCAGAGCCAGTCCCGTTCTGACCCGAGCTGGCACAGCTTGAAGAACTTGCATGCAGCGGACGAGTTGGATTGGTATCCAGATACTCCCGTCAGGCAGGAGTGCTCGCCGAAATCGAAGTCGTCCGACCGGTTCTCGCGAATAATCTTGATACCCTTTCGCTTGTCCTGTTGAGTCGCGCGGCCAAGGTAGAACATCCAACCAAGCATGTGCGTGGCGATGGACTTGGGGGCCGGATCGGTGGACTTGTCGCTAATATCCTGCCAGTGGTTGAAGGCCTCGACATCGCTTTGTTCGACATCTTGGCCGATGAATGAGATCCAGCCGCGAAGGAATGTAACTCGAGGCTGAGTCTCTTTCTTTCCCTGGCTGGCAGCTTTGTTGTATCACATAACGGCAGTGGTGAGGTCTTGCTTGACGCTCTCGCCGTTCTCGTAACATTGGGCGAGATGCAGGCTGGCCTGTGCGATCCCGCGGTTGGCACATTCCTGGTACAGCTCGATGGCTTTGGGGTAGTCTTGGTCGACTCCACGGCCAGTGAAACGACAGTCGGCCAGGCACAGGTGAGCCATCAGATGACCGGCCTCTACGGCTTTCTCCAGAAGGCTCACGATGCGACGGCTTATTATCTCCAGCGGCCAGTCCTGGAAATCGTCGTCGTAGATGCCATATTCTTCGGTGGCCCAAGGAGGGCTGTGCTGGTTGGAGGCATGATTGTTGGCTGCATTGTTGGGCTCTTGGTGGTTACCGCCACCGCCACCGTCGTCATCGTCGTCGTCATCGTCATCGAAAAGCTCTTCCTCTTCGCTGAAATCCTCATCGCTGTCGTAGAACGGGTGGTGATTGTAATCGTCCTCCTCAGATTTGTCGCCCGATCTAGCTTCCCATATCGCTCGTTTGTCCACATCCGCCAGCAGGAGCTGGGCCAGGAAGAGCGAGGCGACGGCGTCTCCTTGGTTGGCCAGGACGACAAGCCAAGAGTCGTTGGTGATACTTTGGTCTCTAAAGTGGCGCGAGATGGCAATCATGTCGCCTGAAAGGATATAGTCGGGCAGCGGCTTGTCTGGGCGATACATGTCGTACGTTTTGGACCAGCGACGGAGTTGAGTCAGCCTGGAGTTCAAGATCGGGCCGGCGCGCCTACAGATCCTGAACAGCGCCCCGAGCTCCTTCAGCGTGAGCGACAGGGTGGAGTCGTTGGAGAAGACGATCGCAAGGATATCTGGGCCATAGTGGTGGTCGAAGGTGAGTCCCTGGGCCGTGGTTTGCATGATGGCAGATGGCCAGTGGGAGGATGGGCGACGGAAGGACAAAAGAAAACTGAGCCGGCACTCTGGATCACGGGACCCGATGATTTGGGATGATCCACCAACCCGTTCTGCCTCACCCTCGCTTCCCTCCATCCCAATACTCCCTCTGTTCTTTGCAGTTTCGGACCAGCACAAGACACCGGAATCCGCCGTCTTGTCTCTGCCGTCTCGCAGCCGCCACGATGGCCCTGGTCGACGCATTGTCGCCGTCCAGCGACAACCTGTTCGAGTGCAGCGCCCACGGCAAATGCCATGACTTTTTCCTCTCTTACCGAGTCCGCCCCGATTCAAAGGCGGTCGAGGACCTCAAAGAGCTGCTGTCATCTGTGGCGCTGCGCCGCTACGGCCGGCCTCTATCCATCTTCCAATACACCGATTGCTTGAATACCGCCAAGGACTGCAAGGACGGCTTCCTTCGGGCCCTCCCCGGCAGCTCGGTTGTGATCCTGTTCCTGAGCAAAGACTCGCTGATGACCATGCAGGCCCGAGAAAAGGACGGCCAGGAAGACAATGTCCGACTCGAGGTCACCCTGGCTCTCGAGCTGTTCGAGGCCGGAAAGCCCATCACCGTGATGCCGCTGTGCCTGGATCTGAAGGATGGATCCGGTTACCGACCGTTTGCCCCGTATGAAGACCCGGAGCTGACGCAGCCGTCATGTCCCGAGACCCACAGCCTCGTCAAGCGCCTCAAAGCCATCCAGATGTATGGCTACCGGCCAAAGGAGCCCCACAAGCGGCTCTATCGGCTGCTCAACCTCCTCCACCCGATCGCCGTCGACGAGCTCACCAACAAGCACACCTACTCCAAGTACTTTTGCGACCCCAAGTTTGAGATCGAAATAGACAAGCTCGATGGCCTCCTGAAGCAAATCACCCTGACGGGCCGGGCCATCATCTCGGGCATGGGTGGCATGGGCAAGTCGGTGCTCGCCCGCCAGTTCCTGCGCTTCATGATGGGCAAGCTCAAGGTCAAGAACCAGACCGAGCTCAGCGACTACATGATGGATACCATCGGGGTCAAGCCACAGTACAGCAGAGTGCACTGGATAAACTGCTCGGGCGAGTTCTCTGCCCTCTACGACCTCAGCGCCATCTTTCCGGGAGTCGATCGGCAGGAGATCAAGGAGCATGCTGCATGGATGTTCGCCAACGAGAGGGACTACCTCCTCGTCCTCGACAACGTCGACGACATCCGCATCGTCAACTCGGTGTTCAGCCACTCGCGATCGCTGGGCTTTGGTGGCGACGTCTTGGTTACGACTCGCCTGCCGCTCTTTCCCAAGGGCCCGTTCCTCGATGCGCTCAAGGCCAAGCTACCGACGTTCAAGCAGGAGCCGCTGAAGCTGGAGCGGTGGTCCGTCGAGAAGACCAAGCGGTACATTCTCTCGGCGAGTCCCTCGCTCCAGAGGAAAATCCAGTCGCTCGAGTCGGTGAAGGCACTCACGCGGATGCTCAGTGTCGTCGACGGCCATCCGCTGGTGGCCCAGTCCTTTGTCTCTCACTTTGAAAACAACAGCACCCCGATCGATGAGTTTGAGAACTGCATCGACGAAGTACTGCAGGAGAGCGTCGGTGACGACGAGACGCGCTCGTCGCTCAAGGTCATTGTGGACCAGTCGATGGAGAGCATGCAGAAGGACGGCGACGAAAGACGAGAGGCTTGCCGCATATTTGGAGCGATCGCTCTGCTCAAGGAGAATGGCATTCACTATCGTCTCATCAAGGGGATCGCACAGAAGCTGGGGTCATTGATCCAGAGTAAGTGCAACGCAATGCTTGATGGGAGATTGTTGGAGTATGGAATGAGGGACGAGCGAAGGGTCGGTGCTGGTGCTGGTGCTGGTGCTGGTGCTGGTGCTGGTGCTGGTGCTGGTGCTGGTGCTGGTGCTGGTGCTGGTGCTGGTGCTGGTGCTGGTGCTGGTGAATATCGGGCAATGTCCGATCTGGAAATCCATCGAGCCGGGCACTCCTTATGGACCGATGGCTGACTATGCCTCACCTACTTGCCCAGCTGGACAGCTCCTCAAACGAGTGACCCACACCGGGCTACTTCACGTGTACTCGAACGACACCTACCACACACACTTGCTGGTGTCGAAGTTGGCGTGGGAATACGTGCTCAGGGAACCCGAGCTCAAGGCCGCCGATATCAACACCGCCACTGGCGAGGCACTTTTGGAGCTTGGCTCAGTGCCCACGGATGCCAAAGTACTCGAAAACATTCCGCATCTGGAGCAGTATGCGGCCAAGATACGCACCAGTGTCAGCCACACCGACATCCATGTCAAGATTGTCCGGCTCATCGAAGCAATCGAGGGCGAGAAGCGAGCCTGTCTGGGTGCGGCGGCACCCGCTGCCCAGCCCGAGACAGCGATGGTGCATCCTGTGGCTGAGGTGGGTTTGGCCGCTGGCCCTGCCAACCAAGACACACAGGAGCAACTCAATGAGGTGGTGAGGCTCTGCGCCTTGGCTCAGGCAGAAAAGTCTGCCGGCAAGCATAGGCGCGCGATCGAGCACTTCAAGCTGGCACTTGCGATCTACAGGACGTCCCTGAGCGACCAGAGGGACCCAAGGATCCTGGCGATCTACGAGCAGCTGGACATTGGCGCTCCTCCGCCGTGAGCGACGTTGCTTGCCAGCGACACCGACTGGGACCTCTCGGGCCGCATTCTGTTTCTTCATGCATCACCATCCACTTGCATATACATGTTCGCTGGACACGCTTGCTGGACAAGCACGCGGGATGCTGGGTCACGTTGACCACGGCGGCTCTTTGCTCGCGGCCAACCACGGCGCCAAGCCACGTCCGGCTGTGCGGCCGAGGGCCGGACATGTCCTCGGCGAGGGCGAGGGCGGCTCTCGCTGGAACTCTCGCCGGTGCTCAAAGGGAACGGGGCGCACCCGCCAACAAACAGAGGTGCCTCGCTGTGCATCTCGCTGTGCATCTCGCTGTGCATTTGGCTGTCTCTCGCTGTCTCTCGCTGTCTCTCGCTGTGCGTCTCGCCGCCTTGTCGCTGCTCGCCTCTCGGTCAACGTGACCCGCCAACAAGCCGCCCACAAAGCCCGTCTCGCCGTCTCTCTCGCCCGCTTATCTGCCCCTTCTCGCTGGCCTCTCGCTGGCCTCTCGCCCCGTCTCGCCGCCTCCTCGCCGCCTTTTGCCCTTGGGCTCGCCTCCATCCGTCCGCCTTCGTCTTTCATCCCCCGTCCTTCGCCTTGGCCTTCGCTTTGCCTTCCATCCAAACCCTCCGCCAAGATACTCATCCCACTCGCCGGCGCCTGCCTGACTTTGGTCGCTCTCTCTCTCCGATCCTCACTCCTCCCCACAGCATCCCCGCCCAGTCGCTCAAACCGCTCCTTCTTCATCGACCACCTTCCATCATAGCCCCTCCGTCCCCCTCCCCCCCGCCTCCGATACCAAACCCCTTTGGCGTCATGTCGCTCACAAAGTCCCAGCATCCCTACTCGCTCCCGTCCGTCTCGTCCCCATCGGGGTCTCAGTTCCATCAACGGCATCCTCCGTCGGCTCATAAATCCGCCTCCTCAAAGCCCCAGGCCTCGCAGAGCGGCGACGAGTCCCCGGCCTCGTTGTCTGTTCCAAAGGCCTCCGTGGCCTCGCCTCATCAGCAGCGCCGCAACAGAGTCCACAGCAGCCCGAGCCAGCTCCCTCCTCCGGCCCTGTCGGCTTCTTCCGACTCGGTGTCCAAGCCAGCAGCCTCCCAGGATGCCTCGCCGGCCAAGACCCCGAGAAAGTCAAAGTCGTCCTCGCCCAAGGGCCAGAGCTTTATCCAGGCGTCCGTCAACCCCAGCCACGTCGTAAAGCACCAGCCCCTCTCGGCCTCGGCCGACCTGCTGCAGCCGCCTGCTTTTGGTCGCAAGTCCAACTCCAAGCACAACCCCTCCCAACTCGCCTCCGCGGACTCGCCTGCCAAGCCGTCTGCCAAAACCTCTGCCGCCTCATCCGCTGTGACGAACGCTGTCAACCCAAGCCCCCAACCCAAATCCTCAAAGTCCAAGCCCGCCAGCGACTCGGTCTCCTCTCCCGAGAAGAAAAAGTCAAAGCCCCGCAGCAACCCTTCCCCTCAGCCCGAGGAGAAGGCCTACGCCAAGAAGCCCTCCTCTCCTGGTCATCACAGGTGACCCATCGTTCTGCCACTCGCTCGTCTCGTCTCGGTCGCCTGCCGACCCAACCCAACCCAACCCAACCCGACCTCGGGCTGGTTTCTCTGATCTGCCATGCACCCCCCCCCACGTTACTCTCTATTGCTGTGTGTCTGTCTGTGTCTTGCTCTGGCGCGCCGCTGCGTGATGGTGTTCTCGCTCCTTGCCGTGGGTGCTAAAGTCCCAGTCGCCTGTCTCCTATCCCAGGAATCACGACTCGCGAGCCTCCCACTCGGACAGCGACCAGCAGTCCCTTTCGGACGACTCGTCCAGCAGCGGCAACGGCAGCAGCGGCAACATCAAGTATGCTGGCGCCAACTTTCAGAACTCGCCTGCTGCTCACAACTTGCCCATCCCAAAGTTTGGCTCGCGCAAGTCCGAGTCTGGCTCCAGCCCAACCCCCAGCGACCGGCTCACCGGCCTCGCCGGCAGCCCGCGCAGCTTCACCGAAGGCACCAACACGTTCGTCGCCAGCGACCATGCCCAAGTCTATGCTCAGTCAGAGCGCCTTCACTCCCGCTCGTTTGAGAGCATGTCCTACTACGAACAACACCTGGGCACCCCGATTCCCTACAACAAGCACCACCACGCTCGAACCGAGCCCGTGGACATGTTCAACATGGACGATGACCATGACTCGCACCGGATATCCAACGAGGAGCTCCGCCAAAAATCCATCAACCTCCTAGCCCTTCTGACCCAGAGCTCCGCGCCAGCCCATCCGCACTCCATGGTCGACCAAGTGCCTGCTCTTGCTCCTGCTCCTGCTCCTGCTCTGCTGCGGCCCGGCTACGACGCCTACATGGGCGTCCCTACGATATCGCCTTCGTTCTGTGGCCCTCAATATGTCCACGCGTCTGCCGCAAACGAGCACCATTTGGCTCAGATCAGTCGCAACCTCAAGGACATGCTCCGCATCAGCAGCTAAATCCGGTGCTTTAGACAAGATGCCACTACATTTTTCTCGATTTATCACTCCCGCCCCCTTTTTTTTTGCCTTTATATTGCTCCCTTTTCCTCCTTTCCCTTTTACTCCATCGCAGTTGCTTTCGTTTAATGTATCTCTCTCTCCTCTTTCTTTTGATTTTGATTGCATCTTCAGAGGCGTGTGAGGAACGCTTTTCTCCCCTCAGCGCACTCGGTGGGCCTCGTGTCCACCTTGGATCTGCATCCGTCCTTCCGAGGCTCCGGACGCCGACCCTTCTTCTTCTTCCTTATTGCCGCATGCTACTGATATCTTCTCTATTTATGCCTTCTCGTTCTCCTCATCGGCTGTCCTTCTTCCCCGCCGATCCGCTTTTGCCGTCATCGCGGCGCTTTCCCTTCTCACCAATCCCATCCTCCCTCACCATCGACTCTCCAACATCCTCTCCACCTCCAATCTCCGCCTCGATCGTAACTCTCGTCCACACCATTGCTCAAACGCACACTCTCCCTTATCGAGCCTCCTTGGCTCCTCAACGCACATCACCACACAATACCGTCTCTCCCTATCCTCTCTGTCGCCTGTTTGTGCAGGCGATGTCCTTCGCTATACAGATGTTTGCCCCACCCCCTCTCATCCGCCCCTCTCTCGACCACATCAACGTTTGTTTCGCTTTGTTCGAAAGCCTCTGACGCTTTTGCTTCATACCCTCCCTTGCGTGTGTATAATTTACTGTCAATTTTGGGGACCCTGCACCTAAACAGCTGCGACTTGGAGTTGCGCCTACACTATTTATTATTTATTTTCGCATCCTTGTGGACCGACCTTTCCGATACCGTTTCGGCATTCAAGATACAAGAACTTTGTGGAAATTGTCAACTCCTCCTCCCACACCTAAGGTGTTTGGGCCGCCACTGTCGTCGCTCAGACGACGCAGCTACTCGCTGCACTTTGACCGAGTCAACTCCCGGACGCAAGACGGACCGAGTGTTCGCCTCACCTCAAGATTCAAGATAAATTGTACCGCTCGCCCAACCCTCCCCACTCCTCTCTCACAAACTGGAAGGGCCCTTGTGGCTCCCCGAACGACAGCAAACGACCCCATCCTCCGACCATCCGGCCTATCATGACCATGTCCACTTCGACGTGGCTTTGTGGCCCTGCCTTGCGACTTGACTAGTACAGGCTTGTTGCAATCCATTTTCCTCCGCTCTCTACTTCCCCCACCCCCAGCAAACGTCTTATTTGGCCTTTTCAGGACGTCTTCGTAGTCGTCCTGTCATACTTTTGATCCTGCATCGTTACAAATGCCCCATGCCGAATCCGGCTCTGATTCACGCTATCGGCCTCTTGGTGGCCGACGTAGCGCCAGCATCCAGCTACACATCATCCATCCAACTTCCATTCCTGTCACCAGGCACTGCGACAGTGCTCTCTCTCTGCTGACAGCTACGGCCCATGGACTATTTCAAGACCAATCGGATCCCAAGCCTTGCATTCGTCACCGATTGATATGCTCACTCCGAGCCCGCCAGAGGATGACGATCCAGCAATGCATTTCGATTTTGGAATCAAGTTGATTGTCTTACTCTCGCCCTTTCGCCTCGGACTTGCTCCTCACGACGGGCTCCGCGGCCCTCTACCCCTCCGACCAACCAGGGGCAGGGGCCTCTCCCAGGAAGCTCTGCCCTCGATTGCTATTCTCTCTGCCGGCGTTCTGAGTCCTCCTCCGGCCTCGCCTATTGCAGGGCGACTTGCGCCCATTCAGCGTTGTTGCCTTTGCTGCTGGTGGACCTCAGCGACCCAGGACCTCAGCTCTTTCTGATTGCACTGCACTGCACGACATGCTGCCGATGTTGATTGGTATATTTTCCTTGCGTTGATTGATCTTTGTTGAATCTTGTGTCTGTCGTTGGTTTCTCTGCCCAGCATGTCCTTTCAACCAAACCGCGCCGATCCAACCAGACACACCTGGTTGCTTTGAGCATTTCCCTTTTTCTTCTTCATTTAAACATATAACCAACATAATCCACAAAAAAATATATCACTTCTTTCAACTTTACCTTTACATTTCGTTCAGAAAAAAACGAGACACCGCCAGACGAGCAGGGTATTGAGTTAGCAGTCATTTGGCTGTTGATCGAACAGCTGCATGTGCCGCTCTCACGGGACTGACTTGGAATCGAAGTTGTCGGGGCTCAACCATTGCGATTCAATGCTCGCACTGGTGAGACGGCCCGAAACACTCTCTTGGACACACTGGTGGTCATCGAACATGGCCCTCGCTGTTTTCTAGGCGCTGATATTTTCGCACAGGGGGCTGGGTGGTACACTGTCAAGAGTCAAAGCCAGAAAGCAAACAGTTGCGGCGAAAGGCTGCCCAAATGGCAAAGCGGAGGGAACGAGCCGAAGGTGGTAAGGCGGAGTGAGAGTGAGAGTGAGAGTGAGAGAGGACGAGGGCCTTTGTCGTCCAGAATACACGCATTTCTCGCGGACCAGAAATGCTTGGGAGAGTGAGAGGAGGGAGAGCGAAGTAGAAGCAAAGGAATGAGGAGCAGGCAAACTGCCATGCTCGACGAACGATCAATTCTCGTTTCCTTCAGACGACGCTGTACTTGCGACTCGATCCCGGCGCACCCTTGCCCAGGTAATAGCCGGCCTCTTCATAGGTCCGTGCGCTCAGAATGTGCGGGGCCACAAAGGACGATCCACCTTTCTTACGCCCGGCGCCCTCTCGACCAGCAGTGGTATCGTCATCGAGCTCGAGCTCGAGCTCAAGGTCGTCATTCTCTGCGTCGCCGTCTTCAGAGTCGGAAACGTCCAAATCCTCCGTCATCCGCGCCTTGTACGCACTTCGACGGCGGGCCTCGCCTTCCTCGTCGTTGTCTTCGGTCTCTGAAAGAATGACCCCGGCACCGCCGTTGCCATCGTCAATCATCTTGCCGTCGGCTCCGAGGATATAGCTCTTCTTGCCGTTATGGCTCTTGCTGAGCGATCGCGGGATCGAAATCGGGAAGGATGTGCTCAAAACCGAGACGGGCTCGGTGCCGGCTTCTTCTGTTGCAAGCGTTCATTGGCAAAAGCAAGAATGAATCCATTCCGCCCATAAACACATACGCCAGCACAGCAAAGTGGCAGCCGTCATCGCCAGTTTCGTTTCGTTTCGTTTCGTTTCGCAGAACGTGTGTTGCGGTGCATGGGTCAGATATTGTCGCGAGATTGCTGTTAGCGGCAGAGAATTTGATGTCTTCGAGCAACACAGCCCCCCGTCTTCCACAGGCAAATCGGCGCTTAGGTCGCCGGCCCCTGGCGCACTGAGCTCGTCATAGAACCTACCTCTTGCAGTAGCCAGCGGTCGCTCCTCCTCGTCGTCGTAGGGCTCGTTCGCTTGGAACTTGACCAAGATCGGCGGCCGAGGTGCTTCGTCAAACGAGAACATTTCACTCGCTGGTGACCAGAGGGTAGCAGGAGCACAAAGAGTCCATGAATATCACAAGCCCACGTACAGCAACAGACATGAGAATTGCAGGTAAAGTGGACGGCATTGGGATCAGCAAGAAGACGACGCGATGGTTCGCCGATCGGTGCCGTCTTGGGTGTAGTGTCTCGGCACCGTCACAGACATCTCGCACGCTCTGCCAGCTATCAGGCCATGCACGTACCATCGTCGCTCGAAAAGCTAGGGCCAACACCTGGTCCGGGCGATACCATGTGGATCCTCTGAGCAGCTTGGACCCCAAGCCCGGCGGTGGCAGGGGCATCTGGGACGACAAACTTGACCTTTTGCGGGGGGGTCGAGGCCACGGCTGGCTCCTCGCCGGATGCCTTGGCGATTTTGGTGGCCAGGGCACTTGGCGGGTTGGCCGCGAGCTTTTCCAGGCGTTTCTCCCGCGCCACAAACGACGAGCTGACCTGTCTGCTGGTATCGAGCGGATCGGTTGTGCCAGAGGGAGCCGCAAAGCTGACGTGCTGTTGCTGTTGCTGCTGTTGCTGCTGACTGGCGACCGACTGGCTGAGCAGCGACACTGACTTGTGCGATCCCGCCAAGTTCCTGCCTGAAGCATCCAGTGCCAGGTTCGAGTGGGACGAGACCGCCGAGGAACCGAGCGCCGCTCCAGTGTTGTCCATGGCGTGCCATAGGTGATCCGAGGCCGTCGATGGCGCTGGAGGACGCAGGCCCAGCTTGAGGTTGTTGGCCCCGGTTACGTGTGCCTTATAGATCTTGGACCAGATGATCTGTCGCTGTTCCTCGGCCCGCTGCTGGTCGCGTTGGAACTCAAGGCGTTGCTCGGCCTGGAAGTTGGCGATTCGAGACTCCATCTCCCCTCGTCGGATGGCAAAGTACGACTGCAAGGTCCGCTGCAGGTCATTGTGGATCACGACAAGACCCTGGTCCAAGCCTGCATCGATGGAGTCCCGACAATTCGTCATCCAAGGGAGCAGGGCAGAGTAAAGGTACGGAGATCGTGCATGCGAAATCATATCGGTTAGCAACTATGCATATGACTCAGACCGACGCCTATCTGCAACCGATGCCCATCGGCGACCGACAGAGCAACCCGCCATCACGCAGGGCCACAGCCGACAGCGGCAGCGGGCAGCCCTCGGAGGTACGTCTTACTTGGCGTGTGGCAGGGCACTTGATCGGATTCGGGAACAGGGCCGGTCAGCACTCTGTAGGCTATGCTGTAGTTCGAGTTGAGCACTCGGGTGGTGACTTCGTCTCCGATCTGAATACATGGAAAGCGCCAATAGAGAGTAAGACCAGCCGACCGGAAAGAGGATACAGGGACTGCGGACGAAGCAGAGCGATGATCACGAGCAAACACAGCTTGGGTCTGGGCATGAGGTCGGCGAGACTTTCTGTGCTGGCCACAGTTGGCTCGCAGGCCAAGAATAAGCCATGGCTCATACTGGCTCACGTTGGTTCACACTCCCGCCTCGCGCTCGCTCACGCATTAGCAACTTACAATGACTTGTTTGGTGATCAGAATGTGGCCGTTGCTCGCCAGGAGGTTGCTCGTATCGAGCGACGAAATGAGCGACAGTGGTATGGCCCCAAAGCCAGTCGCGGTGGCGGGGCTGGCAGTCGAGTCGATATCGACGGGCAGGATGTTGGTGGGCTTCGGGGCGACCGAGTTGTGATAGTATGCGACCATGGTCGAGCAGTTGAGGCACTCGACGCCATGCCATTCGCCGATGATATGTCGCTTGATCAGAGCCTCGTATTCCTGGATGGAATTAGAGCAGATCGGTGGCGGGAAGAGCCAATGTGAGCGTCCCGGTAACAAGCGTAGGGATATGCAAAGACGGACTGCCGACACAGGCGTCGCCTCGGATATGCTGCAGATAACGCTCGCTTGCTTGCCCTGTCTGGCCCATGATGCTATGTCGGATGCAGATCCAAACCGCCAGGCGGAGGAGATGATCAACTGAGACGTACCACGGCAACAGGAGAAGGTGACAGCAGCGCCGGGATGGCATTAGCGATAAAGTCAGGGATGCCGTTGGCCGCGAGGGTGGGGTGTGCCTGAGCGACGGACCAGGTGGCCGTCGGCCGTGCGAGGGGATCGCCGACAAGTCGGCCTTTGATGTTGAGGCAGGGACAGGCAAAGTGAATCGAATCCATGGCTTGATCAATCGACAGACCTGCGATAGGACAGAGCATCAGAGACGCAGATGATCAGTTGAGGCGGTGCTGCTGATCAGCCGGGGTGCGGGTCCGAGGCGGCTGGGCTGGCGGCGGGATCGAGGAGCCGCGGCGGCGCTGAAGAGCCCAAGGCGCTTTCTCGGTGGTTGCCCTGACGAAGCGAATGCCGCGACAGGGGCAATGGACTCTTCGACATGCGGCGGTGCGGCAGCGAGCGAGCGCAACTGGAGGCTGCTGGCCGGAGTACAGCCAATGGCAACACATTCCATTGGGCAGGGTATCGATTGGAAGGCCCTGATGGAGCACCAACAGGGAACCAAGACCGCAGCACCGAGGACGTACCAAGGGGGGGGGAGGTTCGAAGTGAGACTCGGAGGTCAAGAGAGGCTCCGGCAGACGGCGGTAGCGATGGGAAAGGGGGGGGGATGGGCGGTGTGGTGAATGCGGGAGTCGCCGACGGACGGGGGCAAGATCGGTGGAGAGGGCAGAGAACAGCCGAGCGAGGACGACTTGTTTGTTTGACGGGCAGCGTCCCACAAGGGGATGATGCACATGATGGTCTGGACATGCCGGGCTCGGCCGCGGACAGAGCAATAACTCGGCTGCGGGCTCGGATAGCGATAGTGTTGCTGCAAAAACATTACCACATCACATCACAGGACATCACATCACAGCACATCACAGCACATCACATCACATCACATCACATCACATCACATCACATCACATCACATCACATCACCACATCCATCGCCTCTTCCTCGCCGTGCCGCTGTCCCGATCAGCCCCGTTTCGTTCGTTTCGGTGTGGGTGTGGGTGCAGCCGTAATTGCGCTGGTGCTGCGGGTCTGTCGGCGAGGTGTCGATGCGACTCCTCCGTCGCTGGTTGAGCCCGCCGTTGAGCCTTCGCTGGGCTGAGGATTGACGCCGGGCGGAAGCGCTGACGGTGAATCTGGTGCTGCGGCTTCCAGGGCTATCTGCGACTTGGGCTTGCGTCCCCGTCGGGCCTTGACAACCACAGGAGGTTCTGGCGAGTGGAGAGGCAGAATCAGGCGTCGTCGCTATTGGCATGTTCGGTACCGTGGGCCTCATGAAACTCACAGGCTCGTCTCGTTGCCTTCGTCCGATCCCGATCCCGAGCAGAGCGCTCTTAAACTGCCACAGAGGCCTGCGTCGTCGAGACTCGCCATAGCAGCCGGGCTGTCTCAATGCAGCTTCTGGCATCAAACTCAAAGTAGACCGCACGCTTCGCCTACCTTCCAGCTCTGGTGTCTTGATTCGCACCGGCGACATGGGTCGGTTCTTGAGCCGTTGGGCGGCCAGTCTCGGCGACAGCGGCGACTGCATCCCGCCTCGGAAGCCGCGACCGGGGTCTGTCGCCGATACTTCGATCGAGGACGATGGCCGAACTGACGAGCTGCTTTGACTTGAGGCCAGGTCACCGGCATCCGACTCGGGCGTGCTGGCCTTGCGGTGTTCGGCAATCAGCCCCTCAAAGTCCTCAAAGGGAAGCTGGAACTCCTGCTCGACCAGGAACGGATAGATGCTTCTGGAGATGCTCAGCTCGGCGCTGCCAAACGTCCCGGAGGTGTCTTCAGCCGCATCGGTCTCGTCGGTGAGTCGATCCAGCTCCTTGAGGTTGTAGAGGCTCTCGAGGCGATCCCACACATCGCCTCGAGACACTCTTATAGGCATATTTCGCTCACAGTGCAGCATAATGCTGATCATCCGGAATCGTCGGTGGACACCTGTTTGCAAGCGGGATGATAAAGGAATTGACAAAGCGCTCAAAACAGACGAATATCGAGGTCTAATCCCGATACCCATGCGTGCCCGACGAATCTGCCCTGCTGTATGCGGTCCAGGCCACGGAGCGTGCCTCAGCATCAGCATCAGCATCAGCATCAGCATCAGCATCAGCATCAGCATCAGCATCAGCATCAGCATCAGCATCAGCATCAGCATCAGCATCAGCATCAGCATCAGCATCAGCATCAGCATCAGCATCAGCATCAGCATCAGCATCAGCATCAGCATCAGCATCAGCATCAGCATCAGCATCAGCATCAGCATCAGCATCAGCATCAACCGTCATCGCAAAGAGTATTACCAACGGGTTGATATTTGAATATCGCTTGAAAGAGTACCAGCTCCATTTCGGGCGTCCATTTGATCCCGGTCTGCTCCGTCGTGGGTGACGCTGATGAGAGGTCCGTCAGCTCGTCGTCGTCGTCGTCGATCGATCTGGAGTCGTCGTCAACATGGACTGTCGGCAGACTGTGGCGAGAAGGCTTGGACGGTGGATGCGTCGGAGAAGCGGGCGAGTGATTTGTCGATTCTGACGAGGACCCGACCGAGGAGATCGAGGTTGAATCGGACGAGCTGTGTTCGTCGGCCATGGGTGCGTCGCCTTCGGGTGGTGTCTGTATCAGAGTTTGTTGGTGGGTGCGTCGCTGGTTTGGGCAGTTGAATGGCTGGCAGATTAAGCCGGACGGACAAACTGCAGTAATCACTCGCAACAGGCGAGCTGGTGCCGTGCAGATCGAGTCTTGGTCAGAGATATGCGATCGGAAGGGAGCGTTGGTGCTGGCCAGATGCGCCGTTTTCTGGGGTCGCGTGGCTTCGAGCAGGCGATCCATTTCTCTCGCCCGCTGACTGCAACCATCGGCAACCATCGGCAACCATCGGCAATCATCGGCAACCATCGACTGCCATCGACTGCCATCGGCTATAAATCACCCGCCGCTTGGAGCCACTGCCCGCTGACCTCATCGGTACCAAGCTGCATCCATGCTGACGAAGCGACTCTCGATGGCCTGCTTGCGGATGCCGTCTGCTGCCCAGAGGCTGCATTCGACATTCCATCGCGGCTCTGTCGTCGATCTGGCAGCATCCACTTTCCATCCTCCAAAGTCCAGCAACCCATCACCGGCAACTGCTCGCTCGCCTCTGTTGATTCTGCACGGCCTCTTTGGCTCCAAGCAAAACTGGAGGTTCGGCCATCGCTCGCTGTCGGCGCTGTTGTCATTGTGTTTCAGCACATACAAGTCGCCAGCAGCTCCCGTTCCATCCGAACCAGCTTTGAGCCTCGACCTTTGCGTCCCTGGCTGACTGCCTCTATATCTTTTGGCACTGGCACTTCATCCCTCGATCCGACTCGCCCGCTGCCTCAGATCGATTGCCAAGGGACTTGCTGGAAGGCTCAGCACCGACGTAATCGCACTCGACCTTCGCAACCACGGCGAATCGCCCCATGCCGATGCCCACGACTACGAGCTCATGGCGGCGGATGTTGCGCATTTCATCCAGAGCAAGGGCCTTGGGCAAGTTCATCTCATGGGCCACTCCATGTAAGTTGACAATGCCGTGGGTCGCTTGCTGTCCGAGGCAAACCGCCGCTGTGTCGATTTCAAGCAGCACTCCCACAGCTCTGTCCAGGAATCGCTGAGCCGGATCGGACCGGCCTGGCGCGGTCGTTGATGTCGTTGACTAACTGAGTCATGTACTGCTTGGGTCGATCTACAGGGGAGGAAAAGTCGCCATGCATCTCGCCCTCACGGGCGGCACCGACATCGAGAAGCTCATTGTCGTTGACATGTCTCCGGTCGCCAAAAACCTCACCAAGGTCTTTGGCAATTACGTCGATGCCATGCTGAAGATCGAGGCCGCCAAGGTGCAGACGGCTGCCGAGGCTGATGCCATCCTCAAGACCACCGTCCCGGTATGCATACATGCCCGTCACCCACAGCGACACCGCTTCGGGTGACTGCATCGATGCAGCACCCCGCACATTGACGCTCGTATCGAGGCCCCTCGAGCACCGGAGGCATTGGGGATCACGGCTCTTACACAACCACCGTCCGCGTTCGGTCTTGATCAGGAACTTCCTATCCGGCAATTTATCCTGACGAACCTGAAGGAGCAGCCCGGCCTACCCTATCTCAAGTTTCGTGTGAACCTGGCCACCATCCACGACTCGCTCGAGAAGCTCTGGGCCTTCCCATACGAGAACACCAACCGCACCTTTGACCATCCGACGCTGTTCCTGGGGGGTAAGCGGGACCGATATGTCTCGCCTCAGTCGCATCCAGCCATCCAAAAATTCTTTCCCAAGGCGACGATCACGTACATGGACACGGGCCACTGGTGAGAATGCCGCTCTCGATCGGGTCAACAGGCTCGCATCTGCATATCAACCGCACGCGGCCTGGATCGGTGCCGTGCCTGATGACACACGGAGTCTAACGCCTCGTGGCGGTTTGTCTTGGATCGTCGTCAGGATCCATGCAGAGAAGCCCGAGGAGTTTATGCAGCATGTCACCAACTTCCTCAAGCCCTGACGACGCTGTCGGAATCCCCGTTCCGGCGCCGCTCCTCTTCAAAGACCAAGTCGCTCTCTGCTGCCGATAGCCGCGCAGTCCTCCGCATAGATGTTGCTCTGCTCTTCCGCAGAGTGGTGGGCGTTCAATATCACTCCATGTCCATTCACGCAAGCAAGTAAATGCATGCAAATGCCGGCAATGTCCTTCCAGCACCGAGCCCATGAGCGAGAACGGGGATGTCCTCGGTCGGCCGCGGCCAAGCTGTCGAGCCCGATTCACAGTGTGCGCTTGGTCACGTGCCGTCCCTCCCGGAAAACGAGAGCGCCAGCGAGACGCAGCCGCCCTCGGTTTTGTTGCGCCTGACATTTTTGGTTGGATGAAAGGCAGAGCAGCCAGAATTGACGACGGGCAATCTGTCCTCTGCCCGACGCCGGCTGCATCTGGTCCTGCTCCGCCGCCGTGCTGCACTATCCGCCAGACTGTTGTCAGGTATGGGGGCTGCAGTCCAAGACCTTGGGGCACTGTGCTGTCCGGACTGCTCGAGCCATATTGGTCATCGGGATGCCGTCGCCAGCAAATCGTCAAGACAACGAACCGTGTTCATCGCCTGCCGGCTCCAGACCTCCAGCTCTCATGCCTTTGGCGGCCAGAGAGCATACGCACAGCAAGTATATGAAATGGCTATGGGTCGCTGACGACCCCCCCCGTTTGCTCGAATCGCTCTCCAAACTCTGCTTCCTCAGAACCATCTCGTCCCGAGCGACGTCCGACCCCCGCTTCGGCTCTGTTCGCCCGACTTCCGCCTCCTCAACGGCCGCTCGCGATCAATCAGAAGCAATCCACATCGAGCCCGATGCATGAAGAACAGAGCTCGCTGAAGCCCAATACCAGTCGGCCATCGAATGTCTACAAGTAATGATAGATCTCCCTTCCCTTCGTTCCTGCCATGATCGGCCTGTGTGGTGACGGTGCTCGTTGTCGCTGTCAAGAGTGCATGTCGAATCGCTCCTCTCGACTGAGGCTCGCACATCTTTCCACTTGCTCTACTGTAGACGGCCACAACGATCGCTTGCGACCCCGTCGCTGATAGTGACACCGTCAAATCAATCGTCCAGACCTGTAAGTGCTTCATGCAACGTGAATATTGCCGAGTCCGATGGGTCATATGTCGCCAGTTGTCCTTGGACGCTGAAGACCGGCATATTCGGGACACCCGGGCACTGCAACATTGGTGCGGCTACGTTCGAGCTCTACGCCTGATATGGTCGAGACGTTGGTTTATGCCATGAGCGCAAAGCCCCGCTCTGTTGCCGAAGCCGCCTCGAGCACGGGCATGCTGCCGATGGTTCCATCCAGCGATTGAATGTCGGCCCGATCGTCTATTGACCAGCGTATTGAAAGACCGATGATTTGTCTAATGAAGCCTGGTGACTAATCGAATTATCATTCAGCACCAAGGTGGTGCCTCGCCATACAAAATCGGTTCCAATATATCTCGTTCAAGGTTGGGGCGGACCGCTGGTATGTGGAAGATCCTCGGCAGTTGGAGAATGAAGCACTGCAGACGGAGTGCTATGGATGAAATCATGTAGATGATCATTTCGGATGGGGCACTTTGATCTGGCATTGTCTGTTAGCGGATTTGTGAGGGGAGACAATGCATCCATGGATCATTGGGTCCATATCTCGCCTGGATCCCACAGCGGGCTGCTCCCTATATCCGCTTGGCCATGCAACATTAACCGTCGCATACATTCCCATTCGCTGCTCCTGTGGTCCTATGTGATGCACTACTTTGCCATGGTTTCGACTCTTGATCGATCAAGTCCCAACCAATCGCAGTCCCCATGACAGCGTGACCAGCATGGCCGATGCTCGCGCTTCTAAATCGACACCTCAAGCACCATTGGTAAGTCTTGATTCGGCGTCGGAGTCATCCAGCCTGCTTTCAGAAGGTTGAAGTCGTTGATGCTTGTGTGGCTAATGGAGTCCCGGAATGCTTTTACTCTCCCAAGCCAAAGCGTCAGGAACTTTTGGACCATTTCATGCCTAATCCGCCGGCCACAGCTGACACTGGCACCTCCGAGCTGCCTGCTCGCACTCCAGCTCGACCAAAACCAGAACATGTGGCTATCGTAAGGTCGTCCATGAAGCAAGGGGAGCACTCACTGCCCGTTCCTCACTCGGATCGCACGCCGCTAAAACAACGCGGGAGTCATATTGCCGAAATCAGTGACTTGGACGTGCCGACGGCCCCGCACCCCAGAAAGACAGACACCTCGCGATCAGCCAGCCCCACGAGGCACTCATCTCTACCGTCAGTCTCCCACTATTTTCAAAAGTCCTCGAGTACGGATGACCAAACTGACCTGGAGCCCTCGAATCATGTGCCCAACTTACTCTCGGTCATGCGACCCCGCTCCATCCACCGCATCCGCATCAACCAGATGAAGCCTGCAGAGCCACCAACTGTTGCGCCCATAACCGCTCAGACACCTGCGGCCGACCGAGACATGATCATGAATGCCGTGTCCCTCGAGTGCATTGAAAAGTCCACTGCGGAAGCCAAGGATTTCGGCGCCAGCAAGCTGTTCATCGGGCACCAAACAGTGACCATCCGTGAATACGCAAAGCAGCACATTTTATGCACAGTTAAAGGTGCCAGCATCAATGTACGATATTGCCGGTGACCATGATATCGCCCCGACAGTGGATGCAGGTCACTTGCTGACTAGACGCGATGCCACTGGGCCTTCTGAGACGGCACAGTCACTGATCTCGGCGGCATGCAGACGGGGAATATGCGCTGTGGTAGTCGGCGATGCTGCCGTACAATGCGCAGGATGGTATCCTACTGCGGTCGGTGCGTCTACGGTGCTTAAACTGTCAACGATGTTCTCTATATCGCAGGTCTATATGGGTGGCAAAGAGATAGCAATTCTCTTTGAAGAGAAGCGCGAGGACCGACTCTGGGTAGCCCGACTGGAATCCACGACTAAGGCGCTCGCATTACTAAATCGATTTGACGAGATATATGGATCCAAGTGCATTAAAATCAGGTACGTCCGTGGCCGGCACAATATCCAAGGTTTCGGAATGATGATCTCCCTTTCCGGCCACTCTTCCTATTGCGCGCTCTACCATGCTACCGCCCGGATCTGATGCTAGATGTCGCTCCCTGTAGCCGCGAGCAGCTAGTAAATGACTATGCCCTGGGCCTCAGCTATCGTGCGACACGAGGGCTTGGTTCGGCAATACCCACGACGCCCAAAGTAGCAGGGCACCAGCCAAGCCGACTGGAGGGCGGGGTGTCTGCGAGCCCAGGACGGACAATTGATGATGTCGCCGCGTCGCCTCGAGCCAAACCTTACATTGGGGGCGTCGGGTCGATTGGCCGATCGCTGTCTCTGAGGACCCGCCGGCAAGCCAGCACAGCCAACGTCAACGACCAGGACGCACTTGTCATGGCCAAAACCAACCCCAAGGAGGAATCTGAGTGGCGAAAATACCTCGCTGGAAATCCAGAGTACGTTCAGAATACCGCATGCCAGCAGGCAAATGTGAGGGGTCAACGTCATGATTGGACTGGATGCAACTCATGGCCGATCCGCTCTATGTCCTTCAGTGCTATTACATGCACGCAATCGATTGCTGGCTAATCCGAACGATGCAGTTTCTATCTCATCTATCCCCCCGGCGAGGTCGGGGCTATACCCGTCACCAATAGCGATGCAATCCGACTCGATGAGGGCGAACTGTTCAACGATACGCTGATCGCGGCATACTTCAAGTAAGTAACATGCGCATCGGCCCATTTCCAACGTCTTCAGTGTGTGTACACTGCCCGCGATGGTGCACACTGCATATACATGTGTCATCTCTTCACGCTCTCTAACTGGCCCTGTCCTGATCTCTCCGATTTACCTGGCTGGCGCACAGATACCTGTATAATAGCTGGAGCCCGATTCAGCGAGAGAGTGTGCATCTTTTCAACTCGCATTTCTACGACTACATCTCGGCACCGAAATCCAAGAGCCAGAGCGAAGAGGAAGCGTGAGTGGATGGATTCTGTTGTGGCTCTCGCCCGCTCCGAATATTGGCGGTCGAGAGCGAGCGTTGCCATGAGGAAGGCGCCTTCGCTTGCGCCATCAGCCAGTCTCACGCCCCCGTTACGTCCGTGAACCACAATCGCAGGCGACTACGCGGCTACGAAAAGGTCAAGAAGTGGACAAAAAACGTCAACATCTTTGAAAAGACATATGTGTTTGTCCCGGTCAACGAAAAGTACGTATATGTCGCGCCGTCGAGCCGATCTTGGACCCTGAGGGGGTACTATGGCAGGCTGGATGCTGGCGAAGCACTCATCATGGCCACCACCACCACCACCACCACCACCCGCGCGTGCCGATCGCTAATCGATTCTATTTTCGGTGTCAGCTTCCATTGGTATCTGGTCCTGATCTACAATCCGGGTGCCTTCGTCCGAGCCGTCGAGCGCGAACGCAATGCGCTAGCGAGTGATGTTGATGAAGTGGTCGATGAAGGCATGATACCAGGCTTGCCTCCGATTGCAGACCATACATTCGACAACGAGCACGACAAGGCATATAGGTCCCTCAAGCGGAAGCGGCCGACCAACGAACACGGCCAAACCGGGCCGCCGCCGCCCTTGTCGCACTCCAGGGCAAAGACAACGCCAGACTCGCTGGCATCGATTGAAGTTGTGGAACCGGATCTGCCGATCCAGATCCCTGACTCGTACGAGCCCGATGATGAACTTAGCGCCAGCCCGGCAACTGACACGGATAGGGCCGACGTTAGTCGTTTCCGCGACGATGATGAGGCCGATGGGTCGATGCAGCTGGCTGACAACGACATGCCGAGTCTGCTGCTGCAGTCTCACAGTGTCCGGCTCGATGACGATATGGAAATGATGGATGAAGATCCTTTGCCAGAAGCAGTCGACAGCCCAGCACCTGCTGTGATCGCCGCTCAATCCGATGATGATGGATACACGTCGACACGTCCGACGACGCCCATTCCCGGGGCTCGAAATCTCGATCAGCAAAGGCTGAGGATCCTTGCTGACAAAGCAAAGTACATCAACGACCAGGAGAAAGTCCGGGACATGGGCATGGCGGACTGCCGTATCTTTGTGTTTGATTCACTCAATGGCACTCGCCGGTCGGTCAAGAACATCATATCGTGGTACCTTATCCATGAAGCCAAGGAGAAGCTCAAGCTGGATATCTCGGAACAAGTGCGGCAAAGCGGGCGACTCTTCTATACAAATGTCAAGGTTTGTCGAGATGGGTGCACTTGGGTAGCTGCTGTCGAGGGTAGTCCGGCGGACCGCAAAGGCATTCGCTGACGCACCCGTCTGCTTCTCCAGTGCCCCAAGCAAGACAACTACTGCGACTGCGGCGTGTTTCTACTCCATTACGTCGAGGTTTTCATGAGCAATCCTGAACACCACCTCACAGGAATGTTTGTAAGTACGGCACTCTGTCAGGGGTGGATTGCCAGCCGCCTCTGCGTACGACGTACGAGGGCGGCCGACCGGCCAACTGATCGATATGTTGGCCCGAGATGCTCATGTGCGTGCCTATAATGTTCATCGCAACCACATATTGGCAGAACAACCTGGACATTGGCGAAAAATCGGGCGATCCTATGTTTCCGCTCTCAGACATCCCGTCCAAGCGACTGATGATGATCGAGCTCATGAAAATGTGGCACGAGCAGTATACCAGCTACCTGAACCGCCAAAAGCGATCCGAAACAAAGTACGATTCCGGCGACGATAGCTCCTCGGATCTGGAGGAGGTGGTGCCGATCTCCAACTCTCCATCCAAGCGATATGAAGCAGTCGAGCCGCCGCCGGCACAGGACGACAGCCCCGAACGAGAGACTAGTCCCGACGGCAGCGCACCGTATCAGCACGACGACAACGATACACGTTATCAGCACGACGACAGCGACGACATTAATGCCGAGGACGGTGTCGCTGACGACTCCCAGCTCATCAGCAGTAATTACGATTATGATGCTGAACATAACGCTGGCCATGAAGATGCCATCGGCTTTCTGGACCAGGAGGAGCTACATGACTCCCACGGCACACCGAAGGCATATGACGTGCAAACCACCATGGATGAGGGTGTGGACGATAACAACGAAGCAACGGATGCACCGGAAAGCCCCATCGGCGAACTGAGCGAGCTGAGCAAGCACCTGCGCGACGCTGCTGAGCGGCTCGCTGATGATGCTTTCGGGCTCCCCGACGTTGAAGCTGAAGAGGTGCTCGATGATGACGATGATGTCGCCGACGAAGAGCTCGAAAGCCACATCGTTGAGGAGGAGCTCGAAAGCCACATCATTGACCAAGGGTTTGAAAGCCACAGTGTCGACGGGTTTGAAAGCCACATCATTGACGAAGAGCTCGAAAGTCACATCATCGGCGAAGGGTTTGAAGGTCACGCCGTTGCTGAAGAGCTCGAAAGCCACATCATTGACGAAGGATTTGAAGGTCACATCATCGACGAAGGGTTTGAAGGTCACGCCGTTGACGACGAATCCGATGACCACGCCGAGGAGACTGATGGAGGCGTGGAAGAGCCCGAGAGCAGTGCCGCCAATGATGCCGAGATAGTTGCGGAAACCGCCAGCAGCCACTCCGAGCTGTCCGATAGGGAGACGTATTTTGAGATCCTCAAGCCCGAAGCGTCCAATCGGATTACGCTGGATCCGGCGCTGTTCCCGAGCACACCACTTCGGCGCTCGAATCGCCACTTTCGGAGCAGCAGCGGACTATAGACTCGAGGGTGGGCAGGCGTGCTTCAATGAGGCGCCAAGCTCTGCATCGGAATACATCAAACTCATTTTGAAACGAGGGCGTTTGGTTTCCACAACACCGTTCCTCGTCGACGGTGGCTGGGTTGTATCTGCCCGAGCGCTCTCTGGCCACCGATCGCCAACGAGCAGCACCTTCCATCTGAACGGCCACAGCGAAGGCACTGGGGGGTGGACATATCATTGGAGGGCGAATTGGTGGGGCCCTCGCCATAGCCTGCTCCCTGCCACCTTGATGACGGAAAGCGAGACTGGGCTCTGCCAGCAACCAAGTCTCTCGAGTCGGAAGACGCAGCTTCCCCCTCGCCGCATATCGATGAGCACTCAACCCTCTCGTCCATTTTGTGCCAGCGCGATCGACCAGAGAAGCCCTTCACGAGTCAGATACCGTCGTAGTCAGAATTTAGGCATGTTTGCATTCATGATGAATAATTCATAACACTCCAGTCATCATTGTGAGGGTTCTCTGTCGCTTGCTGGCACAGCCCTCTCTCGCTCCCCGTTGCCGGTAACGGACAATAAAACAGAAATATGCTCCTGGGACACCAACTCGAGATGGCCGAGCAGAAGCGAAACGATGGTGCGCAAGCAGAGCCGCCTGCGGACAGAAGGACAGACCCGGCCAGCGCCGACGCATACAGAATCCAGCATATGCACCTGCAAGCAGGGCTACCCTCAACTATCTGGCGCAGATCGGGAACAGAGCTCCCGTCGTCTGGCGCGTTCATCATCCTCGGGTAATATGTGGTATTAAGTATGTTGTCAGTCTGTAGGTATATCCTAAGACATTGGCGAAAGAGCGGCTGCCGCCCGCGCCACTGTTTTATAGTGCAGCGAGACCCAAGCCACACGCCACGTGAATGTGGCTTGGCCGATCAACCACGTGATTCATTTGGTGTGATCAAGCGATCCCGGTTTTACACCGCGAGACCGACGGCGAGGCGAGAGCGAGGTGAGAGCGAGATTGGCGTCTGGGCAACAGCCGATAGGTGTGCTGGCGCGGCCGCATGCCTGTTCGGATCGCACTCCGGGACTGCGATGTGGCCGCTTCAGTGTTTGGATGGATTTCATGGCAATGTGCAGTTCCTTGGGAATCGAGTGCTTGGGAATCGATCTCCCGAGGCTCTGCGAGAAGCAGCCGAGAGCACAGGCATCTCTCTCGATTTTGTGACCGCATGAACCCGCGTCATGTCGGCATGTTGATCCCCAACCATCCAAGCAGCCATCCAAGCAGCCATCCAAGCAGCCATCCAAGCAGCCAAGGCGAATGGCGATCGTATCCAGGACGGCAAAAGCGACGCTCGAGCCGCTGCTCAAGTACCTCAGCAACATATACTCGGCCCAGCAACTCGATGAGCTCCTCGAGGCATACAGTGTGACCCGGAGATCCAGCTTCCGACTCAACACTCTCAAGCTGTCGTCGCCCGATGAGCAACGACAGTGCATCGCGGAGCTGGCTCGGTCGCTGCAAGCGTCCAAGAAGACCAAGGGCGCTCGGCTTACTCCAACACCGTTCAGCCCCCTGGCCTTTGCTGTGTCGGATCCATCGGTCAACATTCGGCACTTCCGTCCGTCCCCATACTACAAAAATGGCCAGATCTTTTTCCAGTCGCTGTCGTCGATGCTACCGCCGTTGGCCCTCGGGGTCGAGCCCGGGATGTCGGTCCTGGATATGTGCGCTGCTCCAGGTGCGTGTCGCCAGATCACCATGGATCTTGTCGATTCTGTGGCGACAGCTTGGCCCTGCTCACCACCAACCCCAGCGAGTCTAACAGCACAAAATCCCTGAAACCTTCCTCCTGGATATCTTCTGGCTGCTCGGGCAGGCGGGAAAACGCTGCAGCTCGCCGAGCTGGTGGGAAAGCGTGGCAGCGTCGTCGCCAACGATATCAACGTCATCCGTGCCTCGATACTTGCAAAAAACGTGGATACTGTTCTGCCAACCAGCCTCCGGCGGCTCGTCAAGGTGAGAGACACATTGGTGGTGTCGCTTGGAGCCACAGTCCAAACACAACCGGCCATCAAACATGCCGACCAGCCGAACTTGATGTGATATCGCGGCCGGATGCCGAGTACAGCCACAAGCTCACTCTTGCGTCTAATTGCAGATTCGGATTGTTGATGCGACAAGAATGCGGCTCTCATCGGCGCCGGAGATCGACCTTTCTGCACAAACCAACGACGAGCTTCCTGACTCTGACATGGCCCCCGTAAGCTACCCGACGGTTGAAGAAATAGAAGAGCTGGCTCGGCAGCATCAGAAGATGGCGCAGGAGGACTCGAACACTCGCAACCGCATATTCGACCGGCCATTCGATGCCATCCTCCTCGATGCTCCATGCACTGGCGAAGGAGTCATCCATCTCAGTCACCCAAGTTCATACAAAAGCTGGAGTCGGCAATGGGTTCTGCAACACTCGCGGTTGCAGCGCCAGCTTTTGAAGTCGGCGCATGCCCTGCTGAAGCCCGGAGGATCGCTCGTCTATTCGACATGCACTCTCGGCACGGAGGAGAACGAAGCCGTCGTCGACTGGTTCCTTAAACGATACTCGGATATGGCCATTGTCCCTCTGGGAGGAGCCATGTCTCAATTTGCTCCGTCACCAGCCAAGGGCATGCCCAAGAAGGGCGTTAATCTCTGGAACGACGGCGATGACGACGACAACCCGCCGCAGCCGTTGCCGACCGGCTTTGGGCCTGGGATCGTGCGGGTGCCTGGCGGACGATTCCATCCTTCTCTGCGCATGGCCCTGAGGGTGTTTCCATCGGAGGACTATGAGGGATTCTTTGTCTGTCGCCTCCAAAAAGCACAATAACTTGGCATGCAATCGTTGGCACCCGCACATAGACATCACAACTCATTTCATGATGGGGGGGGGCTTCATGTTCGCCGCCTCGCACAGCTCTGTCTGGCTGGATGTTCTTGGCAGGCCGCACAGAATCAGAAGCCGCTGTAACAGCGTATCGCCACGTCCAGTTTCAGCGGCCCTCGCTGATCGTCGTCCTGGTTCATATATTCAGCAGTGCAGCACTGACTACCCGGCAATCACACCAAGGATGTTCACAACGAGCTGGCCACGGTGGTCCAGCGATGGGCATGGCACGGCTGTTCTCCGGATTCGTGCACATGCTTTTCAGTTCCAAGAGAGGGCTACACATCATGTACAATCACCCATCAACAGCCATCCTGTTCAGCTCCGGCCTCTCGTGTCGCTTTGCATGGCTTGGCCTTGCTTCAGGATGATGGCAGTCAGGGCCTCAGACATGGAGACGTTGGGGTTGTTGGCTTGTCGCATTCCCCGGAGACACGCATTTCGGATCATTTTGGGCCATAGCTCGTTGAAGAGCTGGAGTTTGGTGTTGCAGTCCAGGCTTTCTTTGACAAGCGACTGGACGACTAACTCGGCCAGCATATGTCCCAGGGTCGTTTGGTTGTGCAGTCAAGTGTTGGCACAGCTGTCAGCACTTGCACTGTCGCCATCGCCGGCCGCTCACGACAGGATACATGTCGATCCGCCCACAGCAATCGCCCAAGTGTCCCTCTGCCTCCCTCTCCCGACGTACATGAGTGCACGAAATTTCGGTGCCGGCTCGATTTCGTCGATACCGCCTTGCCTATAGACATCACCTCTTTGGTCTCGGCCCGCTCCTCTGGCGGGGATGCAGTGCCGAGTCGCCACGTCTGGCTGATGTCGTCCAAGCATTCCGCCTGATAAACCGGCAGCTGATAGTCTGGGACCTTCGAGATAATGAAATTGGGTACCTTTTCGACGACTCGGCGCAGCGGCCCTATTGATACAGAGGGTTCTTTCTTGTTTCAGTAGCGGTCGCAAGACAGAGCATCGCTGTGCATTCGAAAGACCGAGCCATCGCCCCGCTCCACAGCACAACCCGCATTTGTGAGCCGACCGGACTCAGCGCTGGCCGGTATCTTGCCATACACAATAGGACGATGCCTGCCCCTTGCAATACACTTGCAAACAAGACCGAAGCGTACCGAACTTGGCCTGTGCTTCCTCCCAGTCGGATTCGGTCACTTCGACGCCGCAGAGCCGCTTGAGCGGCAAGTGCGAAAGCCGAAACAGCGTGTAGGGCCGGAACAGCGGCAAAGTCGAGACGATGTTCTGGTCTCGAACAATGTCAAGCTCTTTGATGCCGCGCAAGACGCATAGATGGTTGATCTGTCCATGAGCGATAGTCAGGTCTGAGGTGAGCCCTTGCCTGGACTGCACCCAATTCGATCGATCAATCGTGTCACAATCCAAGATCGGCGGTGGGTTGCTCGACGAGACCCTGCCCCACAGCAGAGGAAGGTCACGTCTCATCATCAAGAATCCGGCTCTCCAAGGGGGCCAAGTTCGTCTACCTGCTTGAGTCGATTCAGCATATTGTCTGAAAACGTGAGCGACTCCAGATTTGGGAACCGCCTCAGCTTCGGCAAGACTTGCACGATTTTCGAAAAGTTCACGAACGAAAAGTGGATGGAGACAACAGAACCGTAGTCGAGGCGGTCGAGTATGGCCAGCGCATCGCCGTATCTGATGCATCCGAGTTGGTTTGGCCAGATGGAGAGAACCGCTCTTGTGAGCTGAATGCTCTTGCTCCAATCAGATGTTCATATTGCCTCGGCCACTGGGAGCAAGATATGGCAGACAGCATAGTACATACGTCGAGAGCTGCCCATTCTGGAGCTCGACAAAGGCGTTCTGCCCATCGAACAGCTTCACTGCCGGGGAGTTTCGAAAATGGGCCAAGGTCCTGACAATGAGTTGCATGGTCGCCGAAAACCCTCATAGCCCAACGACGACAGCACTCGCCCAAGTCCATCTACATCCAGCCATCCATGCAAATATCTCAACTCCCGCACAAAGCCGTAGCTCATCAGAAACCGATGCACTTGGGTACCTTCTTCTGCCGCACTTCGGCGAACCTTCCCGGCGCTGGGTGCACGCACCAGCGGCTTCGCCGACGAGATGCTTGCAGTGTCCCCAACTGCGGACGCTGCCGACACATTTGGTTGATCAGGTTTGGTGCCACTGGAGTCCTCGGCCTTTGAGCTGATGTTTGCCAGCTCGGCTTCCCATTTCCGTTTGATGTCGGCAATCACACGTTTTCTGGATCCAAAGAATTGACAGGCACACCGCTCCGTCTCAGATTCAGAGCAACATGGGCATTGGCACACCCTGGAGCGCTGATTCGTCCACCAGCCACGAAAAATAGCCCCGCCATCGCGGCTGTCGGCCAGTTGTGTAGTGCACGAGCCTGCAGCACGGAGGACTCGTTACCTCTCTTCAAGCTGAAACGTAAGCCTGTCGCTCTCGCGCTTGCGGTCTGCTTCCCGTTTTGAGATCTTTGCAGCCGCACGCCGTTCATCGTCTCCAATTCGCTTGCCGTCCATGAGTTTCAGGGTCTTCATTTTATGGATAATGAAGGGCTTTGAGTACTGGTCTTCGATTATTGGATTTGAATCGATACACAGCTCTGCGGCAAATGAGCAGGCAGAGCTGAGCGCGCGATTGCAGTCCGAGCGATCGAGAACGCACATCAGCGACTCTCGACTGCAGTGGCTGATGTCCATCATATGAAGCAGCCGCTCGTGGGCTCAGCGCGGGCTGTTACCTATCAGATGCGGAATGCGATAAATGTCCTGAATGCTGTCGAGCGACGATATGGTGTTTATGGAGAGGATCAAGCGCCGCAGATTCTGCAGGCTCGCAACATCTTTGACAAGAGCAATCTGTGTAAAGACGAGCAGCCACGAAAGAAATGGCGGTCCTGAGCGTCAATAGATGATCGCCATGTTGCTCAAGCTCCTGTCGCCAAAACAGCCACACCATATATGCCGGCAGACTGTACTCACCTGATTTCGTCGCAGATTGAGCTCGGCCACCGAGCTGAGCCCAATGAAATTGGATGCCTCGAGGATGCGGTTGTCCTCCAGGTTTAGAACACGAAGCTCGGAAAGGTGGCTGATGTTTTCTGATGAGTCGATTCACGGTGGATCAGACTCGGCAGCAGCTCGACGGGTTCGCACGGCCTTCAGGTTGGATCACCTGTCGATTGCTCATGCCCACTGCTCATGCCCACGAGGTCCATATCAGCAGAGAGCGTCGCGACGCATCTCCTTGGTCCATACTGACCTATGACCGATATCTGGTTGCTGTGGAGATCCAGGACGTCCAAGCCGTTGAGGTTTTCCAATCCCTCGATTCGACGGATGCGGTTCCTACCAAGCATGAGCACCCGCAGGTTTTGAAGATGCGACAGGCCTGATATGCGCTGCATGCAAACGACGAGTGAGACTTGTGTCTCGTACCCACCAACCCCATTCTTCGCCGCCGTGATTGTCCTGATGGGCGATGCGGCCAGCGACGGCGCCCAAAAGTGATCCAACTGCCGCAGAAGCTGCAATGGGACATGTTTGGAGCCGTCCCTGTGCTTTATCCTCGAGCTCAACCCACCTCGATGTGATTGTTGTAAAAGTCGAGAAAGACAAGGTTTCTCAGATTGGTCAGATTCTCGATCTTTGATATGAAGTTGCTCTGGTAGTTGAGAAGCCTCAGCCGCTCTTCTCCGGAGAGCAAGAGACAGGACTAAGGGGTGGGGGCGTTCGCCACAGCAACCACGCAATGGAATTAGAGTCATCGCGATTGTACAAGCTGACATTCGGGTCTATGTAGAGCTTTGTGCCAAGTACGATGTTCACCAAGATGCCGATCAAGATATCGGCTGTGCTGGCAGCGATCGCCAGGATCGAGCGTGGAGTTGGGGGGGGGCTTCGGGAATCTAGTCCGGCTGTATCATTCAGTGGGGTCACCTACGTAGAGGTTCTTGCGGTTCAGATTGAGCCGTTCTGGGTTCAGATCCTTCTCTTCGTCGGTCCGGGCAACCTTGATGGCACAGCAATGTTTACACGAGGAGTATCAGCGCCAGGGTCTCCAGAACGGTCCGGCACAATCGACCCACTCGGATTGCATTGCCTTTCGACACCGCACCTCGGGGGTAGGCTTTGTGTTTGATTTGTTGGCAAGGTTTGCCATGCCCTCGGCAATGTCGTCGTTGAGCCTCTTCATCCAGGTGCTCACAGCAGGCGGCATGATCGAGCTCGCTGCGGATGCCAGCGGCCCGCTCAGAGCAGAGGAAGTGGAGGGTGCCATACTTCCACTGCCCTGTCCTGCCTGTTGGGCCTGCAGCAGAAGCTGTTGCTGTGATTGTCCGAGGCCGGCTATGCTCGAGGATCTGGGTGCATAGATCGGCGTCTTGTATGCAGAGATGGTCATGCACGCGGCCTTGGGGGTGCTGGATGCGGTTTGTAGGCTGTGACTGGGAGGTGCGGTACTTGCTGGTTGCGATGAAGCAGGCTGGGCTGTTGGGTGGTTCGAGGCCGAGACGGCGGATCCCTGCGAGCCTGGATGCTGTTGCGACTGCTGGGACTGGTGGGCGTGAGAACCGGTAAAGGCCTTGGCGACCAGAGCACCTTGGACCAGCGGCCCACGGGCCTCATACTCCCTCTGCGTGACAAATGTCCCGCCATGCAGTCCTGGTTGCGCTGCCGGATCGGCACTCTTGGCGGCTGTTGGAGTTAGTGACTGGACAGAGACGACATGGGGAAGTCATAATCACAGCCATCAGTCTCAGAGAAGGGGAGGCGTCGATGTCGCCAAGAACTAGCGTCTAGTCAGGAATACTCAAGGCGCTCTGATCCACTTGGGCAAATACCTCAATGTGCAACGAGGGCGAAGACGACCACGCCATCTTGGTTTCTTCTGTCATTGTAGTAACGCACAAATGATAGTGAGTATCGCGGCATTGAACTGAGAGAGTGCCCGAGGGTTGGTGCGGCTGCATGCTTACGGGAGGACTTTTCGACGATCCGCTCGCGATTTGCGATCGTGTGGGTCTTGGATCGATAAAGCTTTTGCATCTGGGTTGATTTGCGGCAAGAATTTCCACAGGACCGAAAAGCAACCGGATGGAAATTATCAGGAAACAGCGGCGGAGGCACAGACTGCGTCGCCGAGAATAGGACGTTTGACGGCGTGGAGGCCGACATGGGATGTCTGTCTCGCTTGATGAGCAACAGAGTCCGAACCCGGTTCAATCGAGAGCGTACCAGCTTTTCGTTGCTCTGGGCCGTGTTGATGACGGCTGAAGTGCCGCTGTATGTGACAGTAACCTCGGCCAGCCGGCTGGGGAACAAAACACGTCGATCGCCGATTAAACGATCTGCCATGGTGCATCTGCATCTGCATCATGCGGTCCCTCGGCGGATGCGACAGTCTCTCGCGACAGCATTGAATCTAGCGAACCTGGACATCCCGCTGGTGGAGGAGGGTCGCGACGACGACGACGAGGATCTGAGGCGGCTTGCATTCGTCGTCGAGGAAGGTCGGCTCGAGGGACCGGTGCTGGTCTTCTTTGGCCGATTTGCCGAGTTTGCCGATGATGTCCGCAGCATGTCCAGGGGGTGGTGGGAAGGAAACGATATTGCAACCCGATTACAGCGGCGTTGGAGCGGGTGGATGGGCACTGCAGCAAACTTAATTTGATTAGCGCGGCTTGCGTGGGTGGTGTGGGTTGTGTGGGTGGTGTGGGTGGTGTGGGTTGTGTGGGTTGTGTGAATCAGACGGCTTTGATCAACAGCCGGCGAGCGGCGACCTGATTGGAATCATGTGTTGTGGGCGAGAGGGCATGTGGGGCCCTGATTCGCAAAGGTAATGCCAGTCACTACCAGAGAGATTCGGCTCTGGCGCCTGTCCATGCATCGCTCTGTTGGGCGGACGAGTGAAAGGGAACGCTCCAGCTATGATGTGACTGCGTCTTTACAGGCAATCCAATAAAAAACGGGACACCCGGGATTTTGACCATTCATCGAATATTTTGTTACCCAATGTTATCGCGCGCTGGCCATGACCATTCGCCGCTGGCACTCCGAGACCAGTGTGCAGGTCGATTGTGGAGACCGGAGAGCGACCGGCGGTCTTCACTCGGAGGCTGCCAAAGTGATATGTTTTATTTATTGTGGCTTTGCTTGACGCAAGCACAGCACATACTACATGTTCATGGAAACGGCTATATTGTCCCGTTTTTTTCTGAATAAAGTGTATTGGTGGGTTGTGTCTTTATTGATGGGTTTCGTCGGCGCTGCTCTTTGCTGGCTACATGATCATGCACTTGGAGTCGCCCTGCGAGTCCTGTCTCTTTGGCCTTTGCTCTGGGTGAAGGCGGCCCTGGTTTGTCTGTTCCTGCTGGTTGCTGGCATAACCAGGGTACTGCTCATAATGCTGGTCGCCAGGTTGCATATGCATGGACGCTTGGATCTGCTGGTTGCGGAGCCTAATGGCTTCGGCTTGGACACGCTCTTCTTCTTGGAGCCGCAGAGCGAGTGCCAGGCTATTGGAGAGCAGGATGAAGCACAGCGAACGAGTATCAGCCAACTAGGACTATTTTAAACCGACCGGTCCAGCGCAGTCCGAGTGCACAGAGCTGCGGAAGGAGGATGTTTGCATCGAGACGGCGACATACTCAGAATCATGGGTTGTCGTCGCCGGGCCATGCTCCCAGTTTGACTCTCCGTAGTCGAACAAGCGCTCCTGGTCGATCGAGGACTGGCTGATCTCTTGGTACGGGCGGAATTGGTCGTCCAAAAAGATGGAGTCGCCATCGACACTTGCGAGCGATTCCCAGACGACGCCTTCGGTGCGCAAGAAGCCCTGGTCCGTGACGAGCGTGAAGAGCTGGGATCGATCGTCCTTGTAGAGAGTGTAAAAATGGTTGTTGCGGAACAACACCGAGATGGAATTTGACGGGAGTGTCTCCTGCAGCAGCCTCAGTCCGTGAGGGGTGAGCTGCGATGCGCTCATTTCGAGGAACTGTTGGCAGACGAAACCTGTTTGATTGATGATCGGGCACCGGAGTAAGAACTCGGAAGTGACGGTGCCGGCATGAAGCACATGCGAGGAGGGTCTGGTGATACTCGGCAAGGAGCTATCAAGCTCCGCCATACGATCGTCATTCAAACACATTCACGGGCGCGGCTCGAATATGGCTATCCATCGGCTTTCACAAACTCGAACACTCTGCTGACCTTTATGAGCAATCTCCTGGAGCTTGGGATCTTGGGCCAGCAGCGGGTTGGTGGAAGCAATATCGGCCTCGATGACTTTCTCGACAACCTTGTTGTAGCAGCCCAGCTCGCGAACAACAATGTCGTAAAAGGTGCTGTCGCTCGAAGAGATTGTCCAGCCATGGCAGAGCGACACACCAAAGATGTCAAATAGCAGCAACGCCGGAGTCAGCTCGAACGAATATGGCGAGTCGAACTTGACGTTGACGTCGAGGCCGCGCTGGAGCAAGGGGATGGTGTTCATGACATCCTGCAGGTTGTGGGAGAAGTTGGCCAGGTCCTCGGGTAGATTCGAGAGACGGAGGTTCTGCTCGTTCTGGAGGAATCGAGGAAGCCGCAGACATTAGCTCCCGGTTTGGCCAAGCACCGAGATCCGTTGAGCGAGCTCGCCAAGAGCAAGGTCGCCAAGAGCAAGCACAAGACCGGTACTTACCGCCGCCATCCTTGTCAGCATATAGTCGCCAATGAGATCGACGAGGTGCTGGTAGGTGATTGACGGGAGGTCCGGGTGGATTTTGATGGCGCCCCGCAGCAAAAGCACATTTGCTATCGATGGCAGGACGCAAATACGCGATGCATAGACGGAAAGAATGGATCGGGAATGAGCGTTGCCATCCGTGGACACGGCAAAGAGTCGGCATAACCAAGGCGGGCACCAGCACAGGGAACATGAATGACAGTAATGATTTGCACGCAGAGTAAGATACCGACACAATGCCAACAAAGGACAGGGGCCGTTTCGGTTCTGCGTGATGATTCGCAGCGGCTTGGGATTGCCGGTGAGGACGGAGAACCAGCGGATGGGCTTGAGATGGTACTCGGTCTCGGCCGAGTCGTCAGGGGGCTGCATGCCGGGCTCGGGTGCGGGCGGCTTGGGCAGCTCTTTGGCGTTCAGATTGCCCTCGAAGACAGGACCAGGCGGGGGTTGCGAGTGAGAGGGAGCAGGCTCGGGCGTACCCAGTGGGATAGTAGCTGAGTTGTTGGGCCGAGAGTGTGCAGCGTCGTCGATAGGGCCGGATTCGGCATTGTTGGCCAGCGGTTGTCCGGGATTGCCGGGTGAGGAGAGTGCAGCATCGTCGCAGAAGGGATGGCTTGGCGATGTGGGCGTGCGGGGCAGAGGAACGCTTGCAGCAAGGGCAGTCGAATCTTCGGGCAGAGCCTGCATGGCGACGGATTGATCAAGCCGAGCAGATGCAAGCGAAGCAGCGGGGGAGGGAAGGCAGCGCGGCGGGCGGCAAGAAAATGGAGCGGGGACATGAATCTTGGCGGTGCGCAGACAGAGTTTGGGTTGGATTTGGGCAGCCAAGGGCGGCCCCGGGCGGGCAGCGATGATTGCGGTGGCGATGGATGCGATGGGATGGATGCGATGGCGATGGTGATTGCAGATTGAAGATCGGCAACATACTTTGCACATGAACAGACGGGGCAGAGTTCCGTCTGCATCAAACGTGCAGTTTGAGAAAGCCAGGGTTGAGCAACGCCATATTCGATAAAGCTTGTTCGATAAAGGCGATCGCCCTCCGAATGAACGCCATGGCCAGCACACGGTGTTTTTGGGGCAACTACATATTGGGATCTTTGGCCAATAGCCGGTTTATTATAACCCATTCGCATTATGGAGAGCAGCTGGCTGCGATACAACAGTGGTCGTTGGGGAGGCAACGAACCAGGGCCGACAGACAAGGGCTGTGGCGGTGTCTGCCGGGCGGGATGCTGGCTGGACCCAGTCGAACCAGTCGAACCAGTCGAGCCAGTCGAGCCAGTCGAGCCAGTCGAGCCAGTCGAGCCGGCCAGCTGGATCCGCCTCGGAAGAACGTGACCCGTCCACGGAAAAATGGCGGGGATTCTGCACCAGCGCGTGTCACCGTGTGTCACCGTGTGCAACAAACCCACGGCTGCTTGTCGCCTTGGGCAGCCAATGGGCGCTGCGACGCCGCTGCGCACGGTGCAGCCGCAGTGCGCAGCCACAGCCGCAGTGTGCGCAGCCGGCCGGCGCACATTATCGATCATTCCAAATTCCCATGGCCCGCCTTCCTTTTCGTGCCCTGTCTCGGCCGATTTCCCGCCCTGCTCGCTCTTCTTCTTCCAGCCACCGATCTGGCCTCATCTGCATTTCCCTCTCGACTCTGCCCTCCCGGCCCCAGCTCTGTGCCGACCATGAGCTCAGACAAGCCTGATCAGCCACCCCTCCCGTTGGCGAACCCGCCCAGCGACATCCCAGGCAACGCTGGCAAACCTCCTCGTCCTATCAAGGACAAGTTTGCCGGCCGGCCGCTGCCAAGCAACGAGCGTCCGCTGCCCGAGGATGTCGAGGGTTGGTTCTCCAAGGCGTTTTCGCTGTGGATGGACCCTCTCTTCTACCTCGGGTGGATGAGACCCATCCAGTTCTCTGACCTCTGGCACGTCCCGCCCGAGATTCAGAGCGCGGCCATCGCCAGCGAATTGCAAGTCTGTTGGCTTCGCCAGCTATCGCCGCCTGAACCCGCACAGTCGGGCAAGGATATCGGCCTTGAAGGCCACTCCCAGTCTCAATCTCTGTCCCAATTGCCCTCGAACACGTCCCTTCCGCTCATCGACGAGCCTGGCAAGGCAAAGGACCAGGAGCCGTCGCATGAGGCTCCTCCTGGCCCTTCTGCTCCTTCTGCTCCTCCCGCTCCCCCGGGCCACCTGCTCAGGGCTGCGCTATGGTCGTTTCTGTTCCGTCCTATGTTGCCGCTGGGCGCCCTCAAATTCTTTGGCGACCTGTGCTCGACGCTGTCGCCGCTGTTCATGCGCCTGCTCCTGGGCACCGTCGGTGGGTATCAGGCCAGCAGCTCGTTCCAAACAAGCACGCTGCTGATCCTTGAAGGGTAAGTGCTGCCGCAAATGCCATGCTGCTCAACCGAGACACCGCCGCGACGAATACCCAGCTGACTTGCTGTCCTCACGGTTGCTTAGGGTTGCCTACTCTGTCGGGCTCTTTGCTCTCCAGGTGAGTCGTCGTCGGGACCGGCCCCTGCTGTTTGGTTTTGCTGGCGGCCAACATGATACTTTCTTGTGGTCCTGCGGTCGGTGCTCATCGCGCTGGCGATCTCTGCTTTGATGTTGTCATCTAGTTCATGTCCGTGGTGCTCCTGAACAACTTTACCCTGCGGACAACCAAACTCGCTCGTATCGCCCGCTCGTCGCTGTCGGCTCTGATATACCGCAAGGTGCTCAAGCTGTCGACGCTGGCGAGACGAGAGTTTACGGGCGGCAAAGCCATCTCCATGACGGCCTCGGACTGCACCAGAATCGAGTCCTTTATCGGCTACGTTCACTACGTGTGGGCAACCCCCCTGCAGATCGTCATCATCTGCGTCTTCCTGGTCCTTTCGCTAGGGTAAGCTCGCTGCTCAACCATCGTACCGGACATGCCTGTGCGCTGCAATTCGCCGAGCCACGGCGTTTCTGCAATTGTCATCCGGGCTCGTTGATACATGCGATAGCGTTATATCAACATGGCCTTGCTTGCTGACCCATCGCACCATCGCCAGCCCCGCTGCGCTAGCAGGAGTGGGCGTCCTGGCCATTATGATCCCTGTGCAGACGATCCTGCGTCGAAGACTCGGGTTCCTGCGCCGAGCTGCCGCACCGATCGCGGACGAGCGAGTCAAGTTCATCCAGGAGATCCTCAACAGCATCAGGACAGTCAAGTTCTTTGCCTGGGAGCATCTGATTGTCGGCAAGATCAGGCTCATCCGCAATAGAGAAATCGCCCTCATTTGGAAGCGTGGGTGAGGGCTTGGTCTTGCTCGGCTCCTCGCCGGCCGCGCCGTCGGATTCCCTCGTCCTGATCTCGTCTGTCGCTCATCCTAAAACTAATCTGACCCTCCAATCGATGCATACAGTGTCATCCAGTCCTTCAGCTCGGCCCTGGTGTCAGGCATCCCTGTTCTGGCCGCCACCCTCTCGATTTCTATCTATGCCGCCCTGACGCCGCTCACAGCCGCCAGTGCCAGCGTTGTCTTTGCCTCGTTGTCCTGGTTCGCAAGCTTGCGTTTCCCGCTCCTGCTGCTGCCGACGCTGCAGACCGTCTACTCGGACTTTGATGTCGGTGTCACTCGAATTCAGGAGCTCTTCCTTGCCACCGAGACGGACGAGTCCATACTCGAGAGCGCCAGCACGGACTCCAAAGCTGCCTTCGAAATCTCCAACGGCAGCTTTTGTTGGGAGATCCCCGAGCCTCGCGCTGCACCAGAGAAACCAAAGAAAGGCTTCTTTGGCCGCACTCAAGCCCAAGCTGCTGCCTCTCTTGCCAACCGACCCGCCCTGCAGCAAGCCTTGGATGTCTCGTTCAAGCTCGAGGACATCAACATCAAGATCAAGCCCGGCACACTTGTCGCCATCGTCGGTGGAATCGGAGCCGGCAAGTCGTCCTTGATCAGTGCTATCGTTGGCGAAATGAAGCAAACCAGCGGACAGATGGGATGGCATGGAACCCTGGGCTACTGCCCGCAGCAGCCATGGATCCAAAATGCCACCCTGGAGGACAACATCACTTTTGGCAAGCCCTATGACGAGGCCAAGTTTGCACGCACCATCGACAGCTGCTGTCTGCAGCACGACATTGGTATTCTTCCGGATGGAGTTCACACCCAGATTGGAGAGCGTGGCATCAATCTATCCGGCGGCCAGAAACAACGGTAAGGACGGTGAATGCCCTGTCGCCCTGACTGCCGCCCATCCTGTTGCCTTGATCAACGGGCGCCTCGCTCCTGTTACTGACTCGCCTGCTTCTGGCGCCTGACCATAGCGTGAGCATTGCCCGATGCCTCTACTACGACAGCGACATTGTCTTGTTGGACGATCCCCTCAGTGCAGTGGACGGTAGGTTTTGCATGTATCCTCTCCGAGGCCTGGCGTCAATACAGCAAGTTCGTTGGTTTCTCGTTGCCTTTCGCCAGACTCGTCCGCTTGCTACAGCCGCACCTTGAGTCTCACATCCCGTCGCTGCTCTCCTCAGCCCATGTCGGCAAGGATATTTTCGAAAAGTGCATCCTGGGCGAGCTCAAAGACAAGACCCGCATCCTGGTTACCCACCAGCTCCATGTGCTGCCCCAAGTTGACCACGTTGTTGTGATGGCGCATGGCAGGATCATCGAGCAAGGCACGTACCCAGAGCTACTGCAGCTCGATGGCGAGCTCTCCCGAATCATGAAGATCTACGGCACTGGCAGCGAGACACATGCCTCGTCCGATGCCAGCAACGCAGCCACCCCTGCCGGGCCGGGCCGCCGAAAGGGCAAAGCCAAGGACTCCACCTCACCCGCCGCGGATACCACACCAGCACTCAAGCGTCGAGGTCGCGATCTGTTCCGCGAGGAAGACCGGCCTACCGGGGGCGTCGACAAGAAGATCTGGCTGGCGTATACCAAGGTCGCCGGCGGCAAATCCATCTTTGTGGTTTTGCTTGCCTTGATGATCCTTGCACAGACCGCCAGGGTCGGCACCGACTACTGGCTCGTTCCCTGGAGCACCAATCGCTTCCCATCCCTCGGGCTCGCCGGATACATTGGCATCTACTGGCTCCTGGGCTTCCTCCAGACCTTCTTTGTCTTCCTGATCTGCTTGTACTTTTCATACAAGGGCATTAGCGTCTCCAGGACGATCCACCTGCTGGCCTTTGATAGGATTCTGCATGCGCCGTCGTCGTTTTTTGACACAACACCTGTCGGACGCATCATCAATGTAAGTCGTCGTCGGTTGAGAACGTTGCCAATTGGCTGGGGTGGAGGAAGCGGTCAAGTGGCCAAGCAACCGAGCAGGGCATTGCTGCTGCATTGATTACGTCCGCTTATCGCAGCAAGCCTCTCCGGCGTCTCGTTGGAGGTCACGGCCGATGGCTGGAACGGGTCGTTTACTTATCATCGTATCTTCGACTTGCTGGCTTTGAACAGCGATTCTCCAGCGACCAAGATGCCATCGACAACTCGATCATCCAGAGCCTCCGGATGTCTTTCACCATGGGCTCGAACGCCGTGGGCATGTTCATCACCATCGTCATGGCTGCTCCCTGGTTCCTGGCAGCCCTTGGCCCGCTCATGGTGGTCTACTACTATATCCAGAATGTGTATCGCCGCACCTCCCGTGAGCTGAAGCGTCTCGACTCCCTTGCACGATCGCCCATCTACGCCTATCTGGGAGAGTCGGCCCAGGGCACGACCACCATCCGAGCCTTTGGCCGCCAGAGCGAGTTTGTGAACCACTACGATGCACTCATCGACAAGAACAACTCACCCGGGTTCCTGACTCTGTCGGCGCAGCGATGGCTTGGCATCCGCCTGGATATGATCGGCGCCTTCCTCGTCTTCTTCGCCGCCATATTGGGACTGGCGTGTCTGGGCTTCATGCCAGTTGTGCTCTACGGACTGGCACTGTCATATGCGCTCCAAGTCACAAGCGCCTTGAATCAGTGCGTGCGGCAGTTTTCCGATGTAAGTCCAGCACTCCGTCGCCTTTCCGGGGGCACTGTGTCTAATCTTGCGCGGTATCTTGACCAAGTGACATTTATGCGCCTGCGGATGCGGATGCTGCCTATGTTGCTGATGCTCGATCTCTGGGCGTCTTTGCTCGTCCCGATCCTCCCTCTGGCTCGGTTTCTTTCTTGCTTCAGACGGAGATCTCCATGAATGCAGTCGAGCGTGTCTATCACTACGCATACGAAACTCCTGTCGAAGAGCCGGCCGGAACGGCGACCCAGATGCCGCCAGAGTCCTGGCCAAGCGAAGGCAAGATCGACATCACCAATCTAAAGCTTCGGTATCAACCGCACCTGCCCCTGGTCCTCAACGGAGTGTCGCTCTCGATCCATGGTCGTGAAAAAATCGGCATCGTGGGTCGTACCGGCAGCGGCAAGTCGTCCCTGATCAACTCGCTGTTCCGGATCACCCCATGTGAAGAGGGCTCGCGCATTCTCATCGATGGCGTGGACATTCACACCATTCCGCTGAGCAGCCTCCGCAGCGGTGTGACCATCATCCCTCAGGACCCTGTTCTCTTCAGCGGCACTATTCGTAGCAACCTCGACCCCTTTGATCAGTACGAGGACCACGAGCTCTGGGATGTCCTGGAAAAGTGCCATCTCAAGGACAAAATCACCAGAATCCAGCAAGAGCTGGAGGACACCTCTGCAAAGGACCAGGGCCGAGCCGCCCAGCAGCCGGCCCTCTTTGGCCTCGAAATCTATGTTCAAGAACGAGGCGAAAATTGGTCTGTGGGACAGCGACAGCTGATGTGTCTTGCCCGAGCCATGCTGCGAAAGCCCCGGATCCTGGTCATGGACGAAGGTGAGTCGGTCTGCTGATTTTCCTGCGATAGGCATGCGCATCATTTCTGACTCTCAATTCTGTCCACCCCCTCATCGTCTCCTCGATGCCATGGCCTCGGGGTACGGACGTCGCCGATCCAGCCACGGCCAATGTCGACTATGAGACCGACCAGATCATCCAGTCCTGTTTGCGCACCGAGTTCGCCAACTCCACTCTGATCACGATCGCCCACAGGCTCAACACTGTGATAGACTACGACCGCGTCGTCGTGATGAAGGACGGCTTGCTCGTCGAGGTCGGCTCCCCGGCCGAACTGCTTGACTCCGAGAACAAGCACTTTACTCTCTTCAAGGACATGGTGAAGGAGACCGGCGCCAGCCACTCAGAGTTTTTGGCCAAGCGTGCCCGTCCCACCGAGAACTAAAGCGCTGACTGATCTCAACGAGCAGACCTCATCAAGCACCGCGATCGCTGCCGTCATCGCCATCACCGAAGCCCCCAAGCTCGGCAATCATTTTGCTACCCGGCCGCTGTAGCTTCTTTTATTTCTTTTTGTCATTCTTTGTCCTCTTGAAACGATCCAGGCTCTATGATTCAGGCCGGCGTGTGGTCCGGATATTCGGTCTGAATATATATCAGTCGTCGCTATCTGCCTCAATTGTCCAGTCTCCGAGGAGCGGCTCTGCAGGGGCTGCCTCGCGAACCTCGCTCGACACCACGCCGCAAGTGCATATCCCCAGAAACTGGCTGTAGTTGGCTTGGATCCAGGCCAGACACTTGGTGGCAGCCTGCTTTTTGGCTGCCCGACGGCTTTTATCTGTGGCGGTTGCCATCGGGACATTATGGAGGCTGACGGTGCAATCGATATGAAGGGCGCTGCGGAGCACAAAACTGGGGAGAATCGAGGGTGTTACTCGGAGACAAAATGGGCCGCCACGAAGTGCTCAAAGTAGATCATGAGGATGTTCCATATGGCGACGCCAACGACGACAACGACATCAACATCGACAACGACAACAGCGACAGCAGCGACGATGCCCAGAGGTCAAACAAACCTAAACTCCAGTCCCCGTTGGCACCCAAGTTGCTCCTCGATGCACCAGTACAGCTTCTGCGTGGGATGCAAGCATCCGACCTCGATCATGTTCGAAGGGCCGAGCGACCGTGCGGCCGAGTCCCACCACGGGCAAATCAGGGTCCGTCTCACAATGCCCCAAACCAAGTCGATGTCAAAGCCCGAGTCGACAAAGACGGCACCGAGCATGGCTTCGTACAGATCACCAAAGACTTTGGGTGCCTTGGGCAACGCCTTCCAGAAGCCTGGGTTGCTGGGATAGTGTTCGAGCTGGGCCTTGAACAGCCCGTCAAACTCGACGAGCGAGTCCCAGAGACCCGCGCTTGCGTTGGAGATGACGTTGTGCAGATCCAGTGCGATGGCGACGCACGAAAGGAACTGGTTGCTGATGAACTCGGATCGCATGTCGGTCAGATGGTGCGGTGTCAAAGGCGGATCGCGGGCGTACAGAAACCGAGTTACTGTAAAGTTGAGCACGGCATCACCTGTGGATGTGTTGGCGGACACAGGCCGACAAAATCGACCGAATCGACAGAGCCAGAGCATGTCAGACAGGCAGGGCACTCAAATGGCGCATTTTGCTCTGCAAGCGTGCGAACCTCTGCCTGGCACACGAGGCCGTGGTATGGGTGGCCAGTAGTCGACCATAAGCAGGGCCCAGTTTCGGACTATGGCAGCTCTCCAGTGCACCGGTGCATGGCTGTTCGTCCTTACCGATAAATTCGAGCCGCTCATACGAGGCAGCAGCGCTGCTCCGTCCGGCCGAGAAGCTCAACGGATTCCGCGCAGCCTGCCACATGTTCGAGCCCGAGTGTGTAAGCGCCTCGGACAAAAGGCGTAAATCCGTGAAGCGGTAGTGGATCATGTCTTCGATTTTCGAGAGCGCTTGCCGCCGATCCTCGGTCACGACAATGTGCTTTTTCTTCTTCTTCGTCAGGACCTCCTCGCGGATCTGTGCCCATTGCAGCACATACTCGGCAAAGCTTGGCCGGAACATCGAGCCGTAGAGCGAGCTGAGCAGCCGGACAGCCGCCCTCCAGTCGTACACAACCTGCGATCCGATCAGAGCCTCGACAACGTCTGCCAGCATCTTGGTCGACATCGCGACGACCTCACGGGACATGGGTGGCTTCCAGTCCTGCCGCTCCATCCTGTCGATGAGGTAGTAGTTTGCCACGCCCAGCTCGCGGCCGATGATGGCCAGCTTTTCGTTGCGCTCCATCTGGATCTTAAGAAGGTGCAGCGAGCTCTCGTCGCACGGCGTCGTTGAGAAAAAGTGCACGGCAAGGTACACTTTGAGGAAGCTGTCGCCAAGGGTCTCCAACCGCTCGTAACTCCACGGCCGATGCGCTTGCGTGCCCGTCAGAGCCGTCTGAACGCGGCTGACAGTCGCCATCGGCAGCTGCAGGACCGAGCAGATCTCCAGGGTGTTGAGTTGGTGGTATAGCTCGAGCATCAGCATCGGCAGCTTCAGGGCGTAGACGAGGTGCTGCTTCTTGATCGGCAGGATCGCGCAGAACTGGGGGATCAGAAAGGAGATGGGCGAGAGCGGCTGTGGGCGGTTATCTCGGTAGATCCTATCGAGCCGAAGCACTCTGACCAGAGGCTGGTTGGGATCGATTTCGTCCTTGGCGTGGAAGCGCTCGAGGTAGTGTTTTGCCGTGCTCATGGTGGGGTCGGCAAGCGATGTCGGCTTGAAAGGCGACAGATCGTGCTCGATCTTTTGGATGAGATAGATGCGATTCTTGTGCCGATCGTAGTAGCGGTCGACGAGGACACACTCGCTGAGCAGTGGGTCGTTGTTCTCTATCGCCGTGCGCACGCTGAACGAGGCAGGATCAAAGTCGAACGAGCGCTCGAGTTCCAGCCAGTCGATGTCGACCTCGCCCGAGACTGGGTTGTGGACAGCCGGAGCGAATAGGAAGGCAAAGTCGTCGTCCTCTTGGATGGCGTCCTTTGTCTTTCGCAAGGCATGGTAGAGCAGCCGGAAATGGAACCGCTGGATGATGCGGGTGTCTTCGGGCCTGACGGTGATGGGGCGATCTGCCGGCGAGATGCGCACGATATGCGGGCAGCCGTTGACGAGGAGGCTGAGGTCGATGGTCTGCGGGATCTGTCCGCGAGTCACAAAGACCAAAGGGCAGTGCTCAAATCGAGAGTCGGTTGCGAGCTCGGCGATTGATGCAATCCAGATTTGCTCGACACCAGACCAGGGCCGTGATGCTCCCAGACAGGACGGGATTTTGGCAGGATAGATGTCCTGGTCTGAAGCCGCTATCGGCGTGGTAAGTCCAGAGGCGGCAGCAGGAGCGACATACGTGCTGGAAATCATGGCAGCTTTCAAGGCCGTCCAGGGCAGTCCGGAATACAGACAGGGCAGATATCGACGGAAGCACAGCGCAGATGGAATGCAGAGTCGGCGGCGACGAAGCACGGATGCTGCGCGCGTCAAAGGCCCTCCATGATCGGCCAGGGGCCAGGGCCAAGCAAGACAATCCGCCAAGAGGGCAGCAGCGGATTCCACTTTGTCCCGGGCCATCGTCCACGACACGAATGCTGTTTATAAATGGCTGGTATATTCGGGCTGATCTAGAAGGCAGGCACTGCCATTCAACAGACGGGTGATGCAGCATCAGTTTGCCACAGGCGACACCATCGCACTGTATGCTCTGCGGGTGATGCTTTCCGACGCCGGCAAGAGTCGCTGCGGTGACAGCCAGACCCGGGTGCGAGGTGCATCGGCTGTGCTGCTGCCTTGCATGCGAAGCAGCTCCGATATTCGCCCCAGGAATGCCCATCTGAGGCACGATCGACAAAAGACATAGTATCGCTCAAGATACTGCAGTCCCGCGCTGACAAGCTTCTCTGCATCATCGACCAGAGCGACGACCCTAGGGTGCGAGAGCCCAAGACCAAGCTGCTCCGAAGCAGCTGCATGGATGGATCGGCATTGCTCGCGCAGGAAATCCAAAGGCAGACGAAGAGTTGACGTTGCGGTGCGATCCGGAGCAGCGCCGCAATGCACGCAAGCTTCCTGGCATTGAGTCTCGGGTTGGGATGGACTGCCGATCATCTGACAGGAAGATGCCACGGGCCGACACCCAAGTGAATTGCCGTTGGGGTTGGGTGATGGGGAGGGTGTTGCCGGGTTGCATGGTTGCTGCTCTTGGGTTGGTATTGATGTCGGGCCACCAACGTCATCGAAAGGGTAGCTGCTGTCCATCTCGTCGGCAGAATCAGTGTCTTCGATGGTGTCCATGTCGCCGTTGCTGTCGATATCTTCGTCGCTCTCCAGATCTCCGATACGATCGATCGCATCATCGACATCATCGGCATCCTCGGCATCCTCGGCATGATCAGCATCATTGATATCGTCGTCATCATCGACACCGTCGCCATCGTCAACATCATCGGCATTGTCGAGACTCGCTTCCTCTTGCTCGGCTCGCCAGGCATCCATTTCAGTAAGGACGCAGAGCGGCCCTGCCCGGGAGAGCACGGCCGAGACCTCGACCCATCGGTAGGGTCTCCGTCGTCTTAATGCGTGTGGGTGGTATTGCTGGGCAGAGGTGCTCGTGCTCGATGGATACGGCACCGGAATATGATCAGAATGCGAGAAGCAGCTTGAGCTGCAATCGTCCTCATGGGCGGCATCGGCCCTAACCAGCACTGTTCCATCAACCAAGCTGCAGTTGACTGTGAGACCGTCGGGTGCAGTTCCGCAGTGCGAGCTCGGGCATTTGCTGTTCCTGGCAGCTCGCTCTTGTGCAGAGCCAGTGCTCTCGTCGGCTGGGAGGATGCTTCTTGAGCCGGGACCATTGGGACTAGGAGTGCACGAGCCGTCCGAGAAGCTGCCCGAGTGCATCGATCTGCTCTCGAGACACTCGCACAGGAGGAACTCTGAGCCGTATCCCGAGTCGACCGGGCCGTGGGAACCCAACAGCCAGCGCATCGTAAAGCGGCAGTATCCGCCCTTGAACATGGTATCGAGTCCGCGGCAGAATTTGTGGACATCCCGCCGATGGACAAACTTCATGGCCGACTGGTTGACGATTTCATCGAGTCCGTACCCCAGGAACGACGACGGCAGAATGTGGTCGATGGTGCCAAAGGGCGTCAAGCGCAGGATACACTTTTGCAGATCTGCGTCCTGGCACATTGGCGGGGGAAGGCAGCCGAGCGGTTCGTCATATTGCTGGGCGAGCGAGCCAGGTAAGCCAGATACACCAGGTAAACCGGGCGAGCCATAGCCAGAGCTGGGCGCCGATCCGATTTCGAGGATGGTCTTCATTTGCCGGATGTCGCAGAGGAACCAGTACGTCAGTGGGTCGGATGGGCGGCGGTGGCAGCAAACGTCCATCCATATGAACTGGCCGGACCTCGTCCGCAGCTCCGTTGAGTGGACCGGCTGCCACAGGGCAGAATTTCTGCAGCCACAGAGTCGCAGGGTGATTGCCCGGCAGCACGAGGACGAATTGGATGCAGCGGCGCTTCTTGGTTGGGTCTCCGAGGAGCCCAGCGGCTTGCGGTGCAAGAGCGAGGCTTCTTTGGACGGGCAGGTGATTGACAAACTGCAACGGCGACCGATGCCGTGATCCAGGCAGCGATTCGGGGCTATTGTCTGCGAGAGAGCCTGGGGCGAAGGGACGTCTTGCGGCGAACAGGTCGAGGGAAGCACGCAGCCCAGATCAACCCCGGCGAGTTCGGCTGCAGAGTAGTCCGCCAGCCTCAGTAGCGGACGGCTGGCAAACACAATCTTCTGGTCGCAATCGGTAACGAGTAGGTGCGGAGATCTCAGGACGCACTGCAGGTCAAGCGAGCGACAGAGTCAGCGTTGTTCTGGTGCCGAATCTTGGCTATCGGCAGAGCGTCGCAGGCGGGAGAGAGGGTGGATGCAGGTCTCACCACGGCATTGCTGCGTCCGTTGCTGCATTTCATCGGCATTACGACGGACAAGCGGGCTGGGTGAGGATGAAAGTGGGTTGTGGGCAGAGTATTTGATCAACGATCAGATAGGATCGGATCGGGCGAGAATGGCGAGGGCAAGGCTGAATTCTGGGTCGTGGGGCTTGGTTCGGTTGTTACAAAGCTGCAATCAGCTCGGAAGCAGAATGATGCAACTGCCAGGAAGGTGGAGGACGGGCAACCGAGGCCGGACAAACGCAGATTCGGACGCCGCAAGGACCTCATTCCTGATGGCAGCTGGCAGAGCTGGCCGACGTCGGGCGGGGTCCAGCAAGCCATGCGTTTAAACAGACTCGACGACGCAGCAGTGCTTCTGTGCAGTAATGGAGCCCCGGTGCAGTCGCATGGCAAAAGGCCCGCGCTCTCATGGCCCCGAACGATGCCGGGGGCAGGGACTGCATGTGAAAGGCCGGGCATGATCGGACCAGAATCGGCGGGGGTCTTCTGCAAGCCGCCATGCTCCACACCGATTCGAGTCGTCGGCGCATTGGCATTCAAAAATCGATGCCACGCCAGTTACGGTTGGCTCGGCTATCCTTTGCTGTGGTCGTTCAAGCGTTCAGGGTGTTCAAATTTGTATTTTCCGATCGAGCTATTGGTATTAAACTCACAAAAGGAGCGCGGCTTCGAAGCTGAAGCAAATGGAGTGGAATGGAATGAAATGAAGACAGGAAGAAATCCCAAACAAATAGTTGAAGTAAAAGTGGGACAGCCAAGGGCATAGCGGTGAGTTGGCTGTTCGGCCAGGATAATTCTTGCTCTGCAGGTTAGATGGCCGACAGCACGCCTCGACAACGACCGCCTGGGGAGGGTCTAGGTCTAGAGGAGCACGTCTCCGGAGGCATGATTAGGCGAGTTGTGAGGAGGGGACGGGGAGAGGAAAGTGGGTTGCTGTTGCGGTGGCTGCGTGGGCAGTGACTATGCGGTTGTGAGCGCATTCGGAGCTCTATCGAAAGATCAGTTCGCCGATGCCAGATCCGCTTGCCACGCTGATCGAACCTGTGCAGCTCTGGGGGGCTTGTGGAGCCAGTGCAAGCAGGCTCCACAACGATTGTGTCGAGGCAGGCCTCGGTTCCGACTCGCACGAAGGCGAATGGCCGAGGTAGTGCTGCTCGGCCCATACCTCCTTGCCATATCCAACAACATGAACTTTAGGACCGGTGACTTGGTACCGTCCGTCAAAGTTGGATGTCTGTGCGGAGATGGTGCAGTTACAGGAACGGGGATCAGTGGCTCGATCGTGGCAATGTTGCCATGGATTCGTGTCGGTGTGCAGTGCTCGGCGAAGGGCGAAGGGCAACGGGGCAGGTGATGGTGCGTGGAGAGACGCAAAGGAGCGCTGTGCATGTGGGAGTCTACGGGCGAGTGTTGTGTCGGTGGATGATATGCAGAACGTACCGAGGCAACAACCGCATCTGACTTGGCGGCGGCATCAATCTTGGGATGAGGCAGATTGTCGTTGTAGAGGCTCATGTGCAAAGCGCTCTCGCTCTTTACGGTGACATCCTCAACATGGTACAGCGTGGCATTGATGCCGACATCGCTCGGGGAGCGAGAGAGCAGAGTCGCACGCTTGGTGGAGATCCCCTGGATGGATAGTGTCAATGCGTTAATCGCAGTCATAAGCAACCAAATGCGGTCGAAAAGCCACGGCCAGGTGCGGACATGAAGGGAGTGATAGCCATTCAACCTGTCCACGAATGGCAAAGCGAGACTGCTTCTGAAGCTCGTGCGCACCTGGACTGCAACTTTGGAGCCGTCCAGATACAGGCTCTGGAAGCGGGCGACGAATGCTTGTGGGTTTGCGATAGACCTGTCGACGATGGTCATACGAGGCGCAGTGACGGACAGAACAAATTGCTCGGGCTGGTAGATCCGCGAGGGCAGGATAATCTGCATGGCAAATTTCAGGCAGTCGCTGCCGATCGAGCGGCCGGGTCCCAGCTGCGGACAGGGGAGGCAGCAGGCGAGGGGCAGGAGTCAGCGATGGCAGTGAGGATGAATGTATCGACAGCAACGGCATGGGTGAGTTTGCCCATTGATCACTTGGCGATGCAACAGAGCAAAGATACCAGCATGTGCCGTCATATCCCAAGGCACAAACCGCAACACTCACCATGATATCGATGTACAGCGAGCCCATCGAGTCGAGGTTGTACCACACGTTGACGGCGCCTATCAGATCGGCGATGCCGACATGATAGTGTCCGGTGATGGCGACATCCGTCTCGCCAATGATCCTATTGTGGTCATAGTCCTGGGCATGCAGGGTCCCGTGCCGCCCTGTTTTTCGCTTGGTGCCGAGCGTGAACGACCGGATGGCGCGATTCTTGAGCTCTTGCGGGCGCTCGTTCGTCATTTCGATGTATCCAGGCAGGTTGGTGTTGATGTAGATCCGCGGGTACCGCCACGTCGGGATCAGGATTGAGTTAATGTCAGGCTGTCGCACCTGAATATCAAAGGGCGTGCAGGTGCTGATGTTGCCCTCAAAGTGGTTGATGGGAATGTCTGCCCCTGGATCCTGCAAAATGAAAGGCAACACAACCTGTGCCAGCCAAAGGGCAGGCGAGTGGACAGGGTGGAGTGTCAAGGGGAAGGTCAATGCCGAGGACCAGAAACGCAGCAGGACGAGGGGCCAAAGCTTGACCAGCTGCCAGCAGTTGTTGAAGCATCTCGCCACAGCTCGTTAGGTGTGTGTGGGGTATACATACCATGCCAAAGGTCGTCAACAGGAAGAGGAGGCACAGGAATATGGCTGTGAGCTGTCCGCAAAGGTCGTCATCGTCGCCTGCGGGTGGATAAGCCAAGTGCCCAAACGGAGTGGGCAGAATGTCAGCCGGGACACCAATGAGCCGGACATTCCGCGCTCTGGGCAAGTTCTCCGGCAACACAGAGAGGCAGCATAGTATGGGGAGGCAAGCGGTCGCTTGGCTTTCGGGGGGGGCAATCGCTTGAGGATGACTTGGTCTGTAATCCGGAGCTGCGAATCGACTGCCCAGTCCAGTCCAGTCCAGTCCAGTCCAGTCCAGTCCAGTCCAGTCCAGTCCAGTCCAGTCCAGTCCAGTCCAGTCCGGTTGGGCACTGGGATTTGTTGGTCAGGCCAATATCTGACATTTGCCATCCGGTCTGGCTCGAGAGAACCAGCCATTCCTGAGCCCCCGCACACATCGATCAAGCCTCGAGGACGTACTAGCTCTACGTACCGTCGTCGTCGTCGACTACATCGTGGTAGTTGGGCAAGGGTTCGTCATGCCGCACCTCGTCGTCGTAGTATGGCGGAGGCGGGATGTCGGGCATGTTTTCGAAGGAGATGCTGATGTCGGCCCCGGGCGATGCAGGCGGAGGCGATATCCAGCTGCCCGAGTCTGGGGACGGAGGTGGCTCTAGCGTCGTATTGATGGCATAGCGAGGGCTGCCTTGGCTCCGGGCCAGAAGCGGGGTCGATTCGGATGCAGGCTCTTCGGGCTCGGGCTCGTGCTCGGGCTCGGATGGAGGATTGTCCGGCAGAGTCTGCAGGGTCATGACTGGGGTTGGAAGGGGCCAAGGGCAACTACGGGCAGGGGTGCGGTGGATGGAGTTGAGCTCGAAGCTGTGGATGCAACAAGAGAGGTGGAAGGAGAGGAGAGGCTGTTGGAGGGGTTGTGGTCGCTATTGCGGTCGGATCTGAAGGAACAGGAGTCGCCGAGCGGGCTGAGGGGAAGGAGAGCTGGAGTGGAGCCAAGCGTCGGAGATGAGCAAGCCGCAGATGGGGCAGTCGAGAGGACACCGTTGGAGCAAGGAGATTGCGTCGATGGAGCAGTATGTTAGTGACAGAGACTGCAGTCGGCGAACAGGGACGAGGCCTGATCAACATGGACGATCAGACGGCCGAACCAAGGCGGGGCCGATATCGCCGTCGATGGATCGCAGGTCGAGGGAGCCACAGACAGCAACCGATGAGTCGGGCAAGGAGCAGCGACGGCGACGACGGCTATGCGGGATCGGATACCTCGGACCCAGAGACGAAGATGCAGCACCCGGGGCCACAGTGCGAAGAGGCGGGGTGCGGATGGGTTGATGGGTGCGGGTCGATGGATCCAGCTCGGTGGCCGATGCGGATGGATCGGCGGCTGACACGGACGGTTGACACAGATGGTTGAAACAGATGGATCGTTGCGGGAGGATTTGGCAGCAGGTCCAGCAAGCTTGGCAACAGCGGGGCCAGGGGCGGTCCAGGGCTTCTGGTGACGACGGCAAAGCCGAGCAAGCCAAGACCAACCCTCCGGGGCTGCAGGCAACCGCCCTCTGCTCGGAGGCGGGGGGAGGGTGATTGCGGAAGACATCCACCGGCCAAATCGAATTCCATGGATCCTGGCCCGGCAATCACACTCCGTTGCGGGGGGAGGGAGCGATTGGGCTGCGTCGATTCGGCCGTTGTCGGCGACTCTGGTGGCATGATGCCGATAATGCAGTTGATGCAGTTGATGCAGTTGATGATGCAGTTGATGATGCAGTTGATGATACAGTTGATGATACAGTTGATGCGGTCAGGATACGGACAACTCATGTCGCTCCCCTTGGAATCCTGAACACGCCCATCCAGCAGGATCTTCTCTGACGGCCTCTGCCTCCAGACTCGCCTCGGGCTCGCCTCGGACATTCCTCAACCTCATCCCGGGCATCGCATCCCCGACATCTCGCCCCTTGGATACCCGCACCTCTTGAGACACACGATCGGCAACGCAAACGACAGCCGCCCACGGCCGGGTAACAATATCGGCTTTCCTGTTCCGTTTCCGAATGTAAGCCACAGAACATGTTTTTTTCCTATCCCTCATGCATCAAGCGGCGGCAACACTCTTTGCCCAGGTCTGCATGTCCACGCTGGAATGCTCGGCACGGACGACAAATGGGTCTCTCAGCAGATCCGAAGGCGTCGGTCGCTGTGCTGGATCCTTGATCAGGCTGGGTGGTGTAGGGGAGCGCAAAGGCATAAAAATGGATGAGAATCCACCATGTCAGCGGGAGAGGCCAGGATAGCACGGGTCCGAACGAGAGAGCAGTGCAACCAAGGAGCTGACGAGCCAAAACAAACGGAACAGAGAGATGATCTGCCATGGATACGTACCATCGCGCAACCACAGCATCGAACTCTGGGGTGAACTGGCCAGGGGGTGGCGTGGGCGAGGGCTCGTGAAGGATAAACTCGAGGAGCTCAAAGACAGTCATGGGCTTGCCTTCCGGAGGGAATGGGAACTTGCCCATCGCCAGCTCCAGCAAGGTAATGCCCAGACTCCACACGTCGGAGCGGACAGAGTATCTTCCGCCCTGGATTCGCTCGGGCTAAGGACAGGCAAGAGTACGACATCCTTCGTTAGCAAGGCAGTGATGCACAACGGACGAGATATTTGCACAGCGCCCTATGGCCATGGCCGCAGCTGAATGGCCACGCATCCCAGGGAGAGCATTCACACAGATAAACCGTTTGTCCTCATGCACGACAGGATCGGGATTGCTCCAGAGCGCTGCAGAGCAAGGGCCGGCCATAGAGAGGAATGGGGAATGGATGCAGGGACTCACCGCCATGTATGCACTTGTTCCGACAAACGTATTGGCCACCGAGTTGACGAGCTGGCCACTCACGCCAAAGTCAGCAATCTTGACTTCGCCCTTGCTATTCATTAGGATGTTACTTGGCTTCAAATCTGTCGCAGTGCGCCGCCGGTAGAGTTAGCACATCCGAGCGACGGTCCGACCGAGTTGGCTTGATCAACGGAGGCCAGATGCATCGGGGGGGGGAGCAAGCGCATCCGGAGATCACAGAACACAACGCAGGGGTTGCGGGACGGAAGCAAGCACAGGTGTGGGTTTGGTCCACGACGGCAAGGGGAGGCTCACACGAACTACCCCTGTCGAATGCACACGACAACGACACAATGCCCACACAGGAAGAGTGGACCATACGCCGAGCCCCAAATGCAGGCGGGTGGCAGCCATCGTCAACCTTCCCAGCAGAACGAGAAGCGATACACCACCTCGATGGATGATGCGGTGTCCATCATACAGATACACAAGACCCTTGATAACAGAGTAGGTGATCTTGCCCATGACGTCTTCCGGGACGGGCCCGACTTTTTTGTAGATGTGATCGAACGACCCCAGGTCCATATACTCCATGCAGATGGCAACGTCGGACTCGTCCAGGTAGGCGCCATAGAACGACACGATGTACTCGGATTTGCACTTTTTGAGGATCTGCAGTTCGCGGAAGATGGACTTCCGGAGTTGCGGGTTTCCGTCGACAAAGATTACCTAAATCCATCAACCAGCAGCCACGCGAGCGATCGAGGACCACGAGATATCAGAGAAACCACATCGTCAGGGGGGGGGAGAGTGGCGGCTCCAAAACCACAAGGCCAGGATCATCACTGGCGAGACAGGACCCGGCCAAGGACCCACCTTTCTGGCCATCAGAAGCCCACTGGTTTTGTGAAGAACCTTGTTGACCGAGCCGCCGTTGCCGGCGCCGAGCTCACATATAAACTCAACATCTTCCTTTCGGATCTCCGAGGTGCTGTCTTCGGCAATCGACTTTGAGAGATCCGAGAGCTTTGGGGCGTTCGAGGCTGAGGGCGACGAATCATTGTCCTGGGAACGATCGGTGGTGGGAACAAACGAGAGCTTGGGGGTACTGAGCTTTGGCCGGCGCTTGCCTGGGGTGGATGGTGTCGACGTCGAGGGCGACGAGCGAGCCGAGGGTGCGTTGCTGGAAATCGAGGCAACCGCAGGAATTGGGGCAGAGGCAGGAGCAGTGGCAGGAGCAGGCGTGGGCGTGGGCGGCAAGGGCGTTGCCGGGACTGGGGTTGCAGGCAACGGCGTGGCAACGGGAACCGGCAACGGCGTGGCAACGGGAACCGGCAGCGGTGTGGCAACGGGAACTGGCAGCGCCGGCAAAGGCGTTGCGACCGGCAGCGACGGGTTGGCGAGCGGGGGGGTGGGTGGTGTTTCCATCATTGAGGGGGCGCTATGCAAACAGAAACCGGAGAAGCAACGCAGCCGAGCAGTAGATATCCGCAATGGAAGCGACAGCCTGATCTGAGAGCGTGGAGACCGGGGTGGCCGGCAATGCGCGAAGAGAGCAGGCAACGTTCGATATTGGGAGTTGGACAGTGTTGGCGATATCAGCAATGAAGAATGTAGATGACGGCGCAGGAATGAGGAACAGGGGGTGGTTAGCGAGGAAGGGTAACCGACAAAAAAAACCCTGGTTATCGGCGGGTTGATGCTCGAGCCAAGGGCCAGTGGAGATGCAGCCGAACAGGGCGAAAGTGTCGCCGAAGGGAGAAGACTGCAGCCGAAACAGCCCTTGGATCACAACCGAGTGCAGGCGACAAAGACGCAGCCCGAATCAAAACCAGCCGCCGATACCATACGGAACCAGAGCCGCCGATGCCAATACGGAACCAGAGCCGCCGGGGCCGAGCAAGCACCGAGGTCGCTGCATCCTCGACGCATCTGCTGCGGTCGACAGCGAGACGGATGCACTCGGCCGTCCCGCGGCCGGCTTTGCGCAGGACGAGTGCACCGGGCAAGGCAAGCGGGAGCCATTTTGGCCAGTGCGAGTCTGCGACAGTGCCGTTGGTACTGCAGGACATGGATGCGTTCCAGGCCTGGTATACCTTCTCCGACCGCTCGGCGAGCGTACGGTGATGCATCGGTCAGAAGACTCGTCCCCGTCACCCCCTGGCGGACGACGGTTGAGCTTTGGCGATGCCTGTCGATGAGACATGCCAGGGTATGCCGACAAGCGGTGGAAATAACACCAAAGAAGCGCTGATGCCGCACAGACAGACACAGCCAGACAACATGCGCTCGCTCGCAGCCGCACCGACGGTGTACCTTTGTGTGCTTCGATAGAGTGATATTTGGGCAGAGCAGACGAAGATCGCTTTCGGGTCGGCGGCCAACGGCGCCCCGAAAAAAAGGATCGGGGGGTCACGTGTGGCGATGATGTGGACGGGGTTGTGGATGGTGGTGCGGGTGGCATACGGCGTGTGCCGAATGGCCAGGATATCCGGTGCTGGGGATGGCAGGACGGCCACCGATGGCGACGAAGGAGAGGAAGTCCAGGCACGGCGACAGCATCGGAGGTGTAGTCGGGAGGATGCACGGCGGGAGCGATGTCGTCGAGTCCCAGAAAGCACATCCAAAATCCAAGGGTGTCGTGAAGGGCCTTGGACGACCCTTGTTCCGAGTGGCCTTCACGGCCAGAGCCAATGCAAGTCTCCATGCAGACTGATTACATCCGATGTGGTCCCATGCAGGCTCTGTGAAAGCCATGTGCATGCATAATGGATGGTTAGGCAAGGTCTGCGGCTATAAATCAACCCGGCCATCGGGTAGTCCGTCCATCTCCACAGCCAGCCGAGCTTGTACTCCACCCTATCTCAACCACCACCCCCCGGCCGCTGCGAACCATGGTCAGCTACGTCAAAATTGCTCTCAACACCATCCGAGTCCTGTCCATCATCACTTGCCTGTTCGTGCTGACCACCTCGGTGATCGTCAACGTTCAGCACTGGCTCATGATCGGCAAGGTATGCGCTCTCGAGACACCGGCACCGGAACGAGTGTTAATGTGCCGTCGGTCTCGAATCGGCCTTGTGCATCGATCGGCAGGCATAGCTCACTCGTCTGACTGACGCTATCTCGAATGTCGGGTGATCTTCCGCTCGTCTCCATCCAGGCCGGCACACTGTTCCAGTTCATCGACAGAGCGTTTGTCTCCCTCGTCGTGTTCGTCCTGGTCCTGGTCGAGGTCGAGTGGCCTCGATGGATCTTCAGACTCTGCCCCCTCTACAACGATAGCCACAGCTGGGTGCCACTGGGCATGACGCTCATCTGGTAAGCACCGTCTGCTTCAGACCGTATCTGCTCGCACGAAAGATATGCTGTTGTCGGCAGTGCTGGTTTCAGCGTGGGAATCGTGATCATGAGCCCGGTCCACGAACCTCTGACTGACCAGCATCCGCCGGAACAACTCGACTAACGCACCCGCCGACGTCCGGCTGGTCCTCTCGGCAGCATCGGGACGTTTATCCTCGGATATGATTCGCTGATCATCGACAGCGACACCCCAGACCAGGCGCTCTATTTCTGTGTCTTGGTTCCTGGTTGGCTCGCATTCCTGCTGGGATGCATCTACCTCTTGCTGGTACAGTTTGCTTTGGCATGCTCGGTCATTTATGTGTATCGATGAGACACTGTGCCTCTCTCGAACCAATGCCATCTCTCGCATGTGGCTGCAGGGTTCACGGAGCTAACTGCCGTTCCATAACCAGGGTATTGGCGGCCCCTCTCTGAGGGCCAAGCGCAGTATCAAAGGTCGGTTCTGCTTTGGCGACTCCCGCTGCTGAATGACATGGGGGCGGCTGTCTCCCCTGGTATGCTGTATCCCGGAAGAATTCAGTCGCAATGCCAACGACAGCAATACAGACACTGCTCAACCGATACATGTGGTCAGGAACAAGGGCATTGCAAACGGACATGAGACGGCCAGTGTATTGGAGCAGCAACAGCGATCCCACGTATCGGGACTCTGGATGCCTCAGTGGAGACGAAGCCCTCGCTGAGTGTGGTGTCAACGCCGCTTGACCACAGGCCCATCGCATCGTCGGAGTCGCATGGCGCTTCATAAACGCCGGGCTCTCAATTGCAAAGTTTCCGCAATGCGGCAGGTATACGGCTTTCCTAGGGAGCTATGCTGGCAGCCATCAACGGATCAGCTTAACCATGCCCAGAAATACAGGTCCTGACTTTGCTGTCCGGAGCTTGAGCATGGGTTCTCAGGACCACCAAGATCGCGGACGATCTGTTGGGTGGATTAGTCTCGGCGGTCGCATTGCTTGGGCACCAACAGAGGGTTGGGAAGCGCCTGAGATCTATAGCTTTCGCGGCTTCTTGTTGGCGACGTTGAGGTGGCTCGATCCAGATCCGGCTACGGTGCTTTGTGTCGATACGGGCGCACTCTTGTTTTTGAGGCCAGCCTTGGACCCATCCAGGTCATCTTGCACCACCTGCAAAGTGAATGGGTTGGTGAATAGCTGCGATGAGAGCATGCAAGGGGCCGCAGGGCAGGATGCGAGTATGTGCCCCCCCCCCCAGCAAACGGACTCGTTCCAGCAACGCAACCGGCCGCGCGGCATACCTTTCGAAGCGGATACTCAAACAGCCGCTTTCCGTTGGGGCTGCAGGCAAAGGCGCTGAAAACGAGAAAGGCGGTTTGGAAGTCATGAGATGGCCCTCCAAGCTCGCGACCCAAACAACTGGGCTGCCAGTGCGCACATGCATCCATATCATCGCATCTCGCATAGCGAAATGCTGGGTGGGGCTTACTGCTTCGACGGCCTCGGGTCATTCGAGAAATATGGATGCACCAGTGCCTCGTCGGCTGTGATTCGCTTGTTTGGATCGTACTCGAGCATGGCTTGCAGAAGATTCATTCCCTCCTCGCACTTGGACGACGCATAGGTCGAATAGAACTTGCGCAGATCGTTGCTTTGGTTGTGCGGGCCACCGGGTCCATCCTGGGGCCGTTGTAGCAACCCCTTGAGGTTGACGTATTCAGGCATGTGCTCAATCCCAGGCCACCGCTCCTCTGCGAAAGACAATATTTGGATATGAATATCCAAGTGAGCTGCTTGTGCATCCCATGCCTCCTAGCCGTGCAAGGGGCACATTGTGTCCTTCAAGCAAAGCACCTCCAGCGCTCTCATCGCCGGCGGCCGCACTGCGTCAATCAATCTCGACTTGCTTACTTGTAGGCGTTCCAAGCACGGTGATGATCTGCATCATCTGATCCTTTTGGAATGGAATGACCTTTTTGCTGTCCATCTTGGCCTCTTCGCCCTTGAAAATGGGCCGCAGCATGAGCAGCTCCGCAAATATGCAACCGACTGCCCAGATATCTATCACAAAGCACGAAGGAGCGTTTGAGCATACGTGGGCATTGAAGGTGTTCATGAAGGTGGCAGGTCACGGCGGGCAAGCATGCGACCAGTCCCTTCCAAGACTCGGCACATAGGCGTCGAGATAGGGACAAGCCGGGCCGCTCCAGTCGATGCAGACCCAATACACCGAGCCACGGCACTGCGCCTGTTACCTACCAACGGCTTTGGTATAATGCCTGGCTCCCAAAAGTAGCTCCGGGGCACGGTACCTGCGGATAGGCTTGTCAGACACCGATAGATGGCCCAGTCCGTAGCATATCCGTATCTTGGATCGATACGGCTCGTTGCTGCGGGGCCGAGTTCGCATACCAGATAGTCACTACGACCTTGTCGCCATTGAATAGCGGCTGCAGAGGCTTCTGGAACAAACGAGCCAAGCCCAGATCCGCTGTTGTTGGTGAGGTGTTGAGATGGGTCGTCGAGTGAGCCGTGGATCCAAGCATATCCTCGCCGCGATAGCCCGTGATGGAGCACTTCCTCCACTCGGGTCGCCTATGTCCCTGTCCCTGTCCCTGTCCCTGTCCTTACCTATTTTTACAACGCCATCGGAAGTGACGAGGATATTGGCAGGCTTCAAATCCTGGATTGTGTAGCGAGGGATGTCGAGGCTGAGCAAAGTCGTTTCAGCGGTGGTCGCCGCGGTGTATGCGAGAACGCAGGACGCATCCACCGCAACAGTTATGCAGTCATCAGGCGCACCAATGCGCTGTAATCGCCAAGTACTGAGATCAAGCCCCGCAGTCGCAACTGTGCTCCAAAATCGGCGGGGCTGTCGATCAGATCCGATGCCGGGTCGCAGAGGCATGCCGACAATTGACGTACTCGATGCAGCACCCAGTTGGCGTGTAAATACGAGAGGCCGTTGAGCAGCTGCCACAGGAACGATTTGATGGTGAAGTTTGGGATGGGCTTCCGTTCTTGGTGGCTATGGAAGTGCAGGATTTGCTGTTGCATTTGATTCGGTCGCCACACAGCAACAGGTCAGCACGGCACCCCAGTTCCGGGCGAATGTCAAAGAATCAAATGTTTAGATGAGAGGGATGTTGGAGCAGGAGGATACGGAGGTGCTGCAGCGTTGTGTGTTGTCCGGGGGAAGGGAGGGAGTGGATGGTTGTGGAATGGAGAGGCTGTAGCTGCTTGTCAGGCCCTGCGGGTATGAGCCGCACAGCCAACCGCTCAGCCGGCCGTCTCAAAGATGAACAAGGTCATGGCAGAGGCGAAAAAGGAGGGGGTGTCGGTGGATATGCACTGGGACTGCTCACCAACAGATCATGCTCGGCATACTCCAAGACCATCGAGATGGAGCGGTCGATCGGGTCCAGGAGCACTTGCTCGAGAGCGACGATGTTTTCGTGCGCGAGCTCGCGACAGAGCGAAATTTCCCGACAGGCCGACTGCGAGATGCCGAGCAGGCTCTGATCGCCCTCTTTCTCGGGCTTGAACTTTTTGATGGCATAGAGTACTTTGTTGTCTGGGTTCTGGGAGGTTGCCTTATAGACTCGGCCGTACGTCCCCGAGCTGATGAAGCCAATGATGTTGTAGCTCGTGAAGATGGAGCGCCGGCTCTGGTCCTTTTTCCGCTTGAAGAGCTCGAGCTGGCTTTCGCACGATTGGGCCATGGTGCCGAGGGCGAAGGGCAGCGCCGGCAGGGATCGCTCTGGGCTCTTGGATCGTCTTGCCTTGCGGGGCAGGAGAGACGATGCGATTGTTGGCCACAAGTGCCCGGCTGGTTCGTCCGGCTTTGATCACGGGCGATGTCCACGTGACGGCGCAATGTGGCTGGCAGGCAGTGCACCAGCATGAGCGGTTCAGGCTTGCTGCGATGGGCTGGGAGCAACCGGATGATGAGCGGCGAGTGACGAGGCTGGCAGTCGAGGGTTGAAGATGGCGTGGAAATAAGGATCAAAAATGGCGGGTTGCTGATCGCGGGCGGTGCATGCACGGAGCTGCAGTCTGGCTGTTACGAATTCCCACACCGCTCTGATCGATACTTTGGGCGAACAAAGTAGGTGGATTGCACTCTGGAATCGCACTCGAGCATCGCGGCATCAGCACGATCGAGCCAGCAGAGATCGACGACAGGTATTCATACAGTCGGTCCAGAAAGAAACGGGACAGTCACTTTCTGGCATCGGCGACAAGTCTGCTGAATTTCAACAGGTTCCAGTGAGCAAGCGATTGTTTCCCGTCGTGGTTGGCGATCTCTTTGTGTGGTGTATTCACTCGACTCTCTGGACTGCTCCATGGTGTATTTATATCAAGATCTTCGGTCTTCTCGAGTCGCTTGGCTTCCCGGAACTGTGAGCACACCCGGAAATCGAGCCGCTTGAATCGCCTGGGTGGTGCCGTTCTCTTGCGGGGAGCTATCTGAGTGAGAAAGCGTCCTTGATTCAGATCCAGAAACGCATCACTGAACGGTCATGGCCACCGCGCGATGTGTTGAGTGATATCAGTCACCAACGGCCAAAGCTTGCTTTTTATTGGATTGGCTGTAGTTGCGCTTCTTGGGGGAACACTTGCTGCTGCCGGCTGGCGGCAACAACGGCAGTGATGATGGATCGTGCAAATGCCTCGATGAGTGTCGTCAAGCGATGCGACGGCCTCCGATGCAAACAGCGGAGGGTGCTGATCTGCGTTTAACGGAATGAAATCGCCTCAAGTGCGATATGCGAGCTGCGGCCTTCATTTGTGTTGCCTCTGGTATGCATCGGCCACTTTGCTCTGGAACGAGCGCAGCCAGCGCTGGAATTCCTCGTTCGTGGCAGCGCTCTAAGTACCCAGGCGAGCATCAGCATGGTCGCATGACGATGCAGTATGGAATATGATCGTTATCGGCTGCGCATGGGTGTGCTATGACTTACATCAAATCGCTGACCTCCTTCTCGAGCAGAGGTCTGTGCGTTGGATGGCACAAATGTGAGATCATCAGCCTCAACAATTCAGCACCAGCGATCCAGCACAGCACGAACTAGCCGCCATGATAACTGCCCCACGCACCTCGGCCTGTTGACTTGCGTCGTTCAATGTCTCGGCGGATGTGATTGAAGCAGCGGCGGCTATGAGTACGAGCCAGCTGGAGAGATGCATGTTGTATCTTGGTGCTGTCTATTGAGGGGAAAAAGGAGTGATGCGGGCTCGGAGCTGGCGAGCGGTAAGTGTCTGCCGGGGTGCCGCTGCCGGCAAGAGAAAATGTAGATGGCGATCGGACAGGGGAGCCGTCCTTCCTTCCGAGATCATTGTGATGTCCAGTCACACCCTTGTTTGTTGTTGGCTTCCACAGCCAGCCGGCAACGGACCTGCACCGGCTCCGAGTCGACAGCTCCATTTTCTAGAAGGACGGTGTTGTGATGGGACAAAGCGACTCACTTGGGTGGATGATTGGGAGGCGCTCAAACAAAGTCATGGAGATGCGGGCGGCATTGTTGGCCGAGCGATACCATTCCTGCCATTCGCGGATCGGTAAGTGATCCCACAGCCCAGTTGGCTATCAGCGTGAATGTTGGTCGTCTTGGACAAAGACAATGGACCGTGGGACTCGCAGTAGACAAAGCCAGGTGTCTATTACAGTGAAACGAGACACCCTGGATTTTAGACCATTGACCGAATAATTTGTATCTCAATACCATCGCGCGCTGGCCATGACCGGGAAGCGACCGGTGGTCTCCACTCGGGGGCTGCCAAAGTGATCTGTTTCTTATCGCATTGCTTGACGCAAGCCATCTCATACTACATGCACTATGAAAAAAATTGTTGTTAATAAAATGAGCGAGAACGAAAAAGCGCGCTCTCGGAGCCACCTCGGTCGGCGAGAAGAGCAGTCTCTGGCGAGAGACCCCCGAGGGAAGGCGAGAAGCCTCTCGCCGTCACACACACACACATTGCACACACACACACACTCTGCACACACACACACATTGCACAAGGGAGTCAAACACCTCCCATCGACCATCCCAAGAGGGATGGCAACCCCGAAGTGGACTGCCCAGAATATGGGCGACCCGGCATCCACTGTCGAAATGCACAACAGTGCAAGATACTTACAGTCTATCCAGAAAGAAACGGGACACTTCCCCTTTCTGGCTTCTGAAGCCCGCTGACTGACTTGTAGGCCCAGCGGGTAGGCCATGGCATTGCACTCCTGTCTTCGTTGGCAATCTCTTTGTTTTGGTTGGTTTCGGGAGCATGGTCTTGAATACACCCGGCCGATCTCCTGTGGCGATGATCGACTGGCATACCGAGATCATGTTCCTGGCTGCATTGATGTCTCGACCCCACAGCGTATGGCAGCTTGCACAGCTCCGTACATAATGTGGTTTCTCGATATCAAGATACTCGGGTGACTCAAGTCGCTTGAATTCCCGGCAATGTGAGTACACCTGGGACGTGTTGAACTCGTTCACCGAGCACACATGGATCTTGGAGACGGATCGGTCTGGTGGGCCTCTCTGGTGGTGGTGGAACTGCTCGAAATACTTGGCAAACCTGAGTCTCCTGGGACTGGAAGTATATCCCTTCCCCTGTTTCCAGGATGCATTCCCAAAGGCAATCACCACTTCGGTCTCCTTTGGTGCCTGGTCGATGACTTGCTTGCACATCTCGTGGACGGTGCGCTGTCGCTTGCCGTAGAGATCGAGTCGCTTGAATCGCCGTCGCCGGGTCAGGCTGAAGTGCAGCTGTTTCTCCAGCATGTCTCCATCGAACACATGGCGAATGTATCGCAGGAAGGAAGCCACCCCAGGGATCTTGGGACTTGGTGTGGTGCTCATCCATTCCTGCAGACCAAGGGCCTTGTGGGTGCTCTGGATCCACTTCATCACCTGGGTGGTGACTTTAGCTTGGGAGCCATCAGTGCGAGAAAATAGCGACGATGGCTGGTTCTGCCCTTGGGGAAGAAAGAATCTCCTCAAAACCAGCGCATTTTGGGCTGGCAGAGATGTTGTTCACAGTGGCGTCCTCGATTCAGATCCAGAAACGCATCGCTCGCTCAATCAGTCGTGGGAAAACATCTTGTCAAGGTGAGTCTTGCCCGATAGCCAAACGATCATGTCATCTCGCTGACACACAGCCACGCTTGACTAGGTTTCCAACCAGAGAGATTCAGACGGTGGTGGTTCTTGTCCGCAATCGGAGTGGAGCTTCCAACAATGATACAATTGGTCATTCCTCCACACCAATTGCCCACCACCACCGTCAATCGGCTCAAGGTGATACCAAATGCCGTCAACCGACCATGGCCGGATTCCAACTTTTGCTGCATCTTGGTCTACAGCGTGTATTCATATTCGAGATGAGCAGCCGCGAGGGGGACGGAAAAAATTGATAGTGATGGTCATGGAAGTGGTGTGGTATCCCGGTTTTCCGAATAGTATAGATCATGCCAACATAGATAGCGAAGGCAGGGTGCTTCAGGAGAGCGGCGTCTCGCTGGTCTTGCTCTGGCTGGACCGCCGGTGCCAACCTTTGTGCTCGGGCCAAATGATGCTCTCATCCCAGGCCATATTGACGCCAAAGTAGTCATCTTCTTCGCCCTCATCCAGATTCTCGCTTGTGCAGTCGCTGAACTCGTCGGTCCTGCCGTCTCGATCCAGTCCAAACTCGCTTGCATCATCGTAATCATCTTCATCTTGTTCATCAGGGATGTGGCTCTTGCCATCGAGCCCATCCCACTCCGGGTGTGCTGCCAAAATGTGCCGCTGGAGGTCGTAGTAGCGTGAAAACTTGAGTAGGCAGTCCTGGGCATAGCAAGCAATCGTCCTTCTGGGGTGCTTGACCATGTGGTGGCCCGTCAGTTCTTCCCGAAACGAGCCGGGCCCGGTGTAGTCCGAACGGCGTTTCTTTGGTGTGAGTTGGCCCTGTGAGATTGAGATGGATGGCATGAGGGAAATGCAAGCGCCAGCTGCTGGAACACAGCCCAAGCACTGAGTGATGGACATCTTGGGCAACTCAGAGGCGACAACATACACTCGCACTCTCAAGAGCATGTCGCTTCTGATGCCGAGCCAGGGTCTCTCTGCGGCTGAAGAGACGGCCACATCCATCGACGGGACACTTGAACTCCTTGAGCCGTTCGTGTGCAGCCTTGACATGGGTGTCGCGGCTCTTTTCCTGGGGTTCATGGTGCGTTGATGCACATCACATGGAGTGTCAGTGGTGCCGGAGGATAATCGTAGGTCGACCTCGCAAGAAACACTCTTGCTTTGGTGTCGTGCCAGCGCTTGTCTATCGCTCGTTCCCGGATGCAGCCTTCCCGTCCATATGGCTGATACCAATCGGGCGGCGGCATCAACGGCCGCTTGCCTTTGGTCTCCCCACAGCGCCACAGAGATTGGCCTTGGCCTTGACCTTGGCTGCACTCCCTTGCACATGCACTTACCGTGACGTATTCACGATCGCAGTCCGCCCATGTACATTTGAACTTTTCTCTCGTTCGCTCGTGGACAAGCATATGAGCGGCCAAGACTTTTCTCTGCGCAAAGGCTCGATTGCAGATTGGGCAGACTACCGGATGGTCGTCTCGAAGATGGGCTTGCAGATCCACATACCGCCTGAACTCGCTCTCGCAGTCATCGATTCCACAGCGGTATCGCAGCCTGTCTGGATCGAGTGTTTCGCAGGGGCGTTAGATCCATCGCCATTGAAAGGCCGTCTCCTCCTCACCAGTGGGCTGTGCATTAGCCTTGAGATGGCCGCGGACAAGTGCAGTTCTAAATCGACCTACCTGAGTGAGTGTGCATATGTGATTTGAGCTGCGAGGAAGTCTTGAAGCTTTTGGTGCAGTCCTTGTGCTCGCATATGAACGGATTCTGCCCTGTGTGAACTGTCATGTGCTTTCGGAGCTGATGGTGCTTCGAGAATGCCTCCGAGCAGCCTTCGAAGGAGCACTGCAGATCGGAGCCAGAGGAGGAGAGGCTGGGCATTGAGCATTTGGGTATGCGGCGCAGGTTGGCAAGTGCAGAGACAGGATGTCTCCAGGCGATGCAGTTGATCGAAACCATCCAGCTCGCCGGGCGGGACCCATGCAGCCGTGGCGACACATTGCATCGGGGCACCTCGGGCCGTAAAGCCGATGGCTGCCAGGATGAGGAGCCGACAGCTCCAGTCCGGAGACTTACTTCGTATGGCTTGGGCTTTTCATGGGTCTGGTAGTGCCGCTTGAGATGGCAGTTGGTCGGAAACGACCTTGTGCAGTCTTGATAAGTGCATTTGAAGGGACGCCGCTCCTCCTGGTTGTCGAGATGCGACAGAGCATGGACGGCAAGATGCTCGGACCGGCCATAGCGCTTGTCGCATCCCGGATGCTGGCACGCATAGGGTCGCTGGAGAACATGCAGCAGTACGAGGGTCAGGTTGGCAGGCACCCCCCGATGAGCAGCGAAGCTGGATTCTGAACTCAGCTAAGCTTGGGTTGCTCGATGGCGCTCGCCAGCACAAGGATACCACATGGAGATAACATCTGCTGCTAGCCCGACAGCGAATCCCTTCCGTTCAATGGGTCGGCGGCAGTGCTCCGTACCTCGCCCGTATGGGACCGGTGATGTCGCTCCAGCTTGGCGGCATTTTTGAAGATCTTTGGACACTGGTCGCATTGATGCATGGCTGTCTCGGTGGGTCTCTGGGTCGATCGGCGGGTCTCTGGGTCGATCGGCGGGTCTCTGGGTCGATCGGTGGTGGCTCACTGGCAAGCTGGCCTTGCACCGGCAAGCATGCTCGCTGGGTTGGCCCCGGGCAGACCTGCGATGCTGGAGAAAGGGACAGCGAGACCGGACTGGAGAAGGCGAGCCAAGGAAAAAATCAGGCCTGTTCTGGATGATGCGCAGCATCTCAAGCCCGACTGTTCTTTGCCCCGATCGCCTCGCCCACCACGATCCTCACGATCAAGTCCTCCCCCCTGCGACGACAGTGGCTGCAGCAATGGCCGAGCCGCTTGGACAGACCAGCACTGCGAACGGCCTTGAGCAGACAGAAGGTGCGCTCGGAGGCCCGCTTGAGACGCTCTCGAGCGTGCTCTACCAGATTGACCAAGAGATTGTCTCGCTCTCAGACGAATCCGACCAACAGTGAGTTTTGCCTATGCCTGGCCAGCTATATCGTCCCATCAAAATGCCGTTCTCCGGCAGACGTTCTTCTCTAGTCGGTGTCGCATTGAATGCCGCTTGCCAGACCGTCTGGCTCACCGACAGGCTGTCTCGTTTCCTCCCAATCCCCTCACACCGTCGAATCCAGGTTCTTCTATTCCACCCTTGTGCGGCTCCGGGAAGAGCTTCAACAAAAGTCCAAGCAGCTAACCGAGAGCGAGATTGAATACGAGTCGAATCAGAAAGCCCTTGAGCGACTGCGGGCCAACGTGAGCCGGTTCCAGGCCCGAGCAGAGGAGCTCGAGCGCTCGTCGGCATTGCAATGAAAGTCATCGCTGGAAAGGGCACGTCTTGGCTGATCGAGCGCTCCAATGGCTGCATGGCTCTGTATTGGGCTGTGGCCGGAAGCACGCTTCGATGCCACATCTAGATGGGTGCCCAAGTTGAAGCCCTGTTTCTTTATCCAACAACTGCAAGACCAAAACGTATCGCCAACTAGCATGCAGCCATCGAAGCGGGAGTGGCCTGCATCTCGGAATCGACAACGTGTGTCAGATGTCCTCTCATCTCGCCAAAGGCTGGCTGGCTGAGATTTGGATATCATCCTCATCCTCATCTTCATCTTCATCAGCCATCGCCTCTCAGTCGCGGCTTGCGAGGACAAGCAATGCGCTCCAGCATTCGCAACAGCAAAACAACTGGCTGTGCAATCTACCGCTTTATCGCAATGACTCTGCAATAAAAAAACTACAAGGGATGCCTCCTAAACGGACGACTTGATGATCTTTTGGATATTGGAGTCGAACAGCTCGGCACGAATGGGCATGTCGGGGTTGTAGAACGGGTTCTTCATGGCATAGCTCGAGTAGCAGTCGTAGATGCGCCGCATCACGACGTCGACGTTGGCCTGGATCAGATCGGTGGCGACCAGGAACTTGGTCCCTGGTGTTGAATTGGCCCCAGCAGCGGTTAGAACGTCATGAACCGCTCACTCACACACACTCTCGCTCACTGGCACAACGGTCTGGGGAGGTCGAGGCGGGGCAGCTGGCAGTAGGAGTTGGACATGTGCCCCGCAGGCGACGGGACGACTTACCCGTTAGTGTCTGGAAGCAGTGAAATCGAAATGAATCGGCCTCCAGAACCTCGATTCCAGACCCCTCTGAATTGACGGGCGACAATCTTGAGGTGATTGCGTGGACGCTGGCAGAGAGGGTTTGGACGGTGGGGTGAGCGGGCAGTTGGAGGCTGTCCCTGCGATATGGCCAGCGACGGTGGGAGCACGTTACCCATGAAAAGTGCCTGCCAGGACCAGATATTCGTTGGGGGTGATGGTGGCGAGGCCGTCGCTAAAATCTTTTTGGTAGATCAGCCCTCCGGCCTTGCTGATGATGTACAGCGAGTGGATCATGGCGATGTGAGGATGCTGTTGAACAGAGTGCGCGGGGCCAGACCGAACAGGCGACTGCCGGAATGCATCTCTCCCTGGTCTCGCTCTCGCCCCGCTCGCGCCTCGCCGGTCCCTCGCTGCTCTCGCCACTCCTCCCGGTATGCCAGGGTGCTATCCAGCCAGGCCGCAGTCCTGTGCCAATCGAGAGAACGATCCTTCGCTCCTGATCTGCCAAACGATGAACCCACATGGAGGCCGTCCCGGTCTCCCGGCAGGTGTCCTGCCAGGTGCCCAGCCAGGATCGATGGGACAGCTGGCCCAGGACAGCCGGGAAGCGCAGCTGTCGGCCCTCCTGATGGCTCTCGACAATACCAGCGCGACCCGGTCCCAGCAGCTGTCCGCCATGAGCATCTTCCCGGGTCCTCTGCCGATCGGAGCAGCAACGGTGATGCCAGAGACTCAGCCTGCGACAGCGCCCGGCATCTCGCAGGGTGAGCTGCTCAAGCTCCTGGCGCGAGCCCAGGCATCGTCGTCGTCATCACCCTTGGCGAGCTTGACCCAGGCATCTCCAACGGCCGCTGTTCCGTCGATTGCAGCGGAGCAATGCGGATATGTCAATCCAACCTATGTGCCCTCAGCTTTTGGAGCTAAACCTCCGGCGCATGCGATACATCCGGTGTCGGCAACGATATACCCAGCCGTTCCCACTCCTGTTGCTGTATCTGCCCAGCCTCAGTCTCAGCCTCAGCCGCCAGAGGAATCGCCAGCCAGGGGCGAGCGCATCACCCCGGCTGTGGTCATCAAAGTCGCTCGAATGTGCGAGGACGCGGCGTTTGTCGACTCGATCAAACGGCTCAAGGACGAGCAGGTGGGCCAGGTGCTCGGTTGGGGTGATGGGGTTACTTGTGTGCTGAGGTCTGTGGTGCCGATAGCAATCGAGGCGATGCGTGTGCTCTCAAATGACATGGGAAGGCAGCTCCACGAGCATCGGCACCATGGACCACGATACTGCGTCTCGACTGCATATCTGAGCTATAGACTGACATTGCACTGGATGCAAACGGCCGACGACCTGCTCCAGCTTCAACTGGAGCGGGACCTTCTGAGACAGAGAAAGGCGCTCATAGCCAAGCACGAAGACAAGGAATGGGCGAGGCAAGTATTTCTACACGGGACGGGTGTCTCTGTGCCATCTCTCCTCGTCTCATCAACGGTGCTTGCAAAGTCCGGGGTGGCGATTTCTCACGCCGTGCCTTTGGTCTGTGTGGTCGTCAACAGCGAGATTATTGGAACAGCAACGTCAGCAAGCACACACGAGATCCGACAGAGGCTCGAAAAGGAACTGAGAATCTTTGATCGGCTCATGATGGGCCAGCTGGAGCAAATCCAACAGATACAGCAGTCGGCGATAGCCAAGGTGAATCCTTGGGTGCAAATGGTGTTCGGCATCGACGTACCTGAATGATGAGTCCCGCTCCAGCAGATACTGATTGCATGCACTTTGCTGTCCCAGCTCGGGGTTCCTTTGTTTTGGGAGACCAGCGATCCTGTCGAGATGCTCACCCAGAAAAAGATCCTGGGATACATCCTCGACATGACCGACGACGAGACGCACTCGGCCCCGCGTGCTGGGCGATAATGTCCTTCTGTACACTACAATTGCAGCGACGCAGCTGTCACATCAGTTGCGCCAAACGGTCGGCTCATATTGTCGGCTGGGCCCCGAATCTCAGCGTTCTCACCGAGCGACACAACGACACAACGACAGGATGTGCCCGGAGCAACTAGCGGGCGTACGATTTGGTCCATACGGCGTTTATTGGCTTGCGCGAGGAACTGCTCAGTGGTGATTGCAAAAGGCCAGGGAAGTAAACAATAAGGGGGTAGGAGAACAACGCAATAAAAAGGGGAAAATGTACAGGGGTCTAGTGGTGGAACAGGCGCCACTGGGTGTGGGCAACGGCAATGCCAAAGTCATCGGCGGTCTTGATGACAATATCGTCCTGGACCGAGCCGCTGGGGGCAGCAACAAACTTGACACCGCTCTGGGCGACGCGCTGGATGTTGTCGGGGAAGGGGAAGAAGGCGTCGCTGGAGACGACCAGGCCGTTCATCTGCTTCTTCCAGTCCTTCTTCTCGTCGGCAGTGAAGGGGGCGGGCACGACCTCGAAGAGCGACTCCCATTGCTGGCGATCGTCGATCTGGTCGGTGACATAAAGGTCGATGGCGTTGGCCTTGTCGGCTCTCTTGACCTCCTTCTTGAACTGGAAGCCGAGCACCTTGGGGTGGTGGCGGTACCACCAGTTGTCGGCCTTCTCGCCAGCAAGACGAGTGCAGTGGATGCGGGACTGCTGGCCAGCACCCAGGCCCACGACCTGACCGTCCTTGGCGTAGCAGACCGAGTTGGACTGGGTGTACTTGAGGGCAATGGTGGCGACGATGAGGTCGCGAACAGCAGACTCGGAGAGGGCCGAGACGCTCTTGGTGACAACGTTCTTGAAGACCTCGGCAGTGATCTGCAGGTTGTTGCGCTTCTGCTGCAGGGTCAGGCCGTAGACCTGGCGGCTCTCGATCTCCTCGGGCTCGTAGCTGGGGTCGATCTGGAGCAGGGTGTACTTGCCACCCTTCTTCTTCTTGAGGATCTCAAAGGCCTCGGGGGTGTATCCGGGAGCAATAACACCATCCGAGACTTCGCGGGAGATGATCTTGGCGGTGGCGACATCGCAGACGTCGGAGAGGGCAATCCAGTCGCCAAACGACGACATGCGGTCGGCACCACGAGCGCGGGCATAGGCCGACGACAGAGGGGTGTGCTCAATGTCCTCGACAAAGTAGACCTTCTTCTCAATATCCGAGAGGGGAAGGCCGACGGCAGCACCGGCGGGGGAGACGTGCTTGAAGGAGGCGGCGGCAGGGAGACCGAGGGCCTGCTTGAGCTCCTTGACAAGGGGCCAGGCGTTCAGGGCATCCAGGAGGTTGATGTAGCCGGGGGAGCCAGCAAGAACTGCAGGACAGAGCATAGGGTGAGGCGAAGCCAATGGATGTGAGGTTGGATGCAGGCGGTGCTCACAAGTGAGGGGGAGGTGTCGGGGCTTCCCATCGATGCTGCCGCATTCCAGCCAAGATGCCCAGAGATGTATCCAGCCGATGACTGGATTGCCAACCTACCGGTGAAGGGGAGGGGGCCATGGGTGTTGAAGACCTGGGCGGGCTTCTGGTGGGGGTTGGCGCCGTAGCGGAGGACAAGCTGCTGCTTGCCGTTTCCAGCATACTGCTCACGGAAGTAGCCGCTGATGGCGGTGTCGTAGTCGGCAGTGTGAGTGAAGGCCTTGAGGGCAGAGCTCTGGCGGGTGGCTTCGCTGACGGTAGCGACGCCGGAGGCGGCGAAGGAGGCCTGGATCTCGGCAATGACGGCGGGGTAGTCGGTGGGGTCGCTGATGACGGTGACGCGAGCATGGTTCTTGGCAGCAGCACGGAGAAGGGTCACGCCGCCTGGAGTCCGATGCAAAGTCGCAGCAAAACGGAGGTGTTAGAGGGCACGATGCGGCTTGGAGATGGTGCTGTCGATGCGCTGCATGCTGGGCTGGCTGAGCACCGGGTGAATCGGTACATGGGTCCTTGCTCACCAATGTCGACCTCCTCGACGGCCTCGGGGATGGTGACGCCGGCCTTGGCGACGGTCTTCTGGAAGGGATAGAGGTTGCAGACGACAAAGTCGATCTTGTCGTAGCCGCGGTTCTGCATGTCGGCGTTGTCCTGGGGGATGTCGCGGGCGAGGATGCCGCCGTGGACGGCGGGGTGCAGGGTCTTGACACGGCCACCGAGCATCTCGGGGGCCTTGGTGATGTCGGCGACGTCGCTGTGGCCGAGAGATGCGGCAGTCAGTTTAGTGGCTGGGGAGCAACGGGGGAGGACCGTGCAGTGCGCCAGGTCAGCCAGATCGACCAGATCGGCCAGATCAGCCAGATCGACCAGCGTTCCATGAGCGAAGCAAACGGCCTCGTAGGAGTCCGAGGCTGGGCAAGGCGGGCTGGGGCACATACTCGACGGGGAGACCAGCATCACGGATAGCCTTGGCCGTGCCGCCCGAGGCAACGAGGCGGACGTTGACGGCGTGGAAGGCCTTGGCCAGGTCCAGGAGACCGGTCTTGTCAGAAACGGAGAGGAGCGCTGGCCGGCGAAGCGCGAGCAGATGATGTGGCAGATAAGTTGGCTGCTGCACATTTGCACATCCGCATATCGGTGTATCTCCGCATCTGCGGCGATTGGCATGGGTAGACGCAGCGTTGGGTGGCTCGGCCGAGAGGCTCTCTCGGAATGGCCGATGGCAGCTTACCGATCTTTTGGACCATTGCGATGGAGTGCAGCGGGAGAGAGCTTGGCGGGAGCAAGATCGTCGGTGACGTCAAAGCCGTTTGATCTTGCGCGGGAGAAAAAAGAAAACGCCGCCGGCTCGACTGCGGCTGGATCCGGCTGGATCGGCTCGCGCCAGGGCTGCACGCCAAACCCAAGGCCAAGGCGGGGAAGGAGCAGGCCAGCGAGCATCGTTGCCTCGCCAAGACCGCCATCATCCGCCAATGTCGCAGCCGTTCCAGGACATCGCCGAGGTGGAGCCCGTAAGTACGAGCCACGAGCTGTGCGTGGATAAGTGTCCGCGGTGTTGATCATGATGGTTCGGGGTAATCCGATGGAGGGCAATGCATCCCTCCTCTCGCTCGCCAGCAACGCACATGCACCGGATCGGGCTGAACGAGCGTCTGTTTCTGCCCTCCGCCTGCAGCTCAACACTCCTGAAGCGCAGCTGGAGTTCCAGAGTACGTCGGCGTTGTCGATGAAGTGGACTGCACCTCTGCTGTCCATGTCGCAGCAGTGTGATTGGCACTCTGTTGTTTGCGCTCTGTCCTGGCCATGGCTCGCCATGGCTCTCCTCCGACCACCCAGGAATATCTTGGCTGTCCAGGGATATCTCGACCATCCAGGAATACCCCGGCTGTCTATGAATATCTCCACTGAATATGCCATCCAGCCGCGTCGACTGCTTCAGCTGATAGCGTCAGTCTTTGATCACGCCCTTCATGGTCGCATCTTGGCTGATCCTCTTGACCCTCTATTTCCGTCTTTTCCTCCTGCTGGCCCGCCAGACTTTGTTCTGTCTTCGGCAGAGCAAGTTCTCACAAACAGCCGTGCGCCTCTGGCTGCCCCACGGCCAACCAGCAGCGTGCCCTTCAATGTCGGCGGCTCGAGTAAGTGCTCTCGGCTGCTCGAAACCCCGCCAATCGAACCAGACTCATCTAGGGTCCGGTCGCTCGCCTCTGTATCTAATCCAGACCTGCGTTTGTTTCCTGGCCCAGACTTTGGGTTTTCGAATGTGCCCTCGACTCCGGATGTCGGCGCCATCAAGCCTGCTTTCTGGACCCTCGATTACTACAAGCAGTATTTTGACGTCGATACCAACGAGGCAAGTGATGAAGATGCCTGGCGGCGTGCCTGAGCATATAGCCAGCCCTCGGATGCCACCGGCACAAGGCGGCTCCTGACGCTTCATCCAACACATAGGTCGTGAGCCGCATTACCGCTTCGCTGCTACCAAAGGATGACTTTGTCGCGCTCGTCGGCGGCAAGCCCGATCTATATGGTGAGCCCTCAGGCGCCTTGTGCAGCCACCGCAGATGCACCACGAGTATCGCATATCTCGTCATCGATATCTCGTCATCGGAATCAATCCGCGCGGTAGCACCGATCCGCTGCACCGCCATGCAGTCGACGTACCTGGCATCGGGACGTCCCAATTGCGGCCACCTCGTGCATCGGCTCATTCGTTCATTCTGCCGCTATCCTCTACGCTATCGTCTACGCCGTGTCGCTCCCGAACAGGCCCATTCTGGATCTCGACGACTGTCATCTTCACCCTCTTTGTGACTTCGACTATTGCCGGAAGCATCTCGGCCATCATCAACGATCAGCCGTTCAATTACGACATGGCGCTCCTTTCGTTCGCCGTCGGTGCCGTCTACTTTTACGCTGCCGTGATGCCGCTGGTGATCTGGGCTGTGGCCCGGTACTTTGCCTCGCCCTCGTCCGTCTTTGAGATCATCGATGTGTATGGCTATGGTTTGACCATCTGGGTTCCGGCCTCGGTAGGTTACGGCGCTCATCCTTGGATCTGTTTGTGCCGCAACACATGGCCCGTTTGTCGAGAATCCATGTGTCCATTGGAGAAGGATATGCTCATTGTAGCCGATGTGTTCGTGGTGGACGAGTGCTGTTGATGTAAACCAAGTTATCTGCCGTGGCTCGGCGTTACTGCGAGCGACGCAAATGGGCGTGACCGGGTCAATTCAGCGCAGACTACTGACATCGGCCCCTCGATCTCCAGCTCATTTGCGTCATCCCGTCAAATCTCATTCAATGGATCCTTGTCCTGGCTGCATTCGCATCCTCGAGTAAGCAGCTGGCCATGACCGAGAGCAGATTACAACAGACACCGACCTTCCGCCTCTGTGTGATATCGGCAACTTTGAATAATGTATCGGCTATGACTGCCTACCTCGGCCTCGGTCAGGGCTGTTGGCGCGTGTACTCATCCAAATCGACTTTTGTTTCGCGGCGCAGCATACTTCATCGTCCGAAGCTTGCACCCCGTTGCGGCTGCTACACAGCCTGCATACGCCAAGTCGGTCGTCGTCGGCATCATCTTGGGCTGCCAGATCATTTTTGCGCTCATTTTCAAGCTTGGCTTCTTCTCGTATGCTGGAAAGTCCACCGTCACCACGCCGTCGGCACCCTCTGCTCGCATCTGAGACCAGAGAGAGCAGCGCCCTCTACTCTGTCGGTGGAGTCTTCTGGTGGGACAGTCGCCTGGCAACTCTGCACTGCCAACTCGAGACCGCAGCCGAGTGCGGCATCAGCGAGTGCACGGTTCCACCGAACCCAATACATTGTTTGCTTTGATCTGCTGTCCCGGGGTGCATAGGCGAGGGAATCCGCTCGTTAGCCTTGCCGCAACCGACCGATGCGCTCGCTCATGGGCCAGATTCTCACGCGAGGCCGACAAGCGAGTTGATATTGGGATTGTGTGGCCGTGTGTGTGTGTGGCAGGGCAGCCATGGTGTGGCCACGTGCTGGCCAGGTGCCAAGCCACGCGGCCGACAATTATAGGGACTTGCAAGGCCAGCATTCCACCGTCCTTCCTCCCTCGAAATCCGGTCATATCTTTTGTAGGTCGCCGACACAATGGTAATAGAATGCGTCCAGCGCCTGCCGATTCGTGCATCCATGCATCCATCCATGCATCCATGCATCCATCCATCCATCTATCTATGCATCCATCCATCCGCCGCTCTGGCGCATCGCGCATCCGTCCAAGCGAGAATATAGCCGAAATGCGACAGCCACACGTCTATCAAGCTCTGTCGCAGTTTGCGCGCTGCCGCTCGACGCCTTTTTTTGCCTCTGGGATCATCGGGACCAACTCGACTCGAGCAGCGCGGAACAAATGGATCTGGGCAGCTCTCTCGACCGCACGAGCGACAGGAGACTCGTCGGATGCGGCCCTATGCCGTCAAAGTTCTTCACCAGCCGGATGCGATCGATGCAACAGCCGGACATTCCCACTACCATTGCGATGATAGCAGCACCAGCCGGGATCAAAGCATATCGTCAGGCTCGGTCGTCGTCTGTCCGACAGGCCGTTGTTTTGGATGAATCCTGCCGGCTCTAGCTACGGACCATGTTGATCAACGAGCTTTTTGGGCAGAACATGCGAGACCAAATACGGACCGCAGCAGATGGACACGGCGCCCTCCCTTTCTCTCACCCCAGCACACTGAGTGCGTGTACGGCGACTGATCATCTCTGCATCGCCATCCGTCCAACCAGGTCAACATCCCCAAGACCCGAAACACCTTCTGCAAGGGCAGCAAGTGCAAAAAGCACACCGCCCACAAGGTCACCCAGTACAAGACTGGCAAGGCCTCCCTGTTCGCCCAGGGTAAGCGGATACGCGGGGGCCATGGCCGTGTGGGTGCCAGTCATGTCGGCAGGGCCAAGGGCCGGGCGAGTCGTATGCTGATTCTTGACTGTGTCTCTGCAGGTAAGCGCCGTTACGACCGTAAGCAGTCCGGTTTTGGTGGTCAGACCAAGCCCGTCTTCCACAAGAAGGCCAAGACTACCAAGAAGATCGTTCTTCGTCTTGAGTGCACTGTCTGCAAGGTATGTCGATCGATCGATCTGGACGCACGGCGCATTGTGCTGCGGCCCCTCCCGATGGCCTTTCGAGTCGACTCGCGAGATCCTGCTGATTGACTCGATTCACTACTGCCCTTCGTTCCACAGTACAAGCAGCAGCTCGCCATCAAGCGCTGCAAGCACTTCGAGCTCGGCGGTGACAAGAAGGTGGGTTGCCCTGGCGACGATGGCTGCCTTGGATGCATGGCTGATTGGTGTGCTCGAATGCACTCGCAGTGCTGCTCACACATCTGTATCTCTCCCGCCGCACACAGACCAAGGGTGCTGCCCTCGCTTTCTAAACGACGATTGCTATTGTATATTCTTGTGGACGGGATTGTTTGACAACAATCTTGACATTGTGATGATATATAATACACTATCAATTGGGCAACACATCAGTCTGCCGTCTCAGGGGAGGCTTCTGCGCATGTGGGACCATTGCAGTAGATGGCGGATGGCGAATGGTGGTGGATGGTGGGTCGCGAATGGCGGGTAGTGGTGGATGGTGGGTCGACAACTGTCTGCTACTCGGCTGTCTCATAACTGCGGACTTGAATGCCTGTATTATAGATTCATGTGGCTTGCGAGCTGCAGTCCCGCCCCCACCCAAGCGATGCAGCAACTTTGGATCGTTCCCGTGCGATCCCAACCAAGGGAGCATGATGACGCTGCAGGGACAGGCGTCTGCAACAGTCCAGTCAACGAGTGGGACGGTCAGAGACGCTATATTTATTCAGCTTTGGGTTGCTTCTTTTGCTTCTTTGGCCGTTCCTTCTTTTTCAGGGCATCCATGTTGGCCCGGATGATGTGTGTGTAGGACTCGAGGAACTTGTCGGTGTCGCTTGGATGGACCTGAGTGAGGCCAGAGCGAGGCCAGAGCGAAACCAGAATCACGCAGCATGAGATGGGGGGAAGGCTATCGATCGACCTGCCCACTCGTCGGCACGGAACGATGCCTGCTCTTGCTCGAGCCAAGCACGGCAACGTACAATTGTGCTTATTTTGGCCTTGCCAATGACGGCCCGGACTATGCTCGGATACTCGACTGAGGAGTCGGCCTCAGCAACATCCTTGGCGCTCTGGCCAGCCTGCTCCTTCTTCTTGTCATAGGTATCTGTGGTCCGAGGCGAGAGATCAGGGAGCCGATGAGTGCGTGGCTGCCACATGGACCGTCTGCGACACGCATCCGATGCTCGCTCATTCCACCATCGCTTTCCAATCGTTCGATCGTTCGATCGTTCAATCGTTCAGCCGAGCCTGGAGCGAGGCATGCTCTCTTCCAGGTGTCGAGGCAAGTCGCTCATTGCTCAACGTACATCGCTTCATGGTCAAGAAAACCGTCCCAGACGACTTTGTCCTGCCAAAGTGTGTGTTGAGCTGGGCCAGAAACTGTGCAGAACGTGCGGACAGATAATCGAGATACATGAGTGACGCTTCTACGATCCGAGTTGGCGACATCACGGGTGTCTTTCTGGCAAAGACCAGTTGCGGTGGTGCCAGCGCTGCGATGGAGCCTTCGGTGAAGCCGGTGCTGAAGGTTTCTCTTACAGAGTGGTTCTCGAGGTGCTGCTTTGCTCCCATCGTGGATGCGATGCTCGACTGGATTGGAGTCTGGGAGAGGCGATCTGGATTGACCAAGAGCAAGATCGGAGACGAGCGCGGCCGCCGATCCAGGAGACCAGCGAGACCGAGACGGCCAGAGAGAAGGGAGCGAGAGACGTGCGAGAGGCGGTCCGAGAAGCAGCCGAGAGCATGCTGCTGTGGCGCCAGCAGCAGCACAGAATAGGGGCCAGCGAGGGCCCGCACCCGTGACCGGCGCAACAGGCGTTAGGGTTCTGGATCCGATCCGTTTGGCGAGATCTCGTTTTGCAGGACAAGCAGCCGCCGTTCTTTGCTTCAAGCTCTGTTCATCTGGACGATTGCTCCTGCTTTCGTCTCCACTCGTCACCGCCGCTGCCGCCGCGACCCAACCCAACCTAACCCGACCAGACCCGATCCGACCGTCTGCATCCTCTGTCATCATGAAGTTGGTCAGGTGCGTCCATACCCGGGCTTCCAAACATGGCGGCATGCGTCGTCCGGCCACCTCAGCCTCGACCGATCGCAGACCAGGCGATCGCATTCCACTTGGTCGGGCACAGCAGTCGAGCGTCGTCTCTAACCCTCTCTCTGCTTGATCTTGCTGCGCATGCGCTTGCATATTTCGATTGCGATGGTGGTGGATCGCTTGGATCTGCTCTGATCGATCGGATCTGCGGCGTTGTCTGTGGGGCTGTGGCTACAACGGACCGTTTTCCACTGGCGACCGATCGATGACCCTTGGCGGACGACGGACCCTTGTCCTTGATAACGGCAACCACAACAACGGCAACGACAATGGCCATGAAACAACCCAACGGCGATGGCAACAAAACAACAATGCACATCGCCGCCATCGCCGGTGGGGTGTGATCCCGCGCCTGACCTTGATCGTGCTTTCGATACACGGATACACCGACCACGGTTGCGTTCGACCATATCGAAACGGGATCACGGCATGGGATTGCTCTTTGCGGACGAACCAATACGGGAATTCGATCTCGCAAATGCCAGATTCCTCCAAAAGCTCAACAACGAGACCGTCACAATCGAGCTGAAAAATGGCACGAGCGTCCACGGCACCATCGCCGGTGTAGACATGCAGATGAACACGCACCTGAAGACCGTCAAGATGACGGTTCGAAACAAGGACCCCGTCAACCTCGAGTCGCTGTCGATCCGTGGATCAAACGTTCGATACTTTATCCTGCCGGACTCGCTGCCCCTGGACACGCTCCTCGTTGACGACGCACCCAAGTCGAAAGGCAAGAAGAAGGAGGGTAAGTGCCGATCGGCGACAGGGGAGGAGACGCAGCTGTGTGCTCTGTGTCGCTGGACATGGAGCGGGCTTTGTCATAGGATGTGCATCCGGTATCTGGTTCCACGGTGCGAGGCAAGGGTGTCTCGTTGGCCGGTTGCAGAGCAGTGGGCGCATATCGGCGCTCGTTCATTTCGTGGACACTCTCTCACATGCGGTTTTCCTATTGTCTGGCTATCCATTCGGTGAATCCCGCAACTCGCTCTGCTTCCTGTCGAACGGCTCTCCAGCGGCACCTTCCCGAGGACGTGGCCGTGGACGAGGCCGTGGCAGAGGTCGTGGACGTCGCTAGATTCCCGCCATCGCCGGTTCCTGATCCCATGGAGCACCTCCGGCTTTCCCCTCGCCTCCTGCTCTCATCCCCTCCGCCCCCGGACATTTTGTCACCCAATTCGTCCTGGAGACACGCTTCCTTCCGCCTCCGATCAAACCCTCGCACATCCCAAATAAACAGCCAACTTCCAGACCCAGTGCGTCTGCTGTCCGCGGGAAGGCAAGATGCCAGTGGGGCCCAGTGGAGCCCGGTGGCACCCGGTGGGTAGCAGCGGTAGACGAGCTGTGTTTTTTGGATGTTCGACAAGTCGAGTCTATTGGCTAGATGGGTGTGGAGCTGATGGTAGTAACGGATGATGAAAAGGGCGGGCTGGGGCGATGAAGCAAGGGGGATCTTGACGGGGAGTGTGTGGCAGTGATGGGAGCTTCGGACGGTGACATCGACGGGTAGAGCCCGACTCGGGCGACAGAATCAAATCAAGGTAGATCAAGGCGAATCAAGGCAAATCAAGGCAAGCCGAGGCGAACCGAGGCATATTGAAGCAAATCAAGATAGATCAGGATCATGGGAGGAAATAAACAGCCAAGTCAAAGCAACTGTGCATGCGGGGCAAGTGGCCAGCAGAGTCAAATAATAGAAGCAAGGTCTAAGGCCAACGACCAGAGTGGTCGCGAACAAGCATGATCTACGTGGGAAACACACTGGGGCGTGAGCAGACCGACCGCCGACATGCCGGCACCGGCCATGTCCGAGACATTCGCAGCCCCGCAGACGTCGACTGATCTGAGGGGGGGGGAAGGCAGTTTTACCGCAGCTTGAGGGCGAGGCGATCCTCAAGCCAGAACTCGATCTGGTTGCGCATCAGGGTCGCGTGGTTACCCCATAACTGCGCTGCTTCTGAGGCATATCCTCGGGGATGGTCTGGACCAAGGAACGAGTCGCGAGCGGGGTCGCCGTCCTCGTCCTCCTCCTCCTCCTCCTCGATGCTGGGCTTTGGGAAGGTGATGTCGAGCACTTGAGTTAGCACCTTCACAGCGGCCTTGGTGACGGGGTCGGCCTTGAGGTTCATCAGCTTGTACTTGCCGCCGAGGGTGGTGACCCGGCTGATGAGCTTGTCGAACTTTGAAATGTAGAGCGACAGGAACTTGGACCGCGACGTCATGAACGCGGTGTAGTGCTTGGTCAGGAGCTCAAAGACCTCGTTGTAGGCTTGTTGGAAGATGAGCGGGTCGATCAGGTTCTTGTCGTCCCGGCCGAGATCCGGGGTCAGGGATGGTGTCATCGTCGACAGGATCTCCTTCATGCCATCTTTGACGACGCGCTTCGCCTTGTCCGTGACGTTGATCTCGAGTGTGCTCGAGGAGTCGAGGTAAGTCTGGTAGATCAGCACGGCCTCGACGTCTTCGTGATCGTTTTCCCAGTAGCGCTGGACATCGATCGCGAAAAAGAGCAGCTCGACAGAGTACTTTGTCAGCAGGTACGTCAGGAAGTAGATGAGCGGGACTCGGCTCGAGAGCAGCAGGTTGAGGGCGGTCGCTTCGGCCGTTATGTTATAGAGCCGCGTGATCGACACGGGCTGCGGCGGCTTGGAGGAAGTGGTGGAAGTGCTGATGCGTCCATATCCAAGCAGAACCGAGATGTTGGACATTGCCGTCGGTGGGATGGACGAGAGTCGAGACGACACTGAGTTTTGCGACGACTGCGAGGTGAGGGAAGCCATCGAGCCCACCGACAATGGACGCGATTGCCTCGACCTGGGCGCTGTTGGAAGCTCGATGGAGGGGCTTCGAGGGTCTGTTGGGTTGATTACAGCGGAGCGGGTGTGAGTAACAGCATCGGGGCTCTCTGTACAGGTCGCGGGCGACCTTGGTTCGATAAAAAGCCGTGCCATCGGACGGATCGACATAGCACGGCCGCCGTCCATCCGGGATAGCGAGATTAAGCGTTGACGACGAGACGCCTATTTCACGGCCGAAGCAGGGCACTGACGTGGACAGAATGCCGTGCGCCTTTGTAGCTTACATGGAACCGCCGGCAAGGGGCGTGGCCGGGACCGGAGCGAGGAAGCGCGAGGCTGGTGCTGGGATCCTTCAAAGGCTGAGGTGCTGTGTCGTGCTCCGCCCTGGCCGTTCTGCTCAAGGGACTGAGCGGTCGACTCGAGAGACTGGATGGCCTCTTCCCACAGGGCATCGAGCTGGCCGCGAAGCGCTGGATCCGCGGCCGGGGCGAGGTCGTGGTTGGGATCCGAGACGTCGTTCTCGGCCCACTTGATGTAGTTGAGCGTCGCCCAGCCGATCCACTCCTGGTCAGCCTTGGTGCGGCCATCGATGTCGGTGACAAGCCGCTGGGCTTTGGAATAGCCAGCAACGCCGGTGGCCTCGTCGCCGCCTTCTTGGGTCGTCAGTGTGCAGTCCGAGGAGGACGAGCCAAGGTTGTTTGGGTCGCCCGATTTGCTGACATCGAATGGGTCGCCTTCGGTCTTTGCCGTGAGCGGGGCGTATCCGTACCCCAAAGCTTGGCTTGGAAGCCGAGCACCGGACTTTGGGCTGGTTGTGGCCGCTTCGAGCTTGCGGGGCAGCGTGGCACCCGATGGGCGTTTGAGATCCTCGATTTCGATGCGAGACTCGCCCAGAGACCGCGAGAGTTTGGTGTTGCTGTTGATGTGGAAGATGGTGGCAATCGGGTCAGTTGGACGGAGACGTGGCCAGTAAGGTGCTATTTGATCATACTAATTGCAGGGAGGTGGGGGCATGCTATGACCGAGGCGAGGCCAAAGTCGCTCGACAGCCACCGTACAGCACCCATCCAGACGAAGGGGGCAGTCAGTTCTAGTTTGGAATCTATATTATCTAGTGAGCCGGCTGCGGTAGGGTTGGTCACTTACGCCTCCTCGGTCATCTCGAGCTTGTAGTAGAGCATCACCAGTTCCTTGTTCTTGGCGGCAACCTCTTCTTTCGCCAGGCGCAGGGATATCTCCAGTTGCGATATGACCGACTGGGCCTCCTTCTGAGCCTCCAGCAGCGACTGGATCTTGGCTTTGCTCTCGCCCAGCCGTCCGATCAGGATGCGCTTCTCGATATCATGCTCGTTGATGGCTGAGTTGAGCTGGGATTGTGTGTCCTCCAGAGCCTGCTCGATGGCGGTCATATCTGCAAGGCTCGCTGCTGGCTCGGGTTTGCCGTTCGACAGAATTGAGATGGCATCGGCGAGGGCTGCGCTCTTCTGCTGAAGCTCTTCCGACCGCAGCTTTTCGTGCTCGTGCTCCTCGATCAGGAGGGCCAGTTGGGCATTGACGTAGTCAAAGTTGCGTTTGAGCAGCGTATAGTCCTTGGCCTCGACCACCAGCTCACGGATGCGAGCCTCGAGGAGCTGTTTCTCCTCCTCGTGCTCCAAGGCCATATGCGTCGCGCTGGCCTTTGCGTGCTCCAGAGCCTTCTTGAGTTGCTGAAGCTCGTGCGCCGAAGCAGTTAGAGAGTGGGATAAGGGGCTGGCCTCGCTCTGGCGCGGCTCCGGGCCGGTGTGCATCTTGTCGACACTCGCCTTGAGGTCGTCATAGTCACCCTGGGATCGTTGAGCGTTGGCGAGCGACTCGGCAAGCTGCATCTCAAGAGTCTCCTTCTCGAGCTGGTGGTTCTTTTGAACAACCGAGTAGTGCGAGTTGAGCATGGAGAACTGGCTCTTCAGGTGCGCATAATCTTGCTTGATGGCGTCCAGCTCGGACTTGAGCCCTTCCATCTGGATCTGCCCGTCGGAAACCGTGCTGGGCAGCGAGTCACGGAAGGAGCGCTCGCTCCGAACAGGGGTGGCAATGCGTCGATGGCTTTCTGCGTGATGGACCAACTCTGACTCGGGCCTGGGCTCGTATACCGACTCGACGATTGGCTCGGGCTCGGCAACTTCGACGGCATGTGCATGCTGGGGACTGGGACGCACCGTTGCCTCCGGTTCTGGATATGCGGCTGTGTCAAATGAAGCCATTGAAACCGGACGGGAGTCACTGAATGCCGGAGAGGCGGGGCGGGAGACACTAGCAGCGTCGGAGGGATCTGGGGTGCCTCGACGGCTCGTGGTTTCGCTTGCGGTGTCAAGGGTTTTTGCGATCCGGATGGTGGTTTGAGGGCCGGCTCTGCGGGTGGGTTTCTGGGTCCCGTTCTTGCCATGGTGATGGCCGGCATGGGACACTTTCGATGCCGACGCGGACGATTTGACAGTGGAGGACTTGGTCGTGGCTGAGGCGGTCGAGTTGGTTGACTTGGTGGATGGAGTCGGCTTGGGGTGTCCATCGGATTTGGTAGCGGTTGTCGATCTACTTGCCGCGGGAGTTGGCGGCTTGAGCGACGCTGCTGAAGCTGACCGGGAGACACTCTTGGAGGCTGTCGAGGGCTTTGTCCCGGATGTAGACTTCTTGGTATCATTCTTGGGCTTTGCCGACTGGGATGGCGTTCGGGTTGGAGTCGCAGACCGCGAGACAGAGGCAGAAGACGATGATGCCGAGGACTTGGATGTGGAGACGGCAGTGCTTGCGCCGGTCGATCGTCTGGCCGCTCCTCCAGCCGTCTCTGACTGCTTCAGAGTTGTGACGACGGTTTTCTGAGACAATAGAGCAAAGGATGGAGGAGCCAGGGTCAGAGTACGATCGGCGGCACAGTGACCGGGACGACAGCGGGCTTGGCCAGGCAGTTCGGGAGGCGAAGGGTAAAGGCCGCCAACATTGCAAGACATCTGGATTGCGGAAGGCTCTGCAGACACCGAGCAACGCGACTCACCTTGGTGGATGATGCAGTGGGCATCGGTGGCTTGTGCACGGGATTCGTGAGAGGGTATTCAACTTGTGCGGTGAGAGGGGGCGCTCAACTTGTGTGGTGGCAAGGTATACCTGGGCAGGCGCAGAACACAAAGTTGATAAGCAGCTGGCCTGGTATCGGAACAGGCGGCTGAAGCAGCGATAGCGATGGCGATGGCACTCACTGATGGGAACTGCCTGTTATTCCAGGAATGGCCGGGTATGGATGAATATGGATGAATATGGATGAATATGGATGGATACGGGTGAGGCCAACGAAAACTGGAGACTGGGCCGGGCAACGAGCAAACAAGCGGGGTCAACAGAGCAGCCAGAAAATGGTCAACGAAAACGTCAAACAAACAGTCAACGAAAACGTCAAACAAACGGCCGAAGAATATCCACAAACAATACCAGGGCGACACGCAGCGACGACGACAGGCCGCAAGACTGGCTGCGAGGCAGGATGCGGGACAGACGAGGCCAGAGAGAGTTGTCGCTCCGGGCTTGGCCGGCTCCGGAAATGGCGTGGAGCGGCGGGGCGGTGGGTCGCACAGTCTATTTACAGCGTGCGGCAAGGCGACCGATTGCCGTCGCTCACCGGCCGGTCACGTTCGCTCATCCGGTCGGTCACATCTGCTCATCTGGTCGGTCACATTCGGCTGATCTCGTTCTTCTGGTCCTCCATCCACATCGCTTTCCTCCGGGGTTGGTTCTCGCTCATCGGCCACGGAGTCGAACAGAGCGACGCAGCAGCTCTCAACCACTGGCAGGAAGTCAGTGCTCAATCCACCGACCCAGTCATCAAGCCCATCGCCACCCACATGGTCGGCTGGATGCACTACCTCGGCCGAGGAACTTTGCGAGACCAGCGCAAGGGCGTCAAGATCATCCGCGATAACAAATCGGACCGATTCCCTTTCGGGGAGGGCGAGTGTTTGAGGGGTGGTGGTGACGAAACGATGGCGGCTCTTACCGCCTCGGACTGGCCCGCCCCACGCAAATTTTTCGAGCTGTGCGAATTGGGATCGAATCAAGATTGGCTGTGCACACACCTCATGTCCGTATGTTTGGTCAATGGATTCGGAACGACCCAGGACCAGACGGCAGCAGCGATCATCTTCGAGCTGCTGGCCAACGACGGCCACAGTCACAGCCAACAGTTGATTGGACTTTGCCACTATCATGGCTGGGGAGAATCAGAGAACTACCCGGTGGCCTTGGATTGGTTCAGCAAGTCCGCCGACCAAGGCAACCCGTATGGACAGTGGTGGGTGGGTTGGTGTTATCGTTGGGGGGAAGGCGCTCCCAGGGATTTCACCAAGGCAGCCATGTGGTTCAGCAAGTCAGCCGAGCAGGGCAATCGGTACGGACAGTGCAATCTCGGATATCTCTACAGGGACGGCAACGGCGTCACAGAGTGCATCGACACCGCCGTCATATGGTACCGCGAGTCTGCAAGCCAGGGAAACGAAGAGGCTATCGATAGACTCAAGGAACTTGGCAGATGGCCATGATTCCCGTGCCCTTCTGGACGATGGCTCTCCATCGCCATGAAGCATTCTAATACACAGACCCATTGCCTCCAAAACTATCGCTGGGGCTGGCCGTGCAACACCATAGCTACTTACAGAGGCGGAGCTGCCTCGACACCCCCCGGGATGGCATCGGGGACGAGACTATCTTTTGCCCGGCATCCGCATGGCCGATGGTGCATGGGTATGCATCCACTCCCCTTCCCCAAAACAAGGCAGCGAATCAACCCGAGCAACCAGGGTCCTTGCTCGCCCCCCCCCCTGTGGCATGATGCTTGCAAGACAATGCTATGATGCTATGTATTGCAATTCAGTCAGAGCCGGCCTCGTCGGCATTCGTGTTTTGGGGCGCCTGTGGGTTTGGGGACCGAGTCAAATCTGACTCCTGCCTGCAGGTTCAAGGATAGCGGTCCTATGATATGGGGGGACGCGTTTGCTTTCCCACAAAGAATGTCAAACTTGCCCATGGGTGTTCCAGCTGGGCGAACAAATCACTGACCGAGCGGTGGAACAGCGAGCGGCTTGCCAGGCGGCGCAACAGCACAGCAGCGAGGCGCGGTGAGAGACCCACCGCCCAAGCACAAGTCGGTCACATTGGCAGACCCGGAAGCGCAGAAGGGAACCACGGCATTCATTCAACACAAATCGATGAACAGCCAGACCAAGCCGCCGTCTCCTGGCTCGTCCGGCCGACAAAAGACGCTCCCCTCGGCCATTCCCCTCGCCGTTGTTGTCTCCTTTCGACTCCATCGCCGCTCCCCTGCCCCCGTCTGGCTTTGGAATCGACATCTTCGTCGCTTCCGTCCCAAACCCAGCATGCTCAGAGCATTCTCCTGCTGTTTCGGAGGGCTTGCTGCCCCACCCAAGGACCGAGATGTCCCCTCGCAGACCAAGGCCCCTGTCTCCCAGCAGCCAAAGTTCCAGCCACTGACTGATCCCATGGGCTCTTGGCGCCATCCCATCGAATGCCTCGTCAGTATCGCGCGCGACGAGCCCGATGCTCTCCTGATCAACACCTACGAGAACGGTGCCTCAGAACGCTTCAGCTATCTCCAGGTGTGGAAGCAGGCTTACTCGATCGCCCAGGCTCTCAAGGCCCTCCCTGGCTGGGATGATGAGAGCCACGAGGTCATCGGCACTTTCTGCGAGACAGAGGCCCACTGGATGATCTATTCGTTCGCGGTGTGGATACTTGGCAAGTGAGTATCGGCTGTCGGTGTGACGTTGTGCTGTTGTGATGTTGCGATGTTGTGATGTCGCTTGTTCGAGGCGGTGTTCACAGTCCACATCACATGTCCAACTCCATGACAAGGGCCGAGTCTCACCAATCCTTTGATCCCCATCTAGGAAAGCACTCAACTTTGCTCTCAACCTGCCCTCTGCTGCCCGCAAGACCCTGTGCGAGAGGTTTGTCCTGTGTGCTTGTCCCAGTCGTGACTCACGAGATGAGACGTCCCAGCGACCTCTGTGTTCAAACCTGACTCGGTCCTTGGCCTCAACCGGTGCAGATACTCAATCAAGTACATCCTCCATCATCAAACAAAGCCTGGCCGCACCGAGGGTGTGACGCTGATCGATGCCGCCACCTTCTCGGTGCTGGACAGCATTCCGTCCCCGTCTCTCGATGTCTGTGCGCCGCTCGACGATTACGTCACCATCCAGTGCACCTCCGGAACGACAGGTATACATGACTGCCTGAGTGGATGTCACAGCAGGATGGCTGAGGATGGTGTTGTGCTGACGACGCATGTCCAATCCGTGACGCTGATCCATTTCGTCTCGGGGCCGATTCCACAGGCATCCCCAAGTCGTGAGTCTTCCTGAGACAGTTGATCACATATTGCAATGTTTGAGCTCTCACCTCTGAATCGCAGTGGAGGAGCCTCAGCACCCGAACTAATCCCTCTTGCATGTCCATTCACGAATGCAGTTTCAAGTTTGCCCACACCGGAGCCATCACAGCTCGGGCCGCTATCGGCATTGCCAATTGTAGCATCGGGCTTTTGCAGGTACGACAAATGATCCACGACTCGGTGCAGGACTGCCACTGTCGAGAACGATGCACTGACGTTTGATGGTTCTCAGCTTCCATCGTTTGTGGCGACATTGGCCCTGTTCCTCAGTGCCCTGAATCTTGGAGGATCTGTGTGGATTCCAAAGCCCACACTCAGCTCCATTGACAAAGCAAAGAGCGTTATTCAAATACTCGATGACGGTGTTGACTACGTGTACTTGGTGAGTGAAATGCCGGCGAGGGTGTCGGAGCTCATTTCATCCATGTGCTGACGCTGGCGGCGCTCCCACAGACTCCATCCTTCATGAAGATGATTATCGGCATCGCCACCTCGCTGAACCCGAAGGTCAAGTGGACGAACACAAAAAAAGTAATGCTCGGCTCGGAAAGTATTCCTATGAGTATCATTTACAAGACGAAGGAGCGTTTCCCAAAGGTTGAGTTCCAGTCAGTGTATGGATCAAGCGAGGTACAGTTCATAGGATCCGTCCTTCGCAATAGCACCAAGTTGGTTGGTCACTAATCCAAAAACTCGAACCAGACGATGGTCATTGGCGCACTTTCGTATTCGAGAATCCCGGCCAACAGCGAAGTTCCAGAGAAGTTGGTCTACAAGCTGGCCAGACCTGGCGTTCGTTGCATTCTCTTTGACGAGGAGGGCAATGTCGTCGACCAACACCAAACCAAGGAAGGAATCCTGGTCTTTGCTGTCGACAAGGACCATCCCATCAAGAACCACCCCAACTTTGCCAACGCCGATCCCGGCAACAAGCTCGCCTCGTTCGGCTTCCTCGAGGATGGCTCACCTCGAATCTGCAGCATGGACTGGGTCGAGATGGTTGGCGAGAAAGAGTTCACTGTGGTTGGAAGGTGAGTCAATGGCTGGGTGTTGCATCTCTCATTGATGGCGAATGCACATCTGGCATCCTGACTACACATCCCACTCCTGCATCCCGAGTACTCACCCCATCCATTCCCTCACTCCACACCATCACTCCAGATTCGACCAGAAGATCAAGGTCAACGGTGTCTATGTCGACCTCAACGCCCTCGAGGAGCTGGCCAACGAAAACATGTCCAAGGTCATCTCGGACTGTGCCTTCATCCAGACCTCCGAGAAGAAGATCGTGATGCTCTTTGTCCGCAGAAGAGGCTCTCAGGTTAACCCCACTCCTGCCGAGCTTCTGCAGCTGACCGAGGACATGTTTGCGCTGACAAACGTCGCCAAGTTCCCGATCCACAACTGCTTCGAGCTCGACGAGTTTCCCTTCAACGACTCGGGCAAGCGCGACCTCAAGAAGCTCAGGCGCATCGCCGAGAATGTCGATCAGTTCGGCAAGTCGGTCGAGTACCCTCGTTTGAAACTCGCCAACACTCCCCTGTCCCGCACCGCCGCCAAGATCTCCACACTTGGCAGCCAGATCATCGACAACCCCGCCCTCGACGGCCGCAACTACTACATCGGCGGTGTTGGCTTTGACTCGCTGAGTGTCGGTCGTCTGGCCCTTGCCATCAAGGACGAGTTCAATGTCGAGGTCTCGCCACTTATCTTGCTATCGAACGGAATGACGCCGCTCGATGTCGCCCAGCTGGTTGTCGACATCCTCGACGACAGACCGATGATTCCCCCGACCGTCCATCTGGCTGCTGAGGCCGCCAAGCTCGACGATGCGAGTGTGACGGCCGAGGGTCTTCCTCCGTTTGTCTATCCCAAGGACCCTCGCGGCATCGTCCTGACCGGTGCCACTGGCTTCCTCGGTGCCTTCCTGGTCTTTGAGCTGGCCCACAAGTTCCCTCGGGCCAAGATCTACTGCCTGGTCCGAGCCCCGACCGAGCAGGTGGCTGTCGAGCGCATCATCAGCACGGCTCAGAAGCTGGTCCTCGATCCGAGCCAGAGAGCCTTCCTCGACCACAGCCTCAAATCTCGCCTCGTTGGACTGTGCGGCAACCTGTCGCAGGACAAGTGGGGACTCTCGGACGAGCGATGGAAGGAGATCAGCGAGGAGACCGACATGATTGTCCACAACGGCGCCGAGGTCCACTGGCTGTTTGACTATGACAGACTCAAGGGACCCAACGTCCTTGGCACGGCAACAGCACTGAGACTGGCCACAACCCACCACCTGAAGCCGCTGCACTACATCTCGACCATCGGCACGATCCCGATGGCCAAGAAGGCAGACAAGCCGCTCGAGGAGAAGATCTACTCGGCCTGGAACATCTCTGGCGGGTATGGCCAGACCAAGTGGGTCTCTGAGCAGCTGGTCAACAAGGCACGATCGAGGGGAGTGCCGGTGACGATCATTCGCCCAGCCGTCATTGCCGGCGACAGCCATTACGGAGGTGAGTCGAGTGTGGTGTGATGTGATGCGATGTGGTGGAGATGTTTCATTCGCTCCATGGACTGGCCATGAATCGATGGTCTCGATTGTCAAGTGCCACTCATCCACCAACTGACATCAACTGACACCTTCACACCTCCATTGCTCCAGTGTCCAACTCTGACGACTACATCTGGCGATATGTCAAGGGATGCATCCAGCTCAGTGTTGCTCCCTCGCACGCCACTCTCGTCACGATGACCATGGATCCCGTCGACCATGTTGCCAAGGTGGTTGCCGAGATTGCCGGCTCGGAGGAGGCCCTGTCCAAGTTTGTGTTCCACATCAGCGACTCGGAGCACAGGTGAGGAGTGTGTGATGTGGTGTGCGATGTGGTGTGTGGTGTGCGATGTGGTGTGGATGGTGGATCCTGACTCTGATTACTCACTCACTCACTCACTCACTCACTCACTCACTCACTCACTCACCACAGTGTCCTCTCCGAGACCCGGCTGTTTGAGATTGTCAGGAACCATGGCTGGCCGATCCTGTTCGAGACCCGCGAGCAGTTCAAAGAGGCCTTCCACTCCCATCCCGCCGTCGAGAGCAACGCCCTGTTCCCGCTCATGCACATGATGATGGACATGTCCTTCAAGATCGACAACGCCAACACCCGCTCGATCTACCCGACTCCCTGTCCTTCGCTGGAGGAGGTCGTCGAGAAGTGTCTCAACTATCTGCACCACGTTCGCTTCTTGGGCGATCCCCTGGACCCGTCTTCGTCCTTCAAGATCAAGTATCCCGAGACCAGCGTGGTCACCCGCACCGGCCGCAACTGAGGTCCGATGCACCACGGCGATGTGGGTTCGGGACTCTGAATGCCTCATAATCTTGATAATATCCCGCGTTTCGTGTCTCTTGTTCTATTTGGATCTATCGTCTCTACCTTTTCTTCCAGATGTGCCTTGTCTCCCGTTTCCTTTCCCTGTCCGTTACTTCTTTGGTGATCCCAGTGATGGATGGTTTGCTTCGATTGGTGTGTCAACCTATTTTGCAATAACTGCTCCGTTGACCACCTCGTTGGCCGTGTGCCCTTGCGCACATCCAAGCCAGGACTGAGTGAGAGTGTGGCAGAATACAAGTGGGTTCCTTGGCCCAAGCGGCTGATGATACCAACGAGGCCGGGCCATCGGCTCTCGACTCTCGCAGCTGAGCGGGCGAGTTGACAAGGAGGCATTCGATCAATATCCCGCAGTCGCGGCCCATCTCGAAAATCCAGGTGGGGTCTCCCCAGGAGCTCATTTATTTATTTATTTCTCTCTTGGAACGGTTGTGTGAATCGTGTGGAGTGAGGCAAATGGTACATGCACAGCAAGCAACATGCACGCATGCACCGACAACCAAACAAACAAAAGATGAAGAAAAGAACAGAGGATAGCATAATAAAAAACAGGGAGCAAGCAGTTTGGGCAAACCAAGTAGCATTGGAGCAGCAAGCGGATGTGTCTCCATCCTTGCGAGAGCACGTCGCCTATTCTCGGTAGCCATTGCAACGAGTGGGCAGTGCCGTTCAGACGGCACACAACGGATCGATTCAGTTCTGTTGGCACTGTTCGAATTGCCGCGATCTCGGCTTCGGACGAGCGGCCATGGCTCCATCAGTCCACTTTCATATCGTCGGGTCCGCTTCCTTGGGGACGAGACTCGCCCTGTGATGCAGGGGCCTGAGATGCCGTCGCTCCTGCCGGGGATGGGTCGCCGTTCTGCGATGGGGCACGTTGCGGGGCGGACGACGACAGGCCCGAGGCCGGCTGGTGGGACGGGGAGTGAGGCTGACCAGAGGTCTGAGCCGGGGGCTGCTGTGTGGGCTGCGGTTGAGGCGACTGGGACGACGGTTGTGGAGGAATATGAGGGGGCTGTGTTCCGGCCTCTGCAGGCAGCGCCGGGCTGGACGAGGCCAAAGGTGCGTGGGATTTGGAGCCGTGGCCGTCCTGGGCATGTGCTGTCGACCCAGAATGGGCGGGCTGGGAAAACGACGTGGATGACATCATCGAGGGACCAGCGGGGACGAATCCATCGGGAGGGAGTTCGGCAGCAACTCGCCAGATTCGTACCCGCGAGTCACCGGAGCCCGTGGCAAACAGGCCACCAACGGGGCCAAAGGCAATACTGATGACTGCTCGGATACGATGGGGGCATTTCATGAAGCAGGCGTGTCATCCGCCAGCCGAAGGACACCGAGCAAATCCAATGGGCGGAATGAGTAAACAAAGAGAGTGAGCAATCAGTAATGCAGGTAGGCCCGAGCACAACACGCAGCGGAGCGCTGCGCGGAAGGGGATTCTGGCGCCGTGAATTCACCGTTGTTTCTACTCAGCATCACCCGCACACCCGTCCATGTGCAACGCCAGGCTCAGTTCTGCCTCGTGTGTCCAGTTTCCTGTGTCGGTCGACTTTGACTGGCAGGCGCTGGTCGTGTCCTCTGCTCATCGACGGCCCCGTCGGCATTTCCAACCAGAATAATGCCACCTCACTCCACGCCACACCACACGGCACCGATTCTCGCTCCAGGTGCGTATTGTATCTGGGATGAAGGCACTCACCAGAGTTTCGATGGCCTTGCAGCATGAACTGGCAGACCGAGTTGGGTTCAGTCCGCGAGCCCTCCGAGTTTGCCCGGCCGTCCCAGAAGATCACTTTGCGGTCCTTGCTGGCGCTGACAACCCACTCGACACCAGCAAGGATGTCGCCGCTGGGAGTGCTCACAGCTTCACCATCATCATTGACACGGCCCAGGCTCGAGTTGACACCGGCAAAGGCAACCGAGAGGACAAAGTCGCGGTGACCCTCGAAGGTGTGGCGACACTCGGTCGTGACGATGGGCTCATAAGGCTCCAGCTGCGCGGCCGACGTCGATCGGCTACTTTTGGCAAGGTAGTTGATCGTGTGAGGTGAGAGATCCCAGATCTTGAGCGTCCGATCGAGGGCGCCAGACACGACTGATCGGCCGTCGGGCGAGAACGCGACCGCATAGACCGAGTCTGAGTGGCCCTCGAATCGCTCCAGCATCTGTCCGGTCTGGATGTCCCAGATGCGAACCATACGATCCAGAGAGCCCTAGAGACATGGGCACCATAGTTAGTCGCTGTTGGCACACTGGCATCCAACGGAGCATGGGAGTGCTGTGGCGGATCGAGGGAAATGGCATGCATGTCACGCTGGATCATGTGGGTTGCACATCATGGAGTGTGCATGACAAGGAGAATGCCTCCAAAGCGCGGATGGCTTTGCAGCCCAGGGTTGATATGTACCGAGACGACGCAGCGGCTGTCCAGCGGGCTCATCGCGATGCTCGTGACACCGAGATCCTTGTATCCGGGGCCAAGCGTCTTGTCGTTTGCGACCGACATCTCAACTGTACAGCGGCCGGTTTCAGAGTCCCAGACCTACAAGCCATAGATACATGTATGAGGTATGTTGGCGGTGCATCACAAGCAGTGCATCGCTGACAGGCTCGAGCGAGTCCGATGCAAATGGAGCCATCTGTCTCCGAGCGACTGCCTCTCGCGCAAGCAACGTCTCATCGCATGATACTTACGCGAATGTTGTAGTCGCCACTTCCGCTGACAATATACTTGCCGTCCTTGGACCAATCCAGGCTGTAGATATCCTGGCTGTGGCCCGTCAGCACGATCTTGATGCGCGATTTCGACAGATCCCAGACACGAATGATTTGATCCTCAGCGCCGGTTGCAAGGTATTTGCCGCACGGCGAGAAAGCGACCGAGCGCACGTAAGAGTCCGCCTCGGGATTTTCGCATTCGTCATCGACGAGCGAGCTACGATTCGCGGAGTGGATCCAAACTGATTGTTAATTCCATGCGTGCGACAGGCCACACCAGTAGTGATCTGAATCTCGTAGTGTCGGCCAAGGGCGCTTCCCATCTTGACAGATCGACGGCATCCATTTGAGCTTTTATCAAGCAAGTGGCGAATCATAGCTACAGCAGACTAGATTGATACGTACGCGATTTGTAATCCGGTGATGGCATCAAACAGACGCACGCGTCGATTTGATCCCGTGGCAAGGAACTTGCCGTCGTTTGAGAATTTGACACAGCAGACAACGCTGCTCCACCACGCATACAGAAAAGGAGGGCAGAAATGTAAGCCGATATGGTCCCGAAACAGGTAACGCGCGATGCGGTCAAGACATAGACCCGTTACTTGTCCGCTCACCTTCCGTGGTCGAGATTGTGGACCAGACGGACGTTGAGCTTGGCCTGCTTGAGGCTGGGGCTCTTGTGGTTGTAGACAACCAGCCAGTCATCATTCTCGGTCTTCCAGGCCTGCGGAGATTCGGGGTCGAGATCATAGAGGCCAGTGACTGGCTGGTGCGCGCGAAGCCGGGGGGGAGCTACGTTGGCAGGTGGCTGCTCAGCAGCGTGATGGCCATGCGTCGGGCCGCGGTTGTTGCTGTTGTTGCTGTTGTTGTTGTTGCTAGGGAGAGCCGATTGAGGGCGGTTGGCAGGGACATCACCGGGATGCAGGTTATGGTTGGGGCCTGGGTTGGGATAGGGTTGCGAAGGATGATTTGGGAAGTTGTAGTGGCCATGGGGGCCAGGGTGGACCGAGGGATCTCGGTCGGGTCTCTGATGCCGATCAGATGCAGGGAGATCCAGGTGGATGGATCAAATAGGGTCATAACGACGGTGGATCACGTCGCAAGTTAGTAGAGTCGCAGCTGTAATCTATATTCGTACCGCAGAGTGGAGTAGCTCGTCTGAACAGAGGAGGGGCAGGAGGGGGGGGACTCACCGGCTTGAAACCGTCGCCATCGGGCTTTGGAGTCATTTTCGGGGGTAGGGATTTGGGACCAAAGCTGCCGTCACGATACATAGGATCAGACATATGGACATCCTCGCCAAGCCTGGGCTTCTTTGGATCCATCGGACTCGGGCCGTTGGGCTGGCTGTACATGGCGGGCGGGAGATTGCGCTCATGCATCATTTCGCCTGTTTGGTAGACATTGGTGTTGCGGTGTTAGGTCCGACTGTGGAGCCAGCAAGCGAAACAGTACATGGAGCGAGGAAGGGAGGTAAACCGGACCACTGGACATGCAGCTGAGCCACGGCGAGCGTAACTGATACGATCGCAGCGTGGCTGAGTGCGACGACAGTCCAAGTGGCCTCGAGAAAGGCTAGGACGGCGCACAGAGCAAGGTCATTACCGTGGTGGCCGCTTGGGATCGAAGGTCTGTTTGGGCCAGGAACATTTGGAGGGGCACCTTCAGGGAATGAGGGGCCATTGTTCCAGACGCCCTTGCCGTCATTTGGGCCTCCACGGCCATCCAGTAAAGCCCGCAGGCGCTTGATCTCATCCTCGTATTGGTCCTTCATCTTGAGATGTAGCCGCTCGAGCTCGATGAAGTTTTGCTGAAACTGAGCGACTTCCTGGATCTGGTGGCTTACTGGAGAAGGGATGATCGAGAGGATGGAGAGGCCACGGGTTCAGAAGAGACGAGGAAGCAACACCAACAAAAGAGGCAATATGGGGTATGCAGCATGCAATTCTATGGAGCGAGCGAGAGGGCGCAGGTGGGAGAAGAGCATGGACAAAGGGAGCCAAGATCGATCAAGGGATGGATCGTTCACAGTGACGAACGGAGAGATAGACACGGGCAGGGAACTAGGGGGGCCATGCGACGGAATGGCAAATACATTTTTGCTCGGCTTCATCTCGCTGAATCTTGACGGTTTTGAGCTCGTTGCTGAAGTAATCGAACTCCTTCTTGATGGCGTCGAGGTATTCGGGGATGCGGCGGCTCGATGACGTGGGCTGCTGTGGTTGAGGCGGCTGCTGCGGCTGCTGCTGCTGGCTCACCATAGGCATATGCTGGGCCTGAGGAGGGGGAGGCTGAGGCTGCTGGGGAGGGGGCTGCTGGGGGGGCTGGCCGCGCTGCTGATAGGACATGGCGGGTGGACAGGTGTGGGTGCGGGTGCGAGACGGCTGGGAAGCCAAGACAGATCAAAGCAAAACCCGGCGAGCAGAGGAAGGAAAACGGGCCGATCTCGGAAGGCGACCAGGGGGCGAGAGCGAGAGCGAGAGGCGGCGACCGAGAGCGGGGGCGAGAACGCGGCGAGACGGCGCCGAGAACGTGACTGCCCGCGGCACGGAACGGCTGCTGCCACGGACAGGCTCGTGTCACTGCCGTGCACTCGATCCGACATGCACTCGATCCGCAATGCACTCGATCCGCAGTGCACTGCCACACACCGCCATCCACCCCCGGTTCGGCGTCCGCGCTTGTCCGCCTTCACTTGTGCTTGCGCTTCTCGTCTTTCACGCCGCCCAACCACCCACATCCATTCATCGGCAGCCATGTTCAGGAAGGCCTTCACCGTCAAGTCCCAGGACCCGCAGCGATCGAGCGACCGGCGCAAGTTCCGCTCCGAGCTCACCGCGCGCTTCCCAGGCCTCCTGGATGTCGATCCGGCAACAAGCTCTCCGCTGATCGACGTCGTTTTCCCGCTCAAGCAGACGGCGTCCTCGGGCCTCGTGGTGATCTCCAAGATCACGACTTCAGGCGGCGAAGTCCTGTCCGTCTTCAGTCTCGACGGCCAGCCGGCCTTCTTCAAGGACAGCTACGGATACATTTATCCAACCGGTGGGGTGTTGCTCGATGGCGTTGCCGATAGGCCTGTCCTCAAGTTCTTGATCTGGCTGCACATGACTGCCTGCTGCGATCTCGCAATTTTGCAATTCCGCCTCGTATCCGTGGTGTTCATCCGGTATTTTGACACCATCGTCGCATCACGAACATGCAAACTAAACCAATTGGTGCAATCGCCTCACTCACCTGGACAGTGTACACCATCTGGAAATCCCCGAACGCATGGACGACCTTCACCACTCATGAACCTGTCCTGAAGCGCCTGTTTGGCGGTGCCGGTAACCCATTGCGAATGCGTGCCTGTCGGTGTTCCTTCATGTTGGTGCCACCCTTGCCGTTGGAAAGACCCACTGACCGAAATAACCGGCCATACGCAGATCTGATGCTCCCGGGCGTTGTCCGGCCTGGGGCCGGCTTTGCCTCGTTCAAGGCTGATGAAGTCGCCGTCGTCAACATCCGTGGATACGAGTATGTCCCAAGCATCTGGCCCGCGCTGCATATTCAGGCAGTTGTTGCTCTCATGCTGGAGTCACTGGCCTCCAGCGACCCCGAAAGGGTGCTCAATGCACCCGTATTCCATGGATCGTCGTGAATTACCATCGCGGATGAGCATCCTGCTGTTCTCTGAGCCAGGCGCTCTCCCGCAATCCATCAAGCGACCGTTTTGGATTCTGCATGCAGAGACGCTCGCGCTGGTGTTCTATTCCAACATATTGCTTCTACTCCACCGCACCGGACCCATCTGTAGCATTCCGCTTGCGGTGGGGCGCACCGCCTATTCCGCTGACGAAATCAACGCGATGGGAAAGCTGCAAGGCAAAGCCGTTGTCATTGCACACACGTATGGCGATCATCTGTGGTATGTTTGCCCTCAGCCCGTACCCCCGCCACATCGATTGACTCCACTCTCGTGAAGATAGTGGGTCGGTTCATTCATTCATCCACAAATGCGTCGGGGTCACTTCCGTTTGGATACCCTGGCGATTGATCCCACTACGAAATCGCAGGCAAATGGGTGATCGCTCGGAACCACCCGAGATTCCCCAGAACTTTGACGACACCCCCGAAGAACTCGACAGCGAAGATGAGACAGACGAAATCGACGATGCAGACAATGTTGCGCCCACAGATGCCGAAATTGATCAAGCCGATGCTGTCCAGGTCTCGGTCGACTCTGTCACCGACCTCGCTGCACAGCTCGATGAAGTCCATGTCGATGTCACCGCCGATGCCCAAGATAACACCGTACCGGAGGAAGCCGTCGAATCGCTTGACGACGATGCAGTTGTAATCACCGCGAAAGGTAGGCACGCCCATCCACCCCGCGCTCCTGTGCATAGACCGTCGCGACGAAGGCCAATATTATTCGACGTGCGCATACAACTGGCCGCACAAAATCGAACATGCTGCTGGTCTCCTCATGGACAAGTGCGCACAAGCTGCACGCTTCATGGTTTGAAGCACCTCTGAGATCCGTCTTCCCTCTTGTCCTCTCAATTGTACAGATATGGACGAGTTTCTTGAGACGGCCTTTCTCACCTGCATAACCACCAAACTTGCCGAAGACCCAAAAGTGCTCCCCTTGCATGCTAGCACGCTGTACTCCAACTACATCATCCCATGTCGGTCGCTGGGCTCTATTGTGGACATCAAGCTCTCGACTCACAAGAAGGTGCAATCACGTTTGGGAAGCCTGTTCCGGTGCTCGCATGCCACCACCGTCTCGTTGCTCCACAGCGTTTGCTCATCGACGGCTGAATAAGCGTGCGAGTGTCAGTGTTCCTCAAACCAGCACGGTGGTAATGCACGGGGTAACTTACACCCGACTCGGACTTGTCTTCTTTCCAGGTTGGAAAGTTCTTGAAGGTCATGGAGAAGAAAGGGCTTGTCAAAATCAAAGAGAGAAGCGGCGAGACCGTTCTCGTGGGCATCAACTTTCAGCATCCGCAGTAGGTTATGTTTCTTTTTTCTGCCCTGTTTGTCGATTCAGGGGCCTGTTGTCAATATGGCGACCCTCCCTCATCTATCGTGGCCTGGCGCGACCGGGAACTGAAGGCACGACTGAATTGAGTGCACGACCGGGATCTCACCACTCGAATGTCTTATCTTGCCTCCCGATGCCATGTAATTCCGTTTGCCAAACCTTCCCGGATCACACCAACAAAGAATCGTAGCCTTTCAGCCCCCAAAGAGGATCGCTGGTGCCGAAAAGCCAGCAAAGAAGCCCGACAGTACCACAGGCTCGGCGCAAACTTCGACTTCCGCTCTTGCTGGCGAAACAATCAAAACTACAGAGCTGCTCAAGCCTCACGGCGCCACACTTGCGTTCTTTTCGAACCTCGGCTTCAAGGACCGGCTCTTTACCCTCGCCGAACTGCGAGACTCGGTCGGTCAGTACATCCAGTCGCAGTCACTTGCCGACGAGAGTAATCCCCGGTAAGTGGAATCGGCCGAAGGGCACGCGCAAACATCTGCTATGCGACTTGGGGTTCGGCGCCTGCACCAATGCTGATCCAACTGGCATCTTTCTGTCTGAAGGATGATCAAGCTCGACGACTTGCTCGGCAATGCCGTCCGAGCCAAGGACGAGGACTTTGTGTGGCTCAAGCGAGATGTGATTGTCCAGCGGTACTTGATTTTCGCCCAGCTACTGCCGCACAATGAGCTTGACAGTACCGGACGATATCCTGACCCACCCTCCTCCTGCTTCGGCCGTCGTTCCAACGGGATCACTTCCAGTCTCTCCGATCGCATGCAACCGCATTATGAGCTATGCATTCCAGGACGTGAGCCCGAAATTTGGTAAGTGTTTCAGACGGTGATGCGTGGCGCCGGACTTGGCCGTTCAGTGGTCGCGGTTGGTATTTGGTGCTGCTTTGATTTACTCGCTCCTTGGAAACGTTACATTCGCTGCCCTTCGAGTAGCAAAGGCGCCTTGGTCCCCATGCTCGTTACCATTGAGCAGCGACAAGGCCGGAAGATGGTCACTCGCATCCAAGGCACCGAGCGCTATGGCATCCAGCCAGACGATCTTGCTGAGAGGCTCAAGGTCAAGTGCGCCAGTAGCGCGACGGGTGAGTAGCGAGGCCCGTGTCTCGGCAAGCGTTATCGCTCGCACTTGGGGCTGCTCGGGCTTCAAGCTAACTCGCCATCGGCGCTGCTGCTTCCAGTCAATCCGCTCGTGGTGAAGGCCAATGCCAAGCCGCTATACGAGGTCATGGTCCAAGGGTCCAAGCTCAAGGAAATCAAGGCCGTTTTGGCGGACGAGTACCATATCCCCTTCACCAAGGGCGAGCCACGCAGCAGCCGATTCGTGGACGTGGTCGACAAGTCCGGTGGAAAGAAATAGACTGCGACCTATCCTGGTATTCCCAGGAGATGCTGCTGTTTGGGACAGAACATGTATCTGGCTTTAATCTAGATATCTAACTCGTCGAAGGAACAAATGGCGCTGCGTCATGGCGCATGGTGTGCGGACGGGACCTTCCTTCCTGCACACAGAGGGAGGCGTTGGCGAGCTGGGTTGATGTACGCGTGGCTCGCTTCAGGCACCGTCGCAGAGGAACAGATCTTGGATGAGCTGGATAGGGGCCTGGTCATAAACGACAAGCTTCGGGTCTCGGATCTTGTCTTCGAGAATGGCGTCGAGCAACGTTCGGATTCCATTGACCAGGACTGGGAAACGAGAAACGAGAAACGAGAAACGAGAAACGAGAAACGAGAAACGAGAAACGAGAAACGCAGTGGGTCGTGAATGTGTGTCCGGAGAGGCCAGACGAGCAGCTCAAGCTCAACCTCAACCAGGGCAATCCCGCACCGGGCGGAGCTCTTGATGTTACAACTGACCTGCGATGCGAGGGAACGCTTGGAGGGAAATGTTGCCTCCCACACGCACGACGCCGTGGTTGTGGTCCATGGAGAGCGGGCCTCCAAACATCAGGATCGGCCAAGGCGAGATCGTGGTGGTGTCGCGCAAGAATACCTTGGAGGTCGAGACCATTTGGTGGAAGACGATGAAGGGAGAGTCGAACTTGCGGGCGGAGAAGTTGATCGATGTGGGGTGGACGAATGTGCGTCCTAGTTTTGGGTGTCAGGACGGTGGAATATAGCGGCGGCCGAACAAGGTTGTCAGCTGCATCCATCTGCGCATCAAGCCGACCGCACATCCCGAAACCACCCCTCGAGCTCGCCTGTACGGCTTTGGATTGCCTACCAATCCTTTCCAGGCGAAACTTGATCTCGGATGCCTCGGGCAGCTGTGCCACCGATCCGTTGGGTGTCTCAACATACGTCGTTGGTGGGTTCTCGATCAGGACAACATTGGGATACAGTCCCGCAAGAAGCGCCGCCTTGATGATCTTGGGCGACTGCGAGTTGCTGTTCATGCGCGGACACTGATCCAGGACTGGCCGTTTGCTGTCTGACTCCACAAAGCCAATGTCGACCAGGTTGTCGAAATACTGCTGCCGCAGATCGGCAATGGCGCTGAGCGTGATCTGCGACAGGAAATTCTGCTCACAAAACCGTCGCTCGGCTGCTTTGCCTTCCTCACGCACTTGCTTCCATTCATCAAAGGCGCGGTTGTCCGTGAGCCAGTCGCTCTGTTCTTCGCTGAAACGGCCCCGCGCCCTGTTCGGCAACCAGGCGACCCGAATGCGTGGTGTTAGTATGGGACGAGGGTGGGAGCACACTCGCTGAATGGAAGCGGCTGAACGGTGTCGTTCCCAGCAATGGTCTTGCCCACCATGGAGACACCCGTCAAGGAGAAAAGGATGAGCAATGCTGCCAAACTCACTCTTTTGCTTCATCGCGACTGTCCATCGGCGACACAAATGGGCTCTTGGTGCTCATGCATGCCGCGATCGTCAGGATTGGATCCAGACAGTTCAGGATACAGCCAAACCTATCATCAAGGCCAGCGGATGCACTACGTTAACTGCTGGCTCACAGACAAGCGCCAGCGGACTATGCATCGCGCCCGAGGACTTACAGCAGCATCTTGGCGATCCTGAGGTCCGCCGGAATGGTTGCCTGTGCATGGCAGTGTGAAGTGTTTCAATGTTTCCGCAGTCGTGAGAAACCAAGGTCATGCCAAACGCAAGTCTGTCCGAGGGCTGCAGCAAAACGAACTTACCAAATGCTTTCCGAGTGCCGTGAGCGTGCCGCTGCTTTTATTGACTGCATTCAGATCCTTGAGCGTATTCAGAGCTTTGGTGATGTTCTCCACGGCCGGGGGGTCAAGGGCCTAGAAGGCAGCCATCTACAGCGTCAGAGGTGGCACGTGGCTGTCGCTTTGCCCATCGTATATATATGCCAGTGTGCCCACCTTGCGCAGAAAGATCTGAGGATCCTCGTATCCCAGCGCCAGAACTTGCAAACAGAGCTGCTCCAGCGGAATTCTCAGAATCTCGGGGAGGGCTTGCGCCGGCATCTTGCGCTGTTCGAGCTTCTTGGTGTACAGTTTGAAACAGAAGCCTGGCCGCACACGGCCGGCACGACCACGGCGCTGCTTGCACGAGGCACGCGAGGCCCAAGTCTCGACCAGAGCCATCATTTGGCCATCATAGTTCATTTCTAGCAGTAGTTCAGGACGTTGTTATGATGGACAGCTCGCACATGCATTCTGGTGACGCTCAATGTGCAACGGCAACATGGGACCCGCGGCTTACCCTTGACCTTGCCGGCATCGATCACAAACACGACATCATCGCTATTGTATGACGGAGGCGGAATGGTGAGGTTTGGGAGAGTGATCGCGGAGAATCTCGAGACAGCTCCTCTGAACATCCACACGGATGTCCCGCTCTGGCTTACATCGTAATACTCGTTTCGGCAATGTTTGTCGACACAATGATCTTGCGACAGCCCTTGCCATAGTTCTTGAAGACCAGCGACTGCTCTTTGGTGGAGAGGTTGGCATGGAGCGGCAGAACCTGCAGCCTTCCGCAGTCCGTGACTTCCGATTTGATTTGGTCGATGCACTTTTTGATTTCCATGACACCTGGTCGGAAAGCGCGAAGCGGCAATTCGGTGAGGTCGAGTCAAGGGAGAGGTCAAGTCAAGGGAAAGGGCAGTGTCGACACAAACTTGGTTGCCACGCAAGCCAACCAACGGGCTTTGCTTCCACCGACATTCAGGTTCTCGTCGTCCACCTCTGCGAGCGCGCCTATCAATGCATTGCCCATAGCGCCGCCACGGGTGCTTGACGCAAGCCGTACCTGGCATGAAGATCAAGATGGCGCCGTCGTCTTCTGGCAGACTCATGATGTGTCGAACCACTTGGGCGATCAGCTCGTAGTTGATGCGATCGCTTTCCTTTTCCGCGCGCATCAAGGATATCATGGTTTGGTCGTCGTAGCCCTCGTCGGTATACTCCTTCTTCAAATCCTCAAGCTCGCTGGTCTGCTCGATCGAGGCTTTTCCTCGGCCCTTGGTCGACTTGACCATGTATCCAGTCTCCTTCAGGATACTCTCGAGGTAACTGTTTGAAGTGCGACCGATTCGTGCGATGAGTACCCCGCGCAGCGTCCTCCGAGCAGACCGCCATGCCGCCAGTGCCACGACTTACATGTCTTTGACTGGATGAGTAAATCCAGGAATCTCCAGGACAGGAGCGTCCTTGAAGTACTCCGAGAATGTGGTAGCGTTGATGGTGGCACTCATCAGGACCAGCTTGAGGTCCTTTCGCTGAGCCAGCAGATCGCGCAGGATTACGAGCAAGAAATCGCTCTCAACTAAATACAGAAGCACGAAGAGCATGTGCCAGACACAAACATCAGCAACACGCCTCAGATACCCTCCCTGCGTCGGTTCATTCGGGTGAGAACGGTGACGGGCTGCCATTGAAGGCAAGTGCGTACCGACACCCTGACGCTGAGACCGTAGCCCACCGCAGTAGCGGAAACCAACCTCCTCTCTCATGAACCTCGTCAATTATGATGTGCGATACTTGGTCCAGCGAGCGGTCATTGTGCAACATCCGAAGCAGGATACCCGTGGTGCAGAACAGCAGCCGCGTGCGCTCGCTGCGGACGGTTTCTCCTCGGATGGCATAGCCGACCGTGCTTCCCATCTTCTCGTTTCGCTCGGATGCAACTCTCTCGGCGAGGGACATGGCGCTGATACGTCGCGGCTGAGTGCAGATGATGCTGCAATTTGCAGCGCGCTTGGAAGTGTACATGCTCTCCAAGATGAACTGGCCGACCTGGGTGGATTTTCCGCTGTCAAGCAATATGCAGGGACAGAGGTCAGATTTTGCCGCGCTTCTCAGTACACCGCAGCCTATCGACAATCGATCGACAGTTGGGCGACAATCGATTGACAGTCGGGCGACAGTCGGGCGACAGATCATGGCAGATCGTTGCTCCAATCCAGGATGGATTGTCACTGTGAGCTGCTATCTTGACCCTTACCAGCCGGTTTCACCACAGATAATCACGACCTGGCTACCAAGGACGCTCTGGTTGAACGTTTTGGATACGGATGAACGCTGTGAGATCTCTCGGCAGTGTGCTGCATTGCGAGAGCTCGACGAGACCCCCTCCGTCCGATCCATGGATACCTGGTGCGCCACACTCACCTCAATGATTTGGTCGCGGAACTTGTACGAGGGAAGCTTCTTGCGTTTCTCGAACATATTGATGAACTCGGACTCGCGCGCCTGCTGCTCGTATTGTTTGAGCAGCTCCAGGCTAAGTTTCCCGTCTGCGTCACAGAGATTGATTGGGGGCTTGGATCGGTTCGACGGTGCCGATTTGGCCTTGGATCGCTTTGAGGTAGAGTTGGCAGACAAGCCCGAGGCATCGACGGTACTGCTGGGTTCGGCCGCAGTGCTTCCGCCGATCGATCCATCGTTAGCTACGATCGATACCAACGGCGGGGGCGACGCTACGATTGAGGCGAGGTTGCCCTCAAGCCACGAGGACAGCGCGCCAACCAAAGGGAAACCAACCAAGCTGGCGCATTCACTGGCTAGTCCCTTTGTGATGCTCAGTCGGATGTATGTTGGAAGCGAGGGATTCAGGACGACGATGCCAGGGATGTCATGAGGATAGGACTCGGTGATGTGGACCTCCAAGGTCGTCTTCTCAGCAACGCTGCCATCTTCGATGGTGACGGAGACGACCGTTGGGCTGGCTTTGACTGCGTCTTCTCCGTATATAGACACCAACACCTCGACCTCTTGGTCGATCATCTCCTTCTGCTCCTCAGGCGTTATCTCCACAGATGACTCCTCGGGTGTTTGGTGGCTGATCGCAGCTTTGGTGAGAAGGGACAGCGCCAGCACTTCGTTACCCAGAGCCTCGTCCAGCGCCCGCTCACACATTCTACGTGAGTATCCCGAGCGATGCAGGCGAGAGATTGCATAGTTGCGGCCAAGAGACTGGGTGGTGTTCTTTTCTCCGACAATGTCGGATTCGATCTTTGGCATAAACTTGGCAGGGAGATCTGAGAGTGGTGTCGGAGATGCTCAGTGACAAACAGCTTACGGAATCAACGCAGCGGGACTCGATAGTGCAAGCATCGGAGACTGCCTACCGTCTTCAGGAACGTGGATACACAGCCAGTCAAGAAGCTCTCGGTCGGTTTTGGCAAATTGAAGGCCCTCTTCGACCTGGGGCTTGCGGAATCCTATCCTGACGTATTTGTTCAACAGCATCTGCGAAGTGTCCTCAGACTTTGTCCGACAAGAGGAAGGTCAGCATGGACGATCCGGGCTGAAGCGTCTTGACACAATCAAAGCTTGCCAGCTAGCATGTTCAATATGATATTGATTCCGAAACACGACGCCGAACAAATACATCAGTCGGCCTGCACCCACAGGAGTAGTCCTCGAGTTGGCTGTACAACAGGACTCACCAGGCCACCGCCGTCTGCGAGCGGATGATTTCGCTGGATCCGCTGATGCTCCTGCTTCAACAGCTCCTCGATTCTGAATCGCATCTCCTTGCTCATGTTCAAGACAGGGAGGTTGTAGATGTCGGTCTTGGCATCTCCGTCTCTGGTGGGCCGACTTTCGGGAGCAGGCGTCTTGGCGGCAGAATCTGGGGTCGGGGCCGAGCTCGAGCCTCTCCCGGGCTGCTTCCCGCTCTGCCGCATTTCCTCGGCCTTGAAGGGGTCTCGGATGTTTGCCGAAGTATCGACACCTTCGGTCTTCTGAGCCTCAGCAAGCTCGGCCCAGTAGCTGCTCTGCGACGGAGGCAGCAGTCGATTGAGCGACAGATGCGAAAAGAACTTGAAGAGAGTGTATGTTGCGACCGTCTGTGGGGGGGGGGAGAGATGAATGTGTGAATTGCAAGGTCTGGAGAAAGGGCTTCATCCCATCCGCACGATGTTCGGTCAGCACAAGACACCAACATGCTTGGCCTCCTGGTCGCTTTGATAGTACTGGCCGTTCCAGAATCTGAGCGACCTGATCTCTTTGGTTTTTTTGTCCTCGAGCGAGACGACAATCGCACATCGATGGCCCTTGACACCAGAGCTCTGCCCTCGGTGGAATCGAGACAAGAAGAGCGGCAGCAAAGGGGAGCCAGCAATCGTTAGCGATCCATTTCACTGCACTGAGGCCGAGCCGATGGACAATCCCAGGGCGAGCGGAATAGAGCCTGGCGCATCTGGCTGCTGAAATGCGTCAAAGCAGCGGCCCCAACTGCAGCGACGGTGGAAGGGCAGGGAGCCATCGATCGCCCCGCTCAACTCACGATCTGATACTCAGGCTTCCTCCAGCCAAACTTTTGGCAGTGCTCGTGCAGCAAGCTAACAGGGGTCTGGGCGCCGCTCAACCGCAAGGTCGGCCGACAGGTAGATAATCGAGCATTGCAAACGGAATTTGGTGAGCGATCCGGGTTAGCGAGGCGAGACGAGCCAGCAAACGATCAACTGAAATCTGGGAATGGTACGATGGGGGATGTTTGGGAGTTTCGCACCTTGCCCGTCCAGCTTCCAAAGAGCTTGGGAGGTGCCGGTGGTGCTTCAGGAGTGCCGGAGCCATCTTTGCCTTTCTTTGAGGCTCCCGACTCCTTGGGGGTGCTCTTGCCGCTTCCTGAAACCGAGCATCAACATCACATCCAGCGGGGTGAGCAAGCGGTGTCTGGAATGAAGTCTCAGTCGAGGCACACCGGTCCGAGAACAGCAGAGCTGCCTCAGGACGGCGCCGATGTCGGCAGGGAGTCGGCCCCACCTTGGTTGGCACTTCTGACAATCTTGGGAGGCATCTTGTCGCTGGTGGTTGGATGTGGGCTGGCGACCAGCGAGCCAACAAATACGATCACGGTTTTGGCGCCGCAGCGCTCCGCAGCATGTTCGGCACCTCCACCAACCAGAGCGCACCAACAGAGGTGGCTATCAGCGTCGGCGCAAAGATGGAATCGAAGCATCGGACCAGGTGTCTCAAACGTTATATTCATCACCCCCTGAGTCTCCTCGCACTCCGCGTTGTGCAGGACGCAGCCCAACGGGCTCCATCACACCAGTATCGCCCAAGCGAGGGATCTTGCCCGTATGCTATCCAACAAAGCGACCCCTGTTGCAACGCAAATCCCCATCGGTATCACCACCCGTCGTTGCGCTTGGGCTCCGAGCTGGAGGCAGGATTGTATCCCGATTCAGCACTCCCCCAGCCGTCGTTTGCGGATGTGCTCGGTGCGCTTCCCCAGCCGTCGCTGGCGATCTTGGTACCTGCAGAACCGTTGTTGGGAGTTTTGACGACACTTGCCCAGCCATTGCTGTTAGTGCCCTTGGCGGCACTGGTCGAGCCGTTGGGCTTGTCGCCTTTGGGAGCGGCGGCTTGCTCGCCGCCGTTCTTGGGCACGGCCGGGACAGACACAGTCTCGGTATTCTGGGCAGCAGCCTTGCCCTTGGCAGGTTTCGGGACCGGTGCCTGGGCCGGGGTCTGCGTGGGAGTGGTGCTGCGTTTGGTCTCTTGCATGGGCTGGCGCTTTGGGCTGGCGCTGCGGGGACCGCCTGCCGCGTCAGCGTTGGCTTCCTTGGAGCTGACCGGTGCGCTCTTGGCTTTGCTGCTGCTGGCAGCGCCTGGGAGCCTGGGATTCGCGCTTCTAGGGCCAGCAGTGGGGCTGGGGCTCAGCTCCTGGTTGCTTGCCATGATGCTCTGGCCGCCATCGTGAGTGATTCGCTTGCGAATGGACACGAGCATGCTTGTGCGGCCCAGCTTGGTGATCTCATCCGAGCCGTCGTTGCCTGTGCGCAAGAACACGCCGGTCGGGGCAACAACGAGGGCTTGGCCCGTTCGGAATTGGGCAATCCGGTCAAAGGTATCCTCGGCGCGCCCGCCATCGTGACCAATGTAGTTTGAAAGGTACTTCCACCAGGCCGGCGACGAGAACCGATGGACCAGAATGAGCTGGGAGAGCTCGAAGAGCGAGTGGGGCAAGTTTGTTGGATCTTGCGTCGAGATCACAGTCCGAACGCCCAAGTGGCGAAGTTGGCGGACGATGAAGAGCAGGTAGTTGACAAGCTTGGTTGCCGAGCCGCTCTTGGTGAGGTACTGAGTTGATTGAGTCGGACGAGGCGATCGAGGCGATCGAGGGGAAAGCGAGAAACAGGATAGTTAAGCAAGAGCCTCGGCCCATCAGTGGCCAACAGTGGCCAACAGTGACCATGCATCCATCTGTGTCGATGGATGAATCTGCGGCCGTCGCTAGTTACCTTATGGGCCTCGTCAAAGACGACAATCTTGCCCGCCGACATGGGCTTCTCGATGTACATGCCAATCGCCACCTGGAACAGGCCGCAGGCTGAAGCCGAATCAACAAACGGATCTGAGAGGTCGAGAATGACCAACGAGCCCTGACGGAAGAGCGACTTGATCGACTGAGGGACATGGCTTTCGTGGAGCTGCCCGTTGGAAGATCGCTGGGCGATCTTCTCGATCAAGAAGCTCTCAAGGAGCGATAGACGCATGCTCAGGGGCGAGAGCTGCTGGGCCGTGAAGGACTGGTTCCGCAGCTCATCCTTGAATCGGTCATAGTCGAACTGATCGCCCATGTCTCTCAGGATGCTCTCGACCACCTCCATGTAGAGCGGCTTGGCGTCTTCGTTGTCGACAGCCATGAGCGACAGCATGCGCGAAATGTTCAGGTCCTTGACGGACAGGAAAAACGGACGCACCGAGACGTTTGGGATGCCGCTGTAGACCTTCAGCATGGGCTGGTAGTTGGAGGGGGAGACCAGCACGGTCACAGGGATCGACGCCTTGTTGCTGCCGGTGGCACTGCGGCTGCATTTTTCTGCCAGATAGACGGCCTCGCAGGGCTGTGTGCCCTCGAGTCCGCCAGAGGCATCAAAATGGCAGACCAGACCAGAGAGGGGGGCTTTCAGGGAGCCGATGCGGCGATCCGAGATCAGATATCCTTCGAGCAGGGTGGAAAGGGTGTGCGACTTGCCGGAGCCCTGCACACCGCAAATGACAGCCGAGAGCGGCGTGTTGGTGTTGACGTAGACTCGCGAGTCGTTGTCGGCGCTCACCTCATGAGAGGGGCCCATGAATCCCGTTTTCTCGCCGAGCAGCGAGTACTGATCGCTGATGTAGATGGGGTGACTGGGGTCGCGGGACCGGTCCAGAACGTCGCGGGTGAAGATGGGGCAGTTGGAGACTTCATGCTCATGGGCAAACTGGTTGGTATGAGCTTTGTCGTTGAGGAGCGACCATTCGCTCTCCGAGTCGGCGCCATCATCCACATCGGGCACCCACGAAGGCACTTCGCCCAGCGGATCCTCATCCTGTATCTGGGAGCTGAACTCGACCAGGGTCCGGAGCGACGATGGAACGATCGTCGAGACCATCCCGGTTTTGATGGCGCCTTTCTTGCCCGGCTTTGCGTGGGCACTTGAAGACAGCGGTGCCGGGACATTTATGTAGGCACTTGCGTCAGGGCTGCTGCTAGTCGGCGCAGGAGCGGCGCTCTGAACGGGTGGTTTACTCTGAACGGGTGGTTTGTTCTGGACGGGTGGTTTGCTCTGAGCAGCGACCGGCTGTGCAGGCCGGGGAGAGGGGCTGCGGCTGACCGGGACGCCGATCGATGCATTGGTGGTGACCGAGAGGGTGCCGTTGACGCTGACGATGTTGAAGTCGGCTCTGTGGTGGGCAAAGGCAGCCATCAGCAGCTTTCTGGGAGACTTCGCATCATGTTTGGAAAATATCTTGGGGCTGTCATTCATGGCCTTCTTGATCTCCGGGAAGGAAACAACCTGATTGTCGGGAGACAGGCTGAGGAAACGGGCGTTGAGGTAATGGACAATGAAGCTGTACTTTTCAACCGCGGTGGCCTTTGCACCAGTGTCGTCTCCGAGGGGGCTTGCGGAGATCTCCTCTGCCGACGACAGAGACGGGCTCACACGATCGGGAACGACAGTGCTGAGCTTTGTGGTGATGTCTACCAGGCCATTAACGTCGATGATCCTGAGATTGTGTTTATCGGCAATCGTGGAGAGATAGGTCTTGAGCTTTCCGGGGATCACAATGTCCTTCTGTTTCAAAATCATGCCGAGGGTGGTGGCCGGGTAGATTCCGTTTGGGGAGGCTTTGATCCCGTCCTTGATGATCTTGACGACCTTCTTCTCGAGGAACTTGTTGGTGCTGCTCTGGCCTTCGGTGCTCATGGCGGGTGGATTCGACAGGGGAGGAAGCGCTGTTGGAAACAAGCGGATACGCGACGCTAGATCGGTGCAGATGCGGCGCTAGACGGGAAGATATACTGCGCTGGATCGGTGCGGACGCGGCGCTGGATCAGCAAGCGGGCGGCTCGAGCTGCCTTGGCGAGGGCGGGGAGATGAACAGAGCCAGACGGGCCAGGGGAGCAAGACGGGCGACCGCGGCGGGATTTTCGTTTTTTCTGCGGCGACGCGTGCGCAGCAGCCGACACGGGCGCCTGGATCCAGAGCGGACAAGGGCCGGGGCGTGTGCTGCCCCGAGCAGATCGGATTCATCATGGCCGACGGCGCATTCACCACGGCCAGCGGCTGCATCCGGAAGGACGGGCTGTGCGGCGATGGGGTCGGACGCAGATTCGCAGGAGCAAAGCGCAGACGGCAGGTGCAGCACAAGCGAGCTCCGGCGAAGCGCAATCGGGATGCTCGGAGCCATGCAGGCTGCACTCGATTGTCCGGCGAACAGCCTCCGACGTCATCGCTCCCGCCGCGATTGCAGCGAGTATCATTCCCGGAGCCCTTGTGTTGCCAATCAAGCGGCAATCAAGCACGAAATGGAATGATCGACTGAAGAAAGTGCAGTGCTGTGGACGACTGCAGATGCCCGGTGTGCAAGTGGGCACATGCGTCATGCCGCCAGGGCGAGCAGGAGGGCATCCACTCTGAAGTTCCTTGCGCTTCTCGAATCTATCTGGCGAACTGCACCGTTAGACGACTCGGCAGCTCGAACGAACGCGATTTGTGATTTGCGATTTGCGATTTGCAATTTGCAATTTGCACCGCTCGGAATGCTCCAAAGGAAGACCCTCAGGGCCATCATGGCTGTCGGCGAGAATCTCCGATGCCATGACTACACCGCTTCCATCTCGATTGCCTTTGTCGCATTCGTGTCCCGCTACCACGACTCGGCCGAGAAGCTGGATCTGCATTTCAGCATCGTCAATCTCTCGTCGTTCTCGTCCATTACGTTTGTGTGCTCGGTGGAGCTGGCCTCGACCTTTGCCCAGATCCACCGGGTGGTGCTCGGGGCGCTCTTCATGAACCTCCCGCTCAGCGACAACGATGTCCATGAAATGACCGTCGCCTGGTCCGAGACCGGCGACTTCCAGTCCAACTTTGCATCGCTTACGTTCTCGTCCAGGGACTTTGGGTCAGGTTTGTGTCTGCCGTGAGAACCACGCCGCCATCCCATGTTTTGTACACGCTGTCCTGCCCTATCATGAACATGCCTTGGCCCTTCATGCCATTTGGTGACTGTCTTGCTCTCGAACACACCCATCGATGCACCCATGCCGTCCTGGAATTCGTGGATCCCTCTGCTCACGAATCCAATCTTTTGCATTCACCAACGCCTCGCAACCCAATGTACCAAACCACATTCCGATTCGCACACCGACACCCGTTTCCGTGTCCAGGGCTTTCGCCCTTCGTCGATGAGCTCGTCCATCTCCAGTCGAAAGCAGTCGGATTTGCCGGCCTCTCCCCGGCCGAGATGGCGCTGGTCAACATCGAGGGCTCCGTCACGGCCTTCCTCGAGTCGCTGGCACAGCACCCCAACTTCCGCAAGATGCCCCTCGACAGCTTCAACGTCATCTGCCCCGAGGACTACCAGCGTCTGCTTGTGCTCAGCAACGCCAACAACCTCTCTCCTCAGCCGCCTCGCAAGAGCGACCAGTACCTGGCCAACATCTTTGTCCGCACCGTCCAGAAGCACCCGCGCATGCTGGCCCTGATCCACGAGACAAAGTCCATCACCTACGAGAAACTCTTCCATCTGTCCAAGCTGATCGCCCAGCATCTCATCGAAAAGTGCGGCGTTCAGGCCAACGACCGCGTCGCCCTGATGTTCCCAAAGTCCATCGAGGGCTTTGCCATCATGCTCGGTGTGATCCTCGCCGGCGCTGCCTATGTCCCCATCGACAACGAAAAGACCCCGCCCGAGCGTGCCGCCTACATCATCATGGACTCGGCCTCCAAGGTCTCTGTCATCGTCGACGACGCCCTCTGCGACAAGGTCTCGGCCGAACTCGACAAGCTCGGCGTCTCCGGCAGCACCATCCTCCTGACCGTGCCGGTTCTGTACTCTGCCGCCCGCGATCTCTTCATCTCCTCTGGCTCACAGAGCATCTCCATCACCATCGACGACCTCCCTGTCGACCGCAAGCCCTCCGATGGTGCCTACATCATCTACACCAGTGGAACGACGGGCAAGCCCAAGGGCGTGCTCATCAGCCAGGGCGCCATCGCCAACCTGGTGGTGGTCGAGCGCGATCTCTTCCAGCTGTCGCCCGGCGATCGTGTCTTCCAGAACTTTTCCCACAGCTTTGACTTTTCGATCGAGGAGATCTGGATGGCGTACTCGACAGGCGCCTCGCTGGTCATCCCGACCAAGGACATGATCTACGCCGGCCCCGATCTGCCCAAGCACATCCAAAAGTACAGCGTCACCGTGTTCTGCTGCGTCCCGAGCCAACTCGGCATCCTCGTCGGCGAGATGCCCTCGGTCAAGATGATTGTGCTGGGCGGCGAGGCTGCCCAAGAAAATATTGTGCAGCGCTACCGAATGAGGGGCCGCAAGATCTTCAACACCTGTAAGTGCTGTTGTTGTGTGGAGTGGTGTGTGGAATGGTGCGGTGAACCTGGGGGCAACCAGAGTCCCGGTGAGACAGACGATGCTCGATCTTCCACACATTCATCACATACTCATCACACACTCATCACACACTCACCACACTTATCCCACTTGCGCTGCCCCAGACGGCCCCACCGAGACCACCTGCAGCTCCACCTACCTCGACATCTCCGAGCCTGTTGAGAAGATGACCATCGGCCGGCCCTTCATCAACTACACGTCGTACGTCGTCGACTCCAAGAACCGCCTGGTTCCCATCGGCGCCATGGGCGAGCTCGTCATCGGAGGCAAGAGTGTCGCCGAGGGCTACATCAACAGGTGCGTCCGACTACTCGCCCCACGAACTGCTCTCGATTCTGCCCCTCGGCTCGCTGCTGCTTCCGTGGCGCTGACGCTGCATTCTCTCCCCATACAGAGACGACCTCACTGCCGAAAAGTTCATCCACAACCCCTTCGATCCCAGCGGACGCATGTACAAGACCAGCGATCTCGTCAGGTATGCTGTCGGTCTCGATCGTGTGCACCATCATTGCTCCAGCAAATGTGCCTGTCCCACTTGGCCCTGTCGAGGGTGGTACGCCTTGGCCATGACCGACACATCGCTATGAGCTCCGTGTCTCATCGACATGCCATGATGTGTGCTCTGGTCCACAGATACACTCCCGAGGGCAACATCGAGTACTTTGGCCGCATCGACTGCCAGGTCAAGATCCGCGGCTTCCGCGTCGAGGTGAGCATCGCACGCTGTCCTGTCCATCCTGCCCGCACTGCTCGTCGATGATCGTCGATGATCGAGCCATGCCCATGCCGCGGTTGGCATGTCGATCCATCAACTTTGCATCACGGCACCGCACTCTGCGATTTCATCTTACTGACCCACTCTGGGGTTTCTCTCCCCTCGCTCCCCCCCCCCAGCTCGGTGAGATCGAGTCCAATCTCTCGGATTGTGACGGAATCCAGAGCGCCATCGCTCACGTCTGGACCGCCCCGAACCCAGACACCGGCAGCACCGAGCAGACCCTCGTTGCCTATCTGATGCTCGAGACCTGGTGCCACGAGATCGACGACCGCAAGATCCGCGAGAAGCTCCGTGCCACTCTGCCGCCGTACATGATCCCCTCGGTCTTCCAGCGCATGCTCCCAGAGGACGTGCCGCGCCTGACCAGCGGCAAGATTGACCGCAAGAAGCTGCCTCCCATCACTGCTCCCGTGAGCGCCGATAGAGGCATTGGTTCCGGCTCTGGCGCTGGCTCTGGCTCTGGCTCCAGCCCGACCGCCGCTTCTGGCTCCGAGAAACCTCGCCCCAAAAAGTCAGTCGATGGCCCAGAGCCCATGAATGGCTCGATGGAGGATGTCATCACTGCCGTCTGGAAGGACCTGCTGGGCAGCGATCGTATCGCCAATACCGACAACTTTTTCCACGACCTTGGCGGACGTAAGTGCCCCACTCGGCTCGCTGTGACCGCCTTGCAATCATGTATGAGCGACGAGCAGAGTCTAATCATGGATCTCGTTCTACTCCCCAGACTCGTTCCTTGCGGCCAAGACCATCGGTGCCCTGCGCAAGCATCCTCGACTGGCCGGACTCAGCGTCCGCGACCTCTACGAGAACCCCACCATCGCCCAACTCGCCACTCTGGCCGCCCCCGCCCAGGCCGAGAACCGCACCGATGAGCGCAAGAGCAGGCGCTTCAGCAGCATCAAGCGCACCGCCAAGGTCCACCGCCCTTCGCTTCCGGCCAAGGCATTCTGCGGCCTGATTCAAGCGTCGTTCTTGTATCTCTCGACCTTCTTCGGTGGCCTTCCTCTCTACCTGGGCATGTTCTATCTCTACAACTTCCAAACTACTATGGAGCTCTGGACTTGGCACTATGTGCTGATCACAGCCATTCTCTTCCTCCTCGTCACCTCGGTGGGTCGCATCTTTGCGATCATGTTTGTGGTTGTCCTCAAATGGCTCCTCCTCGGCCAGATGCGCGAGCGTTCCGTCCCCGTATACTCCTTCTTCTACCTTCGATGGTGGATTGTCAAGACACTTTCTGGTAGCCTTGGTCTGACGGATCTTCAAGGCTCGTTCCTGCTCCCGTTCATCCTTCGTCTGCTGGGATGCAAGATTGGCCGTGACTGCAACATCTTCAGCATTAGCGTTGATGGATTTGATCTGATCGAGATTGGCCACGGATCCACCATCGGCAACAATGCCACGATCATCGCTCACGAGTTTGCCAACGGATACGTGCACTTTAAGAAAATCAAGATTGGTGAGTGTCGCTGATGGAGGTTGTCAGTAGTGTGGTTGTTCTTGCCGTTGTTGGATCTTTCAGCCGCACTCGGCCTGGGCGATGAAAGTGGTCTGCCAATGAGTCTGTGTTGGAGTCATCCCCGCATACGACCCAAACTATCACACTGACATCACTGGCCCTCCCGTCTCAGGCGAAAACTGTGTCGTCGGAGCCAGCTCCGTTGTCGAGGCCGGCGGAATCATGAACGACGGCTCCGAGCTCATGGATTCGTCGCTCCTGTCGTGCAATGACGTTCTCGAGGCCAACCACTACTGGGGCGGCTGCCCCGGCCGCGACCGCGGCAAGAAGCAGCCCTCCGCCAAAGCCCGCTCGCTCTCCGACGGCAACTTCATCTATGTCTTCACCTACTCGATCTTGATGATCCTCGCGTGGTTTATGGCCCAGGTTTTCAAGGGCCTCACCTTCTATCCCGGCTTTGCCCTGTACTTGTACGCCAGCTCGGTGTTTGGAACCAAGAACCTGATCTGGGCCTTTGCCCCTGCTGCGGCTCTGATGTAAGTCGACAACGGCGATGCAGGTTTCTGCTTTGGTCCGCAGCTGGCGCGAACCAGTGGCTGGCTCAGCATGCCACGTACATTCAAGCATGCGTTTCCATCACCGACATTGTCGCTGACTCTGTTTCCTCTGGATTTCCAGCAACATTCTGTTCTCACTCTTCCTGGCCATCGTTCTCAAGTGGATCCTCCTCGGAAAGGTCAAGGCCGAGCGTATCCCGGTGGTGTCGTTCACCTACATCAAATACTATCTCTTTGATGCCTTTGTGAGTGTAGCTTGCATCGCCGTCGAGGATTCGGACTGCATCAGAAGGCTTGCTGTGTCCAGTGTCTTGTCTGCGATGCGATGCGATGCGATGCGATGCGATGCGATGGGACTTGCTCACATTCCTCTTGTCGATGGCCACTTTCTTCAAACGTAGTACCATGATATGCTGACCTCCTTCAAGACCGTCTTCAACACCCAGTATGTGGTTCCCTGGCTCCGCATGATGGGCTGCCGCTTGGGCAAGTTTTCCGAAGTGGCATTCTTCAGCCCGTTCCCTGGCGAGCTGCTGACGGTACGTTGTCCTTGACATGCAATCTTCTGCCACTCCGAGCCTGTTTGGCCATGCTCAGGACACTCACTGTGCGCTCTGATGATTGTAGACCGGACAAGGATCCTTCATTGCCGATGCCGCCGTGATTGCTCCGCCCTACGTCTCGAACGGCTGGTACAGCACCGGACCCGTGCACATTGGCGACAAGAGCTTCGTTGGCAATGCGGCTGTTGCTCCCGCATACACACACATTGCCAGCGACTCGCTTCTGGGTATGTTGTGGAAAGAATGGACAGACGCATGCTGCACACTCCTGCTCGCTTTCGAGGCAAACGACATGATACTGCGTCGTATGGCTGCGTATCCTCCAGTCCTGCCTCGAAGCCTTCCTCGTGGCTCGTCGCTCTCGTACGGTGCAGCTCCGTGACTGACAAAACCCCACCTGCATTGATCCGTGGCTCCAGGCGTCGCCTCCCTGCCGCCGAGATGCCCTCGTAACCCTGAGGCTGGCGGATACTGCATCAATCAAGGCGAGACCTGGCTGGGCAACGAGGCTGTCCGCATCCCCTTCCGCAACAAGGACGGCAACGACCGCTTTGGCGATTCGTCGACCTACCAACCCTCATTTGCGATGAGACTGCATCGCTACATCTGGGGTGAGTGACAGTCTCAGTGCTGTATGATGATGATGAGTGTGTGTCGGTCTCGGTGGAGAGCGTACTCGAGGCAGTGGGAGTTCCTGCTTGCTGACTGGATCCTCCACGTATCCTGCAGAGGCCTTCCGTATCCTCGTTCCCTCTGCGATCTCGGCCGCCTTTATGCTCTTCCAGCTTGAGTACTTTGCGCAAGGTTTCCTTGACAACTACCTGGACCATGTCCAGAAGATGGTTTTGTTCCCTGCCCTCGTCTGCTTGCTCGGTGTCTTTGAGCTCTTGCTGCTGATCGTGCTCAAGTGGATCTTGATTGGCCGCTACAAGAAGACGGAGCAGCCCATGTACTCGACCTTTGTCCGCCGCACCGAGTTCCTCACGGGCATGCAGGAGCAGAATGTTGCGCCCTTCCTCGGGGCACTCATGGGTGAGTGCAGCAGACCGCACGACTTGCATGCTTGATGTGCAGGCAGGGTTCAGAGGCAGGCGGGCGATGCGGTGGCCATGGCGCATCTTGGTGGCTTGAACTGCATGGATGTCAATGTCGGCCTGTTTCATTTGCTGACCTGTTGGTGATATACTCGGTTCCATCATGCAGGCACACCCTTCATGTCGATCGTCTTCCGCATGCTCGGCGCCCGGGTCGGCAAGAATGTCTTCTGGGCCACCGTTGACTTGACCGAGCACGACCTGCTGACGATTGGCGACAACTGCACCGTCGGCTCCTATGCAGTCTTCCAGACACATCTGTTCGAGGACCGCGTGATGAAGCTCGGCCCGATCGAGATCGGCAAGAACTGCAACATCCGCACCCGCACGATCGTGCTCTACGACGTGGCCATCGGCAACGAAGTCGACGTCAACCCGCTCTCGCTCGTGGTCAAGGGCGATAGTCTCCCCGACAAGACCACCTGGGAAGGCCTCCCGGTCCAAAGCGGCCAACGGCGCACAGACGAAACCTCCTCGGACCCAGAGGCAGATACCATGGTCGAAATCGAACCGTCGATTCTGTGAGGGGACAGATCAGCCACCAGTCCCGAGCCAAGCCACCGCGGATTTATTCCACCGATTGGGCCTTTGTCCGGCACAGCTCTTCGCTTTGATCAGTCCGCCGCCCGCTCTCTCGGTCAACTCCCAGATATTGCTGGCCACATGGCCCACGCCGATCCGCAGCACCATACCCACTCTGGTGTGGTTAACTGGCTTCAAGTCCCTGCTTTCACAAAACCGTCCCGATGGGTCTCTTCTCTTCCGGAGCAGCTTCACGGCAAGCTTCTGATGCAATACGCCGCAGCATCTCTCCCTGCTGCGTCAAGCGCATGCATGCAAGTCCTCAACGCCGTCCCGTCTCAAATTTATACCGCGGTCTCCGACACAGCAGCATCCGTGCGTCTCTCGTGGATTCCCAGCCGCCTTAGCATATCGGATCCGGCCGCGACCAAATACGCAGGCGGTGCTGCGGCCGTCTGTGTCCCGGCCATTGCTCTTCCGCTGGCAGCCCCCGTTGTCATTGCCGCTCTGGGGTTTGGCTCGGGCGGCGTTGTCGCCGGGTCGGTCGCGGCAGGCGTACAGTCGTCGATCGGTTGCGTCTCGTCTGGAAGTGCCTTTGCTCTGCTTCAATCTGCCGGGGCGATTGGGTTCTCGGCAGCATCCCAAATCGCCATGGCGACAGCCGGGGCTGCGGTGGGAGCAGCTGGCTTGGCGTTGGGCGAGCTTGGTCGACGGAAGTTCGGTAGGCTGCAGGCCGCTGAAGCCAGAAAGTGACTGTCCCGTTTCTTTCTGGATAGACTGTAGTAAAATGAAGTGGCCTTTGACATATCGCGGTCGATTCCATGAGAGGCCATGGCGGATCTGTTTGGGCCCTTGTCCGGCTGTGTTCGACCGGGCCTTGTTGGGGACAGCAAGGCGTGACCAGCTGCGCCACCGGGGTGTAACTCAGGCCAAGCACATGACGCGCCGCCCATGCGCAGCACCTCGACGCGTCTGGATGTGCGGAATCCCAAGCGAATACATGGTCAAGACGAGGTGAATACTTGGTCAAGACGAGGTGGATATTTGGTCAAGACGAGGTGGATACTTGGTCATGACGAGGTGGATATTTGGTCATGACGAGGTGGATATTTGGTCAAGACGAGGTGAATACTTGGTCATGACGAGGTGGATATGAAGTGAATCCCAGCCGAGTATCGAATACGGGATTGTGACATGGTGTCCGTGCTCGTCCGTTCAGTGTTTGCTCAGTGCTCGTTCTGCGTCGCACGCCGACCCTGCCGGACACTTGTCCAACGACCCTCTGCGCTCGTGCCTCCAGCTGCGGCTCTGGGTTGCTTCTTGGCAGCAAGCCGGTCTGGTTGCCATCCTCCCCGCCCCCCTTTCTCGACCCAAGCACCGCTCTCGCCCGGCTTCGCCTGGACTTTCGCCGTCCTTCGGTCTGGTCCTTTCGTCTGCTGCGTCGCTGCCGGTCCTCCTCAACCGGTCTCTCTGAAAGCAGGTCACCCCCGGCGCCATGGTTTCGCCGCTGCCCATTGATCCGTCCAATGTCCAGTGGGCCATCCACCACCAGAGCACACGCATCGCCCCGCAGTGCGCAACAACGGGCATGTCTCCTGCCAGCATCGTTACCAACTCGGGTGACTATGTCGTTGCCCTGAACCGATGTCTCTGTTTCCCGTCGACGGGCAACTCTACCGGGAGCTGCCAGTACTTCTCCCTCGTCACCGCAAATAACACCATCGAGACGGTCGATTGCGAACAGGACACAAACTGCTTGACGAACTGCAAGGTCCTTGCCCAATATTCGACCCTCACCAACAGCCCCTGCACCACCGACCTCTTTACGGGGCCCTATTCTATCTTTGACTACACAACAACTACGTAAGCATCTGCTTGATCGCCAACGACTCTGTCCGCCCTGCGCCGTCATGACTCTGTCTTTCCAGCGGCATCGGCTCGGCTGTTCGCTTGGTCTGCTGCTGATCTCCGAGCCCCACCTGCTCACCTCGCAGCTCATGGACCCATCTGCGCTGGCCCTTGTCTCGCCCACACCTGTCGGCCCGATCGCTCGCTGACTCCTTGCTTGCCCTCGCTCTCCGGCACAATCGCCCCGTCTCGTCGCCATGACCGACATCCAAGTTTGTGGGATCCGGGTTTCAAGACCAACTACTTCTATTACTATGCCTTTGCCACAAACGACCCCTCCTGCACGACCATCAGCCAAGCCAACAGAGTGCCTGTCTATCCCAATTGCACCCAGATTCTTCCGGGTGTCTCTGCGATCACCCTACTGAACCCGATCAGTGGAAACGTCGAGCGCTACGCCTGCACCGACCCGGCCTGCAATTCTTGCCAAATCGTCTCCTCCACCACTCCAAATACCTTGTGTGGGGTCGATAGCGCGGACTCTGGAACCTACTTTAGCGAGTATCGGAAGGGCGCCATCATGAGCGACCCTTCTCTCGTCCTTCCGAGCCACTTTCCAAACCAAAGTGCGCCCGCCGTCTCGGCCACGGCGGCTGCGCCTGGTCCAAGCTCCTCAACCTCCACTTCCACCCCTCCATCGGACTCGAGCAACGCCATCCTGATCGGAGGCGTCGTGGGCGGCATCGCGGGTGAGTTGTATTCCGTGGCAGCGTTCCGCCCAACATGGAAGATGCGGCATGCTTGAGGAAATGGCCTATCGAGCCGCGCCATGGACAGGTCCAACTCCCGTTCATGACAGGCATATAGGCAGTGCATCGCCTTCGCATCGCATCCATTCTGTTCCCGATCGCTGGCTGAGATATGCAATATTGGGTCCCCAATCTGTTCTCTCAGTGATTGCCATCGCAGCAGGCGCCTTCATCTTGTGGTATCATCGGCGAAGCAAGCGACTGCAGCAACAGGATGCGCCGGTGCTCCCATCGCTCCCAAGCGCTGCGACCCAAGCCACGGCTTCCAGCAATGACAGCGTTTCCATCTCTGCCTCAACTCAGCCTCCATCACATTTCGTTCCTGACACTCTCGCCCCAGTTCCGGTGCCCGGTGCTGTCCCTGTGTCTGGCCCTGGGTTCGTGCCTCCTGGTCCTGGATTCGTTCCTCCTGGCCCCGGGCCAGTACCAGGCTCCAATGATCCCTATGCCCACCAATATCGTGCTTCTCAGATGTCCAACCTCGGACCTGCAGCACCATATCCTCCAGGCATGAGCTCCTCGCCGAGAGCATCGTATCTCGGTGATCCCGCCTACTCTGGCTCGCCGCAGTCTTTCCAAGCTCCTCCTTATACCACCAACGACCGCCACGGCAACCGAGGCTCGTTCCAACCGCCTGTGCATCCGTCCCAGCTGCCAAGCTATCGGGCATCGATGATGTCCCAGCCAAGCAACACCCCGGTCGTTGTCGATGAAAAGTTCCAAATCGCCAGCTTCCAGCGCGGCAATGCCGAGCCTGAGTATATTGCTTACACCAATGCTGCTGCTGGAGGCTCTCGAACATCCTCCGGGTATTCCTCCCAAGGAAGCCTCAGTTCCAAGTATGTTGCTGTTGTTGAAATCCCAAAGGTCCGCCCAACCGATCTTGCCCTCACTGTCGGAGACGTGGTCATTCTCCAGCGCGGCTTCCAGAACGGGTTTGCACAGGTATGGTCATTTCAGTGTCCATCGCGCGCGAAGGATATCCGTGGCGACGGCCGATTGCACTTGAATGCCATCGCTTCGGTCGACTGACATCCCATTCCATCCCTCCCAACAACCCGATTCGCCGTTTGGATGGACAATCCACCGTCAGGCATTCAACCAAACTACTGGCATGTCGGGTGTCATTCCAGAGCACAGCGTCAGGCCGCTGGGTCCGGAGCGGTATTTGCCCTCCCAATAGTAAGAGAATGTCATTGATGTCATTGTCCAGGACAATCCAGTCGCGTTCGCCGTTACAATAAATCGTGAGGCCTGTCTATCTTTCTCATGTTGGCGGAGAGGTGCTGACATATCTGTCCGAAATGGAGCAATATCGGCTCGTTCCGGGCTGCCCGCACTCTCAACTGTGAAACGGAGACGGGGCGTTCCGCAGGTTATTTTCCTGTTCTCCCCACCCGAAGCATTAAAAATGGCACATCAAGTAAAGCCCCCCACGTGATTGAAAACCGGAATTCTATCCACCATGACCACAGGTTCCTGGTTTGATTCAACTCTTCTGGCTGTCGATGCTTTCGTCGATTTTGGAAGCAATAATTCGATCGTGTGTTCCAGATGCAGTGATGTCCCCGGGCTCGTGAATAACGATCGTTTTGCTCTTTCGCCTCATGGCAGTGCCGCCTCTTTCCAGGCTACCCAAGAGTCCATGCCCGCTGTGCCCCAATTGTCCTCCGAGGTCACCGAGGGCACCGATTCCCTTGCCTTTGAAAATATGAGGCTTGGCTTTGGCTTCCTTGAAGTTGTTCAAAAACGTCAGTGCTGTCTCCTTTGATCCGAACTCGAGCGTGAGCTGAGACTTGTTGTTTCGGAGCTTGACGCTTCGGGCAAGTGCTTTGCCACCTTCGGGATCTGATTCGGAGTCACAGGGCTCGCATTCACATGCCGAGAAGCGGAAGCTTGCCTGGACGGTGCCATCGAGGCTGGGATCGCGAAAGTCGATGATGTCCAGGGTGACAAACACCAGGACAGTCGATGACATCCAAGCACCTCCGAACTTGAGACCTTGGACGCCGCAGTCATATACGTAGGTAATAATGTCTGCAGACAACATGCCCTGGCTTCGGATATTGGAATGACCCGAGGACGTGTGCATGGATTTGGGGGCTCCCGACTTTTCACCTTCGCCAGGGTCAGAGCGGAGGACGCCGATGATCCTGCCTGCAAACAGCGCTGCAGGGACAAACGACGAGATCATGACGATCAAGCAAGCCAGGATCACGCGGCCCACGGTGAAGAGTGCTTGCGAGTCCAAGCTTCCGGAGAGAATGTAGACGATCGGAAGGCACAGCACCAACGTCAGGGAGACCATGTAGCTGCATATGCCAATGACCTTGGACTCTTGGAAGCGCTCGTGAGCACCGCGGGTGAGATAGGCAAAGGCCACACACCCGAGCATGATGGCTCCGTTGATGACGTAGAGGACAATCTCGGGCACCACCGTGGACGAAAACGTCGCCGTGCATACCAGCCCGTAGAAACTGCCCTCGACCTCGGCCGTGGGGCCTTCCACGGCAACCCATGCTGCACACACCACAATCTCGGCAACCAACACGACAAGCGTCGCGAGGATGAGTTTCCAGTCCGGCGTCTTGAAGACACGCATGCGTCGGTTTTCAAAGATCATGTAGATCCGCACAGACTTCATCAAGAGCATGCTGCATGCAGTTTGGCGGCAAGAAAGAGTACCAGCAGTCAGCGAGTGAGCGAGCGAGCATGCGGCTATCATCCAAGCCGACAGGCAGTGCGAGGGCTCATGAAAGAGAAGATATCTCTCGAGCTTTGGGGGGGGGATAATGATCCTCTTACGACAACAAACCTGAAGATTGAGGAGAAGGCAATGACCGGGAAGAACATCCGGCTGGAGCAAACCAAGGTGCTGGGCTCGGCGGAATAGAATAGTGCGCCGATTTGACCAAAAACTAGAACCGATACCAACAAAAGTCAGATCAAAACTCCGGGTAGTATCACGGCCTTCGCTTGAACTGATGGCGCACTTCCACCTTGAGCTCGGCTCTGGCTGTCGGGTTCCAAAAAAATGTGCGTCGACTCAACTTACGGGCCCCGACAACGATTATGTAGCAACAATTCGGCGAAATAGCTTTGATGTTTGGCTTTTCTCGAAACACGAACAGCATGGCCAGGATGGCGGCGTTGATGAGCCCAGTGATGCTCAGGAACGCCATAATGGCAGTGTTGTAGGACTCGACGCCGTAAAAGAGGATCATGAATGGTGCGGATGGCTCAGAGCAATCCAGTTGCATGTTGTTCATGAATCCAGCATCGCAGATGCACTGAGTCACTGAGGAGTCTTGAAACGGACCATCGACGACGCAGTACCCGTGCTTGCAGGAGTTGGCGGTTATATAGGTCCCATTAGCGTCAAAGTACGGATTGCATGGAGAAGATGCATCAAAGAGCACCTTTCCGTTTTGGGTGACCAGTTTGAGTGCATCATACGCAAAGCGTCGAAAATCGGGATCCTGGAGATGCATGTATTTGTTTTGAAGATAGAAGGAGCCGGTTGAAGGCGATGCTGTCGATCGATTCGAGGGTTGCTGAAGGATGATGGCCAGACACATATATGGCGTTAGGGCCACCAGTTCACACATACTCAGATCGATCTGCCGTACAGAATCATCAAAGACAGACACTTGCACAAGCCGTTCATAGTATGTCGCGGATTACCCACCGTCTCTGTCCCGCCAAAGAGCATCCAGAAGAGGAAACGAAGTGTGGCACGCATTTGAGCTTCGGCGATGCTGTAGGGCTGGGAGTCTTGCCGAAGGAGAATAAAAGACGGTTCCATGAACGGATATGCATTTGGCGTGGTGGTGTCGATGTAGGTCGAGCGAATGTATGTGCCGATGTCGCCCGAGAAGTGTCGCAGAGACGAAACGTTTGTGGTGCTTGCTGTGGAAAGGGCATTCTGATGAGGAAATAAGGGAGAATGGGTGATCGATGTCCAGTGAGCTGACTGGCCGCTCAGGGACACATGCGTATGATTGGACTGCCGGTCATGCCCTTGCCAATTTATCGCTCAAGCGGTGTTGTCCGCAGATAGAGTTTCTCACGGTCGCTGGTTTATCAGTACAGCTGTTGGAAACTCACCGACATCGTGTATATGGATGGGGCAACGACATCGCCGTTGCGGTTGATGATGTTTGCGATGGCATACAGGTTCAGCCCTGAGGCGAGAGAGGCCAGGGTTGTCGAGGCCGACGGGTAGTCGACAAAGCCGATCGAGTACGGAGTGACCTGGATGCCGTCCGAGACAATTGTGTTGCTGGAGCCGTAGAATGCTGCAGTGGCCGGGCCCCATGTCGAAAGCGGGTACGACAGGGAGTTGCCCAAGTTCAGAGTTGGGTCGATGCTGTTGAGAGCATATAGAAAATTGGAGGCAATTCCAGAGGAACCGCTAATGGCGATGACCTGGATACGCGCGTTGATGGAGGTCAGTGCAGGGTTGTGCTGAACCAGCCGAGTGTCGTTCCAGTAGACAACCTTCCCGGTGAAGATATCGGCGACATTTTGCCGCGTGAGCGTAAGATTGGTGACATTCAAGTGATAGATGACGGCCACGGAGCTGAATGGGATCGGGATGTCAGGGATCGTGTCAATGCATGGCTCTGGTGGTCGCACGATGGTTGCGTGCATCCAAGAAACAGTGAGCAACCGACAGATTCCGCCCAGGAAATCAAGGAGGATGAGCTTGCCTTATAACTGAGGGGACTGGGACAAACTGCCCGACAATGTTCCCAGGTCCGACAAACGTGACATTGGAGGGCACGTTATCGGACGCTGCCCAGGTCAAGTTGGTCGATCCGGCGACGAGGGCCGCACGACCCGCTCCGGAGCCGATTCCAGTGTAGGCATAGTTGAAGTATGGATCGTAGGTTGAGTAGTAGTTGGCCAGCGCCGAGTAAACGGCCGCCGGGGCATTCGCACCAACACCCAGGAGCGTCGCCACGCTTTGGACCCATCCGTCTGTCGCGGTTATGCGCAGAACGAGAAGATTGCTCAGGTTACTGAGCGCATAGGTAATGGCAATCGCGAAGGGGTGGATGCATCCCAGAAGGAAATTACGCAACAGCCATACCTGCACATCGGAAGTAAAGCGATGCGACCAAACACCAGGCCAGGAGCCACCGTGATGCATGCGGGAGCATGATGTGTATCGCAGCGTAGTATCTGCGCCAACAAGGGTCTGATCGCTTCAGTGAGAATCACCACCAACTTTGGATGAACCGGATAGCGGCGCTCAGATCGAGACGGGGGGGGGAGGAGGAGCGAAAGCTAGAGGTCGACTACCAACTCGGATAATATCCGAGGGAGTGGTCCAGTCATCAATCTCAAATATGATCCAGTGTCCTGTTTTCCAATCAACGGCGGTCCTGATGAGCAACTGGTTCAATGACGCGATGCCAAGGGCGAATATGCCAGCACGATTATGCGGCTGTCCCTTATGTGTCTGTCCCTTCATTCAAGCGATGCTGTGTCAGCTTAGCACTGTGGCACTCATGGCAAGAAGATGTATTCAATCGATTGGCACGTTGGAGCGACTGTCTTCAGTGCGTGGAGGCAAATGACATTCAAGACTGTGGCACTGTTAGATGCTTTCCACATATTGTGCGGGGATGTGACCTACGGCTGAATTGCGCTTGAGTGCGCATGGCGCGATTTCATCCACTTTATTCAGAAAAAACGGGACAATACAGCGGTTTCCATGAACATGTAGTATGTGATGTGCTTGCGTCAAGCGAAGCCACAAGAAATAAAACAGATCACTTTGGCAGCCTCCGAGTGAAGACCGCCGGTCGCTCTCCGGTCTCCACAATCGACCTGCACACTGGTCTCGGAGTGCCAGCGGTGAATGGTGCTCTTGGACACACTGAATATGGAGGCAACCTTACGCAGGCTATGGATGAGGGCGTAGCATCGCAATGCGGCGGTGCGAAAGTCGGATGTGTGGCGAATGGTCATGGCCAGCGCGCGATGGTATTGGGTAACTGAATATTCGATGAATGGTCAAAAACACGGGTGTCCCGTTTTTTATTGGATTGCCTGTAATCGCAGCTGGCCTCGGGTTCTTCCACTTCTCTGATTCAACGAACAAACCGAATGCATGGTGGTTGCAATCGACTGCCTCCTCCAAAAACAATACATCTACCATCGATTCTCTGTGTGAGATGACATCAAGACTTTTGGCTGATCGGGAGAGCTATTGCAAATGCAAACATTTACGGCATTTCCAAATTTTGTGGCGACTCGTCACCTAGTGGTGCTGAGGCTACCCTCCGTGGTGCTCACACAGCTATCGTGGCTTGAGCGAACCGAATCAATAGTGCCAGATTTATGTTCTTTCGAATCGTTTTCCTTTTCCTTTCCACCTGTGTCGATTTTGCTGAGCATCCCATAGATGGTTTTGTCTCGCTGAATTGGCCCTCCGACTCCGCCGACTCCGCCGATTCCGCCGACTCCGCCGACTCCGCCGATTCCGCCTACGCCTCTGCCCAATGTGCCACCCGTCTTGGCCTTGGCTTCGGCATAGTTTTCCAAGAACGTGAAGGCTGTCTCCTTGGCACCAAACTCGAGACTGTAGGTGACCTTGCCCTGGCGCAACTTGACGCTCCGGGCCAAAATCTTATCGGCGTTGGGGTCGCTGTTCGGATCACACAATTCGCACTCGCACGAAGAGAATCTGAAGCTGGCTTGGATGGAGCCATGAACATCCGCTTCTCGAAATTCGATCAGGTCCAAGGTCGTGAGAACAAGCACTGTCGAGGACACCCACGCTCCTCCAAATTTGAGTCCCTGCAGTCCACAGTCGTATGCATAGGCGACGATGGCGGCCTTGGTCATTCCCTGACTGGTGATGGCAGAGCGATTTGTGGTGGTCGGAGAAGACTTTTGGGTTTGTTTCTCGCTGTCGGGTGCATCGTTTCTGCTCTTGAAAGTCCTGATGAGCCTTGCGGCAAAGAGGATGACGGGTACCAGCGACGACACCACGATCACCAAGCATGACATCATCACTTGTCCGAGCGAAAACAAGTCCTGCGAGTTGACTTGATCCGAGAGGGCATAGATCATTGGAAGGCACAGGAGCATCGTCATGGAGACAAAATAGCTGCACATTCCGATGACTTTGGACTCTTGGAAGCGCTCGTGAGCACCGCGGGTGAGGTAGGCAAACACTACGCATCCGATGAGGATAAATCCGTTGAGGAGGTACAAGAGTATGGAAGGGGTCGTTATTGATCCCTTTTCAGTGGAGCACACCATGGCGTAGACGCTCCCTTCGATTGAAGGAGTTGGGTAGTCGATGCCGATCCACACGGCGCAGTAAATGACTTCCAGGACGACAATGATCCCCGTGGCCAGGATCAGCTTCCAGTCTGGGGTCTTGATCGTGCGGATGCGCTTGTATCCAAAGATGATGTAGATCCGAATCGACTTCATCAGCAACATGCTGATGTGTGGATGAGATACGATCAATTCACAGGTAACTGGAGCAAAAGTGCCTGGATGTACTCGGCGATGCGATCTTACCTGAAGACGGAGGAGAAGGCAATCACAGGCAGCAAGATCCGTCCTCCGCAAACGAGGGGGCTCGGATTGGCAGAGAAGAAGAGGGCGGCAACCTGTCCGATGACTGCGAGCGACGACGATCTGTTAGTGCGTTGAAGGTGCTTTAAGCCAATCGTGGGGCATGTGGGAATCGAGCAACGGTGCACTCAACTGCGCGATGGATGCACGACTTACGAGCGCCCATCATGATCACATGGCAGCAGCTTGGAGAGATGGCTTGGACGTCCGGTTTTTTCCTCCAGAGGAAAATGAGAATCCATATGCCAATGTTGATGAGGACAGCGATGGCCAGAAAAGCGATGACAACGATGTTGTACGAGTCGATCCCGCCAAAGAGCAACATGAACGGGGACGCCGGCTCAGAGCAATCCAGACGCAGGTTGTTATAGTATCCAACATTGCAGATGCACTGGGCTTGGCTAGACGACTGGAACGGCCCGTCAACGATGCAGTAGCCGTGTTTGCATGAATTGGAGCTGATGTAAGTAAGGTTGGTGTCAAAGACCGGATTGCACGGAGAGGCTGGATCAAAGAGCGGCTGTCCATTGTGCGTGACAAGCTTGAGGGCATCGTAGACGAACTGGCGTATATTGATGTCTCGGAAGTGTATAAAGTTGTAGCGGTGGAAGTATGTGCTCGCCGAAGGCTGCATCACGGGCTCGGCTGGAGCCACCTTCATAGCACAGCAAGTGCGGTGGTTGTGAAAGGGAATGTCAGCACATAGTATGCTCCGTCGTGCAAGCCGCAGTACAGGCTTCGACACGGGGTCTGAGGAAGGGATCCTGTCGCAGAACAACTCACCGTCTCTGTTCCGCCAAATATGATCCAGAACAGGAATCGCAGGGTTGCCTGGATCTCGGGGGCGGTGAGTCCATAGAGTTGCGAGTCTTGTCGCAGCATAAAGAGCGTGGGCTCCATAAACGGGTAGGCATTTGGCGTGGCCGAATCGATGTAGGCCGACTGAATGGCATTGCCAATGTCACTTGACAAATGGCGCAGAGCCGACATGTTGGATGCGACTGGAACCGAGAGAGCGGCCTTGAAAGAGATTGTGGCGTGGAGAGTACAATGTTGTGAGATGGGAGAGATGCGCTTGTGGGCGAGATACACTCCGAGAATGAATCTCGAATGTGCAAGAAACACCTTGGGGGTGCAGCGCTCATCCAATCTCCTCCAGCTCAGGCTGAAATCAAGGAAAGATAGTCTGACGCAACTGCATGCTAACTCACCGACATGCCTGTTACGGAAGGCTGCACAATCTCGCCGTTTTTGTTGATAATGCTGGCAAAAGCATAGAGATTGAATCCGGAGGGCAGTAGAGACGCCAGAGTTAGGTTGGCGAATGGGAAGGCGATGTATCCGATAGAGTTTGGAGTGACCTGGATCCCGTCGGACATGACGGTGTTGTCCTTTCCGTAAAGCGGAGGGTTGGCCGGCCCCCAGGTTGGAAGCGGGTAGCTGGATGGATACGACAGATTCAACGAGGGATCGATGCGGTTGAGTGCGTAGAGGAAATTGACCGTCATCCCGACAGTGCCGGCATTCACGATGGTTTGGACCCGAGCCGTGATGGTGGTCAGGGCTGGGTTATTCTGGACGAGCCTAGGGTCGTTCCAGTAGGCGATCTTGCCAGAGAATATATCCGCAAGGTTCTGTCGGGTGAGCGTGAGGTTGGTGACGTTGAGATGGTACACGATCGCTATGCAGCTGAAGAGTCCGAAGCGAATGACGCAGCCGGAATCGAACGCATCGCCACAAGACATGCCACAATGGCATGAACAACCGAGGTGAGACAATATAAAATGGCCGCGAGTTAGCCAGAGCTACCAACGGAGGTGCTGAGGCGGTTATGGGGGGAGGGTGTGTTGACCCTGGGCGATGTCTGAGGGCAATATCAGCACAGGTGCAAGTAGCCCCGCATACACAATGTACTGCACGCCTAGATTCAAGCTGGCTCACCTCATGATTGCCGGAACAGGAACAAAGTTGCCCGAGGTGTTCCCAGGGCCAGTGTACGAGACATTGGACGGAACATAGTCTGAGGAGGCCCATGTCAAGTTGGAGTTGCTGGCGATGAGCGCAGCGCGCCCAGCGCCAGTCCCGACATCGCTATAGGAATAGTCCCACAGAGGATCATAGACCGAATAGATGGATGCCAGTTGCTGAAAGAGCGAAAACGGGGGATCGGGACCAGCGCCATCGAGTATGAGCTTTGTCTGCTGGCCAGCGGCGCCTGAAGGGATCAGAATAGACATGGGCAGTGTGATTCTTCGTGCATGAGGGGCTTCAGGGACAGCACAAGCAACGAGCACTCGAGTATAGTGCATGGCGATGTCCGCTACAATAGATATCTACCTGAGCATCCGAGCGCAATGGTTAGCACAAAGCACCACCACATAATGATTCGCGTTCGAGATGGAATGCAATTGGCATGAGGGAATGAAGCCGAGAACAGCATTGAGCAACGGCTGGCGGATGGGCCAGAGCGATGGATGAGGGATGATATGCTGCGAGCGATCTGGCACGAATGTCCTGAAGCGACCTTGGGCCATATCAGTTGGTGGGGTCTGTGGGACGAGTCCCTGTGGTTCATTTATAGGGCGGGTCGACGGAGATGCTCCAAATGCTCCGACTGGAGATCTTGATGAATGGCGGGCGGGTGCTCGCCTTCGTGAGGGGAAGGTGGTGCCCTCGTATCAATCATGCTTCGATGACCCCGGACTGGCTGAGCTGGACAGCTTGGACTGACGGGCTGGGATCACATCTCTGGACCCTGAAACTGCTTGGTGCCGATCGAGGAGTCTCCGGATTCAGCGATGATTGGAGTTGACGCCATGTCAGCCTTCCGCGAACATTGTTGTTGTGGCGAGTGACGACCGCTGATCGCCGGTGGGATGACGATAGCTGCTGATTCTTGATGGGAAGTGCATCCCTAGCAAACGGCGAGTGAGTTGAACAAGACACGGGTCGATGTCTCGGCCAGCATTTTGACAACGATGTGTCATGGACTCGGACAGAATGATGCTCCGACAAACCAAACTAGATCTCTCTGATTGTCCTGGGATCAGCACGCCAAGTCTTGCTCGATAAGACTTTGCCATAGAGAGAGCCGTAGTGGCCAACACGATAGATGATGCGTGCCAGCCAGGACGGCCCAAAGAATCAGGAGTGCTGGCGTCGCCCAGATTGTGGCCCTCGGTGTGCCAGAGAACGATGCCACAGCCACTTGCACAATCCAATCAGACCAGCGAGAGGCCATGACAACACTGTTGGCCTCGACAGCCTCGAACGTCATCAGCGGATGGCTTGGTTTGCCAGGCATCAAGTCGACAGGAGCAGTCCACCGGGCCAGAAGCCGCAGATCACTGGCCCTCGCGAGGAGTTGGCCTCCCTCGACGCATGCAACAGGATGGGACGATGCCTGACGACGGGTGGGTGGATTCTCAATCCTGGGTGGCGACAGAGCAATCGACCACAGCCATCGATGCTGCTTCAACCAGTTTCCTGGCAGCTTGCCAAGGACGATCAAGTTCGTGGGTCGATAGCAGCGCAGCCGGTCGTGGCAGCCACGGAGGCCTGGCAGATTGTGATCTGGTCATGTCCCTCTTCATCTCGGCATCCAGGTTGCGATGAAGAGGGACAGGACCATGCTGACCACTCGAATGGGTTGTTCCATGGGATATATGCTGCGCGGCCTCACGGGGTCTGGAGCGGACATGCTTGTGCGCCTCGAGGTGTTCATGCGCACCGCACATGCATCGACCTAACCAATAAGCCTAAACCTCAAATTTGACTGGCCAGCGCCACCGCACTGGCCTGGTTAGATTCCAAGAACGAAAGCCAGACTGCGTGTGGGGTCAGCACGATCCGGAATCATCGCATGACCGGCAGTCCAGACTGTCTGCAGCCCAAAGTCGTGGACAGGTCAGCCGACACGAACGATATCGCAGGGATCTGGCTTCGAGCATGGTCATGGAGCAGGTCCTTGGGCAGGAGTATAAAAGGCCCCCATCGGTCGGTCGGCAGCACAGCACCACCCAACCTTGCCTCCGTCTCAAGATCTACTTCAAGATGAGATTTCTCAGCATTGCCTTGGCTGCCGTTGCCTCCGTTGCCCTGGTGGTAGGTCATGAGCACATCGTTGACCCTGCCGCCCCAGTCGACATCGTGCCAATGTCTGCTGAGATGGTTCGTTGGCTGTCCAGTTTCATTGAAATTCGCCGCTTTGAAACCAAATATATGGGGTACTGAATACTAATTCGACTGCTATTTGTTGCAGAATGCCAACTGCGTTGGCGGCAACGCCTGTATCTCGGACTGCTACATCTCGTGTGGATGGCAGGGTGCGGCATCGTCTCCCGCTGTTCAGATGCGCTGCCAGAACTGCATCTGGACCAACTGCGGCACTTGCACCACGAACGCCCCGGCTCCTCCTCCTCCCTCCCCTTCTCCTCCGCCTCCTCCTCCTCTGCGCCAATGCATCGGTGGGAACGCCAATGCCTGCATGGACGATTGTTATATTAGCTGTGGATGGCAGGGAGCCTCGTCCTCTACTGCGGTCCAGCTCCGATGCCAGGCATGCATCTCGAGCAGCTGCAACGGATGCTAAGACCAGAGATAATGCCTGGGTCGTTGCTCAACAAAGTGAGAGCATTCTCGGCGACCAGACACTTGGCATCGCTGGAAGAAATAGTGTTAGTTGAGGGCCTGGTCTTATGTGGTGTCATTCTATGTGCTTGTTTGGCCTAATCCGGCATCCGAATACATATGGAACATATGGAGAAGGACAGCACTCGTTTTCTCTGGCATCGGAAGCCTCGGGATGGCACTCCTGTCGTTGTTGGAAATCCAGCAGTTTGGTTGGCTTGGGACACTGTCTTGGTCCATTTCCTGTGGCGACGATCGACTGGAACTGATGCGTATCCCTTCCTCTGTTTCCAGGAGGCATTTCCAAGGGCAATCACAATGTCGGTCTCCCTTGGCACCCGGCCAATGCCTCACTTGCACATCTCGTGGACATTGCGCTGTTGCTTGCTATAGAGATCGAGTCGCTTGAATCACTGTCGCATGGGTGGCGCCTTCCGCTTGCGGGGAGCCAACTGTGCGAGGAAGCGTCCTTGATTCAGATCCAGAAATGAATCATGCAAGGGATCTGTTTGGAGGTCGCTGCTCTGGACTTGTGCCAGCGATGGATGGGGCGTATTCAGGTCGCAGATAATGGGGCATTCCAAAATCAAGGCAGATGACCCTTATGATCGCCTTATTTCATGTTTCTTTCTTTATTTCTCATATTCTATGTTATTGCTATTGATTCCGTGTTTGACAGAAACAAGCGACGGAGCATCAAAGAGACGCTGGATCCAACCAATCCAGGCGGCTGGTTGGATCGGGTGACTCACCATGACTCACGGTCATGTTCCCAATATTCGGCCTGCGTTCCAAAATCCGCCGATGGTCTTCATCACGGACACCATCATGTATCCGTGTCCCGCCAACTCGACCATCTGGTTCGTCGACGACCAGGGTTTCGTCGTCGTCGACCAGTGCTTCGAACACAGGTGGGTCTGTGTACTATGCGACCAGGCGATGCGTCTCCCAGCCGCTCGCTAAACTCCTTCAACCTATCCTCGCTGATGGCTGTTGACTGCGACCCTGCCACGCAGCTTTACCGTCGGCATCCTCCCGCTGGCCCTGATCGTCGCTGCTGTCCTCTGGGCCGCCAAGGACATTGTCCATCCCGCCGCCTCCTCGGACGGCTCCGACACCGCCCTCGTCAACAGCGAAGATGGATCCACCCGCAATCGCTACGGCACCATCCCTGCCGCCGACCAGCCTGCTCCTCCCACCGTCGTCGCCCAGAATCCGGCCCTCAAGTGGACCTGTCTGGCTATCCTCGTCCTCGAGCTGGCTGTCTCTGTCGCTGCCTCGTTCCAGGACCTGAGCCAGTCTGGTTCTGGCTCCTTCGTCTTCTTTGGCTCGGCTGCCTGGGCTCTTGCATGGGTAAGCCATCGCAGCAGCATTGCTCGTCTCCTCTCACTCTCTCGCCGGATGCCATGCTCAAGCCCTCGCCGGCATCGTGCTCTCCCACATCGACTGCATCATACTCACACCGCCCGCTCATCCCGCCAGGCCATCGCAACCATCGTCTTTGCCGCCTCGACCGGTCCCGTCCCGGCCAGCATCCGCCCCAAGCTGAGCAGCCCCATCCAGCCCTTTGCCCTCGGCTGTGCCGTCCTCAAGGCTCTCCAGCTCCACAACACCCTGCTCAGCAACAGCGGCGATGCCGTCGCCTCGATCGTGCTTGCTGTTGTCCTGAGCACCATCCTGTTTGTGGCCAACTTTGCTCTGCGTCTGAGTCTGCGCGAGCAGGTCGAATCGCTGCACATTGTGAAGCTCAAGGGCCCCAAGAACACCGAGGTGAGTGCAGATCCAATGTATCGAACGAGCGCACGAACAGCGACGCTTCTCTGGCACACATGATGATTCCATGCAACCGCCTTGGCATCGCTGGGTACGGCTATTGCCTCGCTTGTTGCATCGATGGTGCAATCGCAGGACTGACTACATGTTCTGCTACTCCCACACATGTGCGTGCTGTTGGCATTCCCATTTGCACCCACAGATGCTCCCTGCCCCCGAGCCCGAGTCCACCTGGTTCGAGAACCTGTTCTTTGTCTGGATGGACGGCCCTCTCAGCCGCGGCTACAAGACCCCCCTGACCAAGAATGACCTCTTTGACCTGCTCGAGAGCGACAAGTCGGCCGAAGCCTGCCGTGTCTACCGCGAGCAGTACAAGCACCAGTACAAAGGCCTCAACATGCGTCTCTTCATGATGGAGCTTCATCCCCTCATCATCCAGATCTTGCTTGGCTTTGCGGTTTCCTTTCTTACCTTCGCTGCTCCACTCTGCCTCTACCAAATCATGAGCTACATCCAGAACCCGAACGGCCGCCCCGTTACCGTTGGTTTCTTCTGGGTGTTCATGTCGTTGGTCTTTGGACTCATGTCCACAATTGTGGACGGACAGGTGAGTCGAGGGCCTAAAAGTCATCATGGTGCTTGGTGCGAGTGCTACTCTGCTGACTCAAGCCGTTGCGGCGACCCGGATGCTTCGGAAATGCCACGTCGTGACATGTAGCAGAGTGCGCTATCCAAGAAAGCGCCTTTGTCGTGTTCACATCAAGTCGCATGAGTTCTAACTATGAGTCTAACGCTCCAAACCTGCCAACAGATGTTCAACATGACCAACAATGCCAGCTACCGCATGCGTGCTGTCCTGATCAACGAAATCTTCCAGAAATCTCTCCGCCGCGTCTCTGCCAAGGGCAAATCCAAGAAGGACGAGGACCAGTCGACGGGCAAGCTCGTCTCGCTCATGTCCATGGACACCGAGAAGCTGGCCATGGCAAGCTCATCTTCAATTCTGGTCACCTCAACTTTGATCGAGATCGTTATTGCCGTCGTCGCTTTGTTCAGCTTCCTGGGTTGGTCGGCTTCGATCGGTCTCTCGATCATGGTCGTCAGCATTCCCCTCACCAGCATCATCACCACGAGACTCAACAATGCTTACAAAGCACTCATGGAGAAGGCCGACAAACGCAACACTCGGACCCTCGAGGCTCTGCAGGCCATCCGCATCATCAAGTTCTTTGCCTGGGAGCCGCAGTTCCTCAAGCGCATCGACGAAGCCCGCAACGCTGAGCTCAACAATCTGATCTCTTACTTCATGACCTTGGGCCTCAGTGTCATGCTCTGGTCGTTTGTGCCCGTGATTGTTGCGGTTGTTACCTTCCTGAGCTACACCCTGATCGCTGGCCACGACATGGATGGTAAGTGATGCGCTCGCACCACCCATGGCCTCGGATGTCTGGTACATGTTGCTCGGAGCATCTCCAATCGACTCGAAACCGATTGAGTGAATATGTCTCAGCCTCCCACGCAATCTCCAGTCGCTGATGTGTGCTGACCGCGCTGATGTCTCACTTTCGACTTGTGCATGTCTCCCATCCAGCCACCACGGCATTCACTTGCCTCAGTCTGTTCAACGCTCTCAAGTTCCCTCTGACAGTTTTCCCCGACACACTTTCGGAGGCAAGTGCTCCTCGCATGGCATCGTTCCTGCCTGTTCGCTTGTCGCCATCCTCTTACCCACAGGACTCCCGCTGACACCCGTCTCCCTTCGCAGTTCTTCCAAATCTATGTCTCATCAGACCGTATCGAAAAGTTCCTGAACGAGCCCGAGCTCCAAAAGTTCTCCGACGACCTGCCCGTTTCTCACCCCACCGGCAACACCGAGCCCTGGACCGACCCTGTTGCCGTCGAGTTTGTCGATGCCTGGTTCGAGTGGCACCAGGCCACTGCCGCTCCCGACAGCAAGTCGCCCCAGCTCCCCTGGCACAAGAGACTCGCCAACCTGTTCAAGAAGCAGTCGCAGCAGACCTCCGAGACCACGCCGCTCCTCGGCTCGGAGCAGCCGGCTTCTGGTGCGGACGACTCGTCCGAGCCCAAGTTTACCCTGCGCGGCCTCAAGATCAGCTTCCCTCTCGGCAAGCTCAGCACCATCTGCGGCTCCACCGGCTCCGGCAAGTCCTCGATCATCCATGCCCTCCTCGGCGAAATGAAGTCGCTCCAGGGCAGCGCCAACCTGACCCGTCTCACTCGCAGCCACCGCTCCAAGGGCGGCATCGCCTTTGTCGCCCAGACCGCCTGGCTCGCCAACGCCACGATCCGGGACAACATCCTGTTCGGCGAGCCCTACGACCAGCTCCGATACGCCCGCGTGATCGAAGCCTGCGCCCTGTCCAAAGACCTTGCCTCCTTCGAGTCCGGCGACCTGACCGAGATCGGCGAGAAGGGCATCAACCTGTCCGGCGGCCAGAAGCAGCGAGTCTCGCTCGCCCGCGCCGCGTACTCCCGGGCCCACTACATCCTGCTGGACGATCCGCTCTCAGCCGTCGATGCGCCCACAGCCAAGCATCTCTTTGACAAGTGCATCACGGGCCTGCTCAAGGACCGCACCCGCATCCTCGTCACCCACGCCACCAGTCTGGCCCTTCCCGCCACCGACTACCTCGTCGTCATCAACCAGGGCCAGATCCTCGACCATGGCTCGGTCGCCGAGGTCTCCCAGAACCGCGAGGTCGAGACCATCATCGCCAAGGAGAACCTCGAGGCAGTCTCGCTCCAGCCCGAGTCCGACCCCGATGCTGGTGAGCTCGACGTCGACCTCACCGACGAGGAGCTCCTGAGCCGCAACTACTCCAACGGCAAGACGCCCGAAGACGCCAAGAAGCTCATCGATGCCGAGGCTTCCAGAACCGGCGCAGTCCAGGGCAGCGTCTACTACTTCTATCTGACTGCGGCAGGCGGCTTTGGTGTCATCGTCGCCTACCTCGGTATAATTCTTGTGCAGCGATCGGCCCAAGTGCTGGCCGACTACTGGCTCAAGGTCTGGGCCGATGCCTACAACCATGCCAACGAGCTCAACACGATGTTTGCCGTGACGCTCTCGGCCCCGCTGTCCCTCAGCTTCCTCAACCCAGTCTCAGGCAACGACAGCAACACCCTTGTCGATGGATCGTCCGGCCAGTCCGTCAATGTTGCCTACTATGTCCTCATGTACGGCCTCATCAATTCGTGCGTCCTCTTTCTCATCATCACCAACTTTGCCTATCGCAGCTGGGTTGGCTACAGGGCTGCCAAGAAGCTGCACGACCAGCTCATCACCCGCATCATGTATGCGCCGGTGCGCTGGTTCGATGTCACCCCGCTCGGCCGCATCACCAACCGCCTCTCCAAGGACATTGGAACCATCGACCGTAACCTGATCAACACATGCGCAACGTTTTTCCTTATCCTGGCGAGCGCCACCACCACCCTCATCGTCATCGGCACCGTGACACCGATCTTCCTCGCCGTGATTCCCTTTGTTGCCTACATCTACTACAGGATTGCAATCTACTACCTGGCTTCAAGTCGCGAGCTCAAGCGTATCCACAGTATTAGTCGCAGCCCCATCTACAGCACCTTCAGCGAGTGTCTCGTTGGCGTGTCGACCATCCGCGCCTATGGACACGAGGCCCGATTCATCGAGGACAACATGATCAAGGTCGACACCAGCAACCGAGCCCATCGCATGCTCGCCCTTTCGAATCGCTGGCTGTCCACTCGACTGTCGATAATCACCTCGCTGATCACCTTCTCTGCCGGCATCGCCATCATCTGGTCCAAGGACCTGATCGGTGTGGGCCTTGCCGGTCTCAGCTTGACCTGGGCAGCCACCATTGCAGATAACTTGCTCTGGATTGTTCGTGTCCACTCACAGATGGAGCTGGTAAGTGCCAGTGCTGGAATGCGACTGATCGGGCAGTGGAGTCGATGCTCACATTGTCGCTGTGTTATTCGATGCGGCTGTCGCTGTGACGGTTCGGGTGACTCACTTCGTCTCGCCTCACTCCCTTCGCTCTGTCTCACCATCGACAGAACATGAACTCGGTCGAGCGTGTGCACGAATACCTCGAGATTGACCAGGAAGCCCCCGCCGTCATCGAGACATCGCGTCCTCCTCCCGGCTGGCCTGCCAAGGGCCACGTCCAGTTCAACGACGTTGTCGTCCGCTATGCCCCCGACCTGGATCCCGTCCTCCGCGGGGTGTCCTGCGAGTTCAAGGGCCGCAGCCAAGGTCGGCGTCGTGGGACGGACCGGCGCGGGCAAGTCCACGCTCACCCTGGCGCTGTTCCGCATCATGGAGCTCTCCGGCGGCAGCATTGTCATTGACGGCGTCGACATCTCCAAGATTGGGCTGCGCGACCTCCGCCAGAAGCTCACGATCATCCCGCAGGATCCCGTTCTGTTCACGGGCGACATCCGCAGCAACCTCGATCCCTTTGGCGAGCACTCGGACGACCGACTCTGGTCGATCCTGGAGCGCGTGCGGCTCCTGAACACTCTGCAGGCCAAGCTGGACGGCAGTTCGTCGAGCGACAACCTGCCCGCGCAGACATCCGAGATCCAAGGCCAGACCCAAGTCCAGGGCCAGAACACCCGTGCCGCCGCCGAGGCGTCCGGGTTCTCCCTCGACACCTCTGTCTCCGAGGGCGGGTCCAACTTTAGCCAGGGCCAGCGCCAGCTGCTGTGCCTGGCCCGAGCGCTGCTCAAGGAGTCGGCCATCACCGTGCTGGACGAAGCCACGGCCTCGGTCGACAACGAGACCGACGCCTTCATCCAGGAGACGATCCGCGGATCCGAGTTTGCCAACTCGACGGTGGTGTGCATCGCCCACCGCCTCCGCACGATTGCCGACTACGACTCGGTGCTGGTCCTCAGCCACGGAGAGGTGGCCGAGTTTGGCACGCCCTTTGAGCTGATGCAGCGCGAGGACGGAGTCTTCCGCAAGATGTGCCAGGACTCGGGCGAGTTTGAAGAGCTCGAGAAGATGGCCCGAGCCAGGGATCAAGCCAAGAAGGCCCTCTGAGCCCGCCCTCATCCCGGCCAGTGTGCTGGTCAACAACAATCCGAGCGGGTGCCCAGCTGCTGTGATTTGCGATTTCTGTTTTGTTATTGTGTTGGGATACCGGACTGGTTGGAGCACTGTGCCTATTGGACACCGATGTGCTTGTGTGGTTGACTGCTTGTGAGTGATTGGATGTTTCAGTGTGCCGTTCTGGTGGAATGGGGTGGTTTTTGGTAGATTCGATCGCTCGACTGAGAGCTCTGTCAAATGAGAGTCTTTGTGACATCTATGATATTTCTTATGTTCATTCAAATCAGCATGCCCCATGAATGATAATAAACAACCGACTTGGCGACGACATCCCAGATTGTTTCGTGGATGTGTGCCTGAGAGTCCCCAAACGACCCGGCACCGCAATCGCACTCACGCTGTCGCTAATCGAGTGAGATCGAATGGTGCAAGTGTCGCTCGTTCAAAGTATCGGCAATCACAGCCATCGGAATGATGCTGGATTGCAGCTAGGCTGGGACGAGACATCCTGGACCTGGATCGATGGGCTGCTTGCTCTGGCCATCCAGAGAACACTCTTCAAACCATGAACGGGACACCGGAACCCGACAATATCGAGTTGATTCCATCGATACCACAATATCGGCCATGGGAGGGATGGCTTCTGTTCCTGGGGTCGAGGATGTGCTGACTCGTGCAGCATTGCGACACAATTGGACTCGAGAAACAGACCCAAGACACATTGGCCAGGAACAGGATGCAGATGATGCCTTCCAGGATGTGAGTTGGAGGATGGAGTGATGGAATGTGTGGGAATGATGGAGTGATGGGATGTGTGGGAATGAAGATGAGCACAAGCAATCGATCCATGGATCCAACCATGTTCCTGGCTTGGTGGCTGTGCCACTCTCATTCCATTCCACCCATCTCGTCTCGTCTCGTCTCATCTCATATCATCTCCTCAGCATCATCATTGAACTCTCATCACATCCCACTCAATCTACACATCGTGCATCATGGCTGCCAGTGTCCATCATTCAGCCAACATGGCTCGACCGGCCATCAACGAGCACATCCCAGATATATTCACCATCATTTGTTGCAACGACGGCTTCCAACTCGCCCTCGACCTCAGCACCATCAAGACTCTCCTCCGAGTGTGCAAGCGGGCCCGGCCTCTCCTGAGCTCCAAGGTGCCTCACTTCCACCGTTGGTGTCAGAAGGCAGGACTGTGTCGTCCGGATGGACAGATGCGGATCGGTCTCACACCCAGCGACAAAATCGCCCTCTCGCTGTACTGCGATGATCAAGCCACAACTGACCGATCCTGGCTCGAAGATCAAGCCGATAAGGGCAATGCTGCTGCCTCGTATCTCCTGGCTCGGATGTTGCAATCTGGTATCGACTCGGAAGCAAAAGATGACAGTCAGACTGGCGATGACGATGTCGATGACGGTGAGACTGACGATGACGATGAGCCTATAAAGAATGCCAAGAACCAGCAGATATTCCAACATCTGATGAAGGCTGCTGAAGGCCAACATCCAATGGCGCAGTCCCACCTCGCCCAGTGTTATCGCAACGGAACTGGAGTCGAACAAGATCACACCAAGGCCACCGGGCTGTATCGCAATCTTGCCGAACGTGGGATCCTGCAAGCCCAAATTGTCTTTGGCGGTTGCTACGAGGTTGGCGAAGGTGTTGATCAAGACTACGATGCAGCCATCGAGTGGTATTCCAAGGCCGCGGATCAAGGCAGCGAAGATGGTCGGTTCCACATCGTGTTCCTCCGTGGATGGCGCTCGTTCATCGGCCATGGTGTCGAACAGAGCGACGCCGACGCCTTAAACCACTGGCATGAAGTCAGCACCCAGTCCACCAACCCAGTCATCAAGCCCATCGCCACCCACATGGTCGGCTGGATGCACTATCTCGGCCGGGGCACTGTGCGAGACGAGCAGAAGGGCGTCAAGATCATTCGAGTGAACCAATCGAATGGTCTCATTTTTGGTGAAAATGAGTGTTTGGCATCGATTTGGAACTACTTCGGGTCCGACTCACCTACATCTCGCAAGTTCTATGAGCTGTGCCGGCTCGGATCTGAGCGGGACTGGCTGTGCAAACACCTGATGGCCATTTGCCTCATAAATGGATTCGGTACCCCGACGAACCAGACCAAGGCAGCGGACATTTTTGAGCAGCTCGCCAACGACGGCCACAGTGACAGTCAGCTGTGGATTGGAATGTGTTTCTATCGTGAATGGGGAGTATCGGAAGACCACAGGAAGGCATTCGAGTGGTTCACCAAGTCGGCCAACCAAGACAACCCATATGGGCAGTGGTGGGTAGGTGTGTGCTACTTGAATGGATATGGAGTCACCAAGGACCACGCCAAGGCAGCCAAGTGGTCTCGCATCTCGGCCGAACAAGGCAATCGGTACGGACAAGATTATCTCGGCAACTGCTACGAGTTTGGTTTGGGTGTCCCCGAGGACATCGACACCGCCGTCTTCTGGTATCGCAAGTCCGCCGACCAGGGCCACAGAGATGCCATCGACAGACTCGAGTACCTCGGGGAGCGGCCTTGATCCCCGATTCCCTTTCGATTTCCTCTCAAACCACCATATTTCGATACTGAACATGCAAGCCATAGGACAAACCGCACCGCCCACACCCATCCTCGAGATCATGGGTCCAAAGTGGACTTGACAAGTGGTCCCGATAGAGCGAGAGTAGTTGAGAGATATTGCTTTTGGCATTCAATAAATCAATATACAAAATACTGCTGTCCCATAACTAGAGCAGTGTGAAGGCCAATCGTGCTGGTCAGCAGTCTATGAGCGAGTCCGACCAGCGAGTTGTCCACCAGCAAACATTCCACCGTCTGGAAACACGGTTCTGCTTGGTTGGATGCCTTCACAGTGGCCTCGGAGTCGACCGGATCCCACCACGGCTGAGGAATTGCATGGAAGTCTTGCTGAGTATGAAATTGCACAGACAAAAGTCTGCCTTGGTCGCTGGTTTGAAGTCAGAGAAGGTGTCGGGCGACATTCAAGCATCAGCTTGGACAAGTCGCTGTGATATGGTTCCACACTTCCGAGCCGACTCTCACTTTTGTATACACTGTTCTCGCAGTCCTGGAGTCCTTTGCTTCTCGCGAGTCAGTCATTGCTTCACAGTTCAGCTCATTCTTGTTCGCGCCCCATTCTTGATTGCGATTGCTCGAAACTCTGTCGATTTGTCGGTGGCATTCAATACACCACTTTCAAGTGAATGCGAGTGCGGTCCCGGCTGCTGTTGAGTGGCCAATACAGGCTGTGTTCGCTGGGCATTCAGGACAGCGAAAGCAGAAATGGCTGAGCGATGGGATTGTTGATACATTGGTGGCAGGCACGTATTCAGAATCCGGACGATTCTGCTGCCGGAGAAGGGTACCGCATGTTCTGTTTCGCATCATACTGAATTGAAAATGACAAGCGCCTGCACATCGAGTCAAATCCAAAGCCAAGTCGATGAGGACTGTGTTCGCAGTGCGGTGTGTGATCCATTACTAGTGGCCCCAAGAGAGGAGTGCGTCAAATCTGCGGAAACCCGGCGAGGGATCTTTGTAAGGCTATAGTGCTTCCAGCACTATCCACAAGGAGAGTACTTCAGAGCCCCATTGCCTGCTCCTTGCTGAGGGTCTCGAGGGCCAGTCCATATTCGATCATGGGTCGGATGAGTCTCTTGAAGATGCTCGCCACCGTCTTCGACAAGCACTGATCCCGGCGCATTCCATGCTTTACCAGCTTGTCGAGGATGCCATTGGACTTGTGGGCGAGATGCTGGATCTGATGTCCAGTCGGAAAAGTGGATATCGACTATGGCGGGTGGAATTGGATAATTACGCTCTCTGAACTCCTGAATAGTGGAGATCGACGGAAACAACCACAATGGACGTCTCGGTACTGGAGAGGATAGGTCGACTTGCTGCCTGCATTCAAAGGTCTCAAATGGCGCTGTTGGACGGGATGACACTGAGTATCTACTCATCAGTGGTTGCAGAGCCAGGATCGATGCCGAGTGTCGAGTTGTCGTTGTCGATTCATTCGATGTTTCTCTCGGTCGATCAACATCAGCGATTCATATGGGACAGCACTATTCGTATATTGTACGAATTGAATGTAATGAACGTCAAATACAACATCATTACTTTGTGTGTTGGTGAGGTGGTTTCCTCGATTTATTGGATGTGATCTCCTAAATTTCATATGGATGATGAATCAAAGCGTCATCGGCCAAACCTGATATCAAGGCCATCCTCCCAGAGACTTGAGTTTGTCGATGGTATATTCAAAACCCTGGTTGGCGGACTTGCGATACCAGAAGACGGCACTGTCGATGTCCTGCGGGACACCACGGCCATATTGGTAGCAATAGCCGAGATCACCTTGTGCGTATCGATTGCCCAGTTCAGCCGACTTGCGATTCCATTCGACTGCCTTGGAGTAGTCACGGATGACTCCCCATTCATTCAAGTAGCACGAACCAACCATCCACTGTCCGTATGAGTTGCCTTGGTCGGCGGACTTGCTGAACCACTCGAATGCCTTCGGCTCGTCCATCGATACTCCCTTGTCGCATCGATAGCAATCTCCAATCCACAACTGACTGTCGCTGTGGCCTTCGTTTGCGAGTTGCTCAAAGATGCCAGCGGCTTTTTCCCAGTCTGGGGTGGTTCCGAATCCATTGACCAGACATACGGCCATGAGATGCCTGCACAACCAGTCCCGGTCCGATCCCAGCTGGCAAACCTGAAATAGCTTGCGTGCGGCGGATGAGTCGGAGCTGATGGACTCCCAACCCGCTAACAGACATTCGTCTTCTCCGAAAGGGAACTCATTCGATCTGTTCTCTCGGATGATCTTGATTCCCTTCTGCTTGTCCTGCTGGGTACCCCGGCCGAGATAGTGCATCCAGCCAACCATGTGGGTGGCGATGGGTTTGATGACTGGATCGGTAGATTGGGTGCTGACTTCCTGCCAGCGATTGAAGGCATCGACATCGCTCTGTTCGACACCATGGCCGATGAACGAGAACCATCCTCGGAGGAATACGATGTGGAGGCGGCCGTCTTCACTGCTCTGGTCCGCAGCCTTGGAATACCATTCGATGGCTGCATTGAAGTCTTGATCGACACCTTCGCCGTTCTCATAACTTTGACCAAGGGAGATTTGGGCCTGAGGGATCCCCCGTTCTGCAAGGCTGAGGTATAGCTCGACAGCCTTGGCTGGGGATTGGTTGAATCCATTGCCGTCATGATAACCTTTAGCCAGGTGGAACTGTGCCATCGGATGTTGGGCTTCGGCGGCGTTCTCCAAATGGTGGAAGATTTGCTGCTTGGTGGCTTCCTTCTCGGACCATTTCACTTGGTCTTGGTCGAGATCGAGTTGGAGGATCTTTGCCATGATATAGGAGGCGGCAGCAGTGCCTTGTTCAGCTTGATCTTCGAGCCAGGATCGATCGGCTGTCTCTTGATCATCGCAGTGCAGGGAGAGTGCAACCTGGTCACTGGGTGTGAGGCCGATCCGCATCTGTCCATCTGGACGACAGAATCCAGCCTTCTGGCACCAGGTGAGGAAGCGAGGCACCTTGGAGCTCAGGAGAGACTGGGCTCGTTTGCACACTCGGAGCAGGGCCTTGATGGTGCTGTGGTCGAAGGCAAGCTGGAAGCTGTCGTTACAGCACACGATGGTGAAGATGTCTGGGTTGTGTTCGAGTGAGAGCTGGGTGATATCGGGCATCGACGAGGTTGGTTTGGATTCATCTTGAGCTTGGTGGGCGGGAGATGCTGCTGTGTTTGGAGCAGGCTCGTTCATGCTTGCCATGTTGACGGAGACAGGAGGGAGGCAAGTGGGTGATGGCGATGGACAGGAGACAGAGAGGCAGGTTGTGGCGAAGCAAGCCAGACCCTGGCAGGCCATGCCCTGGCCATCCAACACAAACACACAAGCCTGGCTCGATCCGTTGGTTTGTTGGCTGGACTCGGTGTTACTCACTGCACTGCCACATGTACTGCCACATGTATTCATCGTGGAATCAGAAACGAACTCGAGCCTTCCTATTCACAGATCAGAGTCGACCAGCCTCGGTCATGAAATGCAGGTATGGACTGAGATTTGGTGAGAGTGTGAGAACGATCGACCCGAGGACCAACAATACTGGCCACATCACAACCAGGCACACATGAGATGATTGGGTAGAATTGCGTCGTTCATTGGCGGGATGGAAGGCACAGATGTCAGTCGGGTTGTGAGGCGCGGGAGTGAGAGCATGGTACAAGTATGAAGAGAGGAGTGCAATGGAGTCAATGAGAGACAAGGACCATTGGAAAGAGAGTGTATTTGCAGATTTCCCATAATCTCTGCTGCTGTTCCATGAATACAATGTCGAGGGCAATGGGCCGAGAAGCATGAAAGGTGAGCAGGCCTCGGAAGTCATGGTAGGATTCTTGATGAGGGGCAAAGGGAACTAGGGATGTGGGGAGGTGAGGCTCGCTTATATACTCTCGGTAGTGATGTGGTTGGTAAGAACGAAATGGGGCGATTCCCGATCCCACAGCCCAGAGTCGAATGGGATGGCTTGTGCATGCACCACATCGTGCCCATTCGAAGATGTCGTCTCGACAGCAACCTATCACTTGATCACGGTGAGCACGTCGGGCTGTTATGATGTGGAATGCCATTCTGGAAGATGGTGACTGCTTGTTCGGGCTGCCCCAATCATTTGTGTGAACCTTGTGTTCGTTGGGCTGCCATCCACGCGGTGTGGCTTGACACTGCGCATGTGGCTGCGTGACCATTGCGCGCCTGGCTTCGTGTTACTCTGTCGGATCATGTGCCATGCTTCGCCACCGAGCCAGAATAAAAGGGGCGAGGCTGCGGAATGGAAGGCTTGTTCCTGGGAGACTTTCCCGCTTGATCGCCAGCCTTCCACAATCATGCCAATCCTCGAAATCACTATAATTGCCAGTGAAATCACTGCACTCGCCCACCATTCCGATCGCTCCCTCCAAGGCCTCGTCCAAGTTGTCTTGGCGCTCTTCACCGATGTCCAGCAGGCGGACGAGAGCCAAAAGTCGTGGGGCGTCCTGGCCCGTCGTTCCCGCGACATTTTGATCGCTCTCTCGCAGTCTCGGACCGATGCGCCTGGATTCTCCTCGCAAGCGGACAGGCTTACTGCCTTCTTCAATGCCATCCAGGAATACTACACCAACGAGGTCCAGGCCCTCCACAAAGTCGAGCGGGTCTTCAGGGCCAACAAGATCCGCCGCCGAATCGAGCAGTTCTGTCGAGAGCTCAGTGTCCTCTGGCAGGGTGTGAAGCTGGCCCTCAACATCAACAGCAACGACATGCTCAACGAAGCTGACCTCCGCCAAGCTGTCCAGCACGACGAAGCCCAGAACCAGGCCCTCATCGCCCAAATCACCACCCTCCTCCAGCAGAACAATACCGCCGTCTTGGACCAAGTGGACATTCGTCTGAACCAGCAGGAGTGGAAAATCCGCCAAGCCACCGACGCCATCCAGAACCTCCTTCAGGAAGGCGACGTCACCCAACGAGTTGTCGAAAAGGCTGTCGCTCCGCTCCTCCACATGCTGCAGAACCAGTCCTCGGTCTCTCGCTCCATGAAGCACGAGCTATGGCGCATCCCCGCCGGCTCCATCACGAACCGCTCCCTTGAACCGATCGCCCGCGGCGGCTTTGGCGAGGTGTTCACCGCAACCTACTATGGCTCGGATGTTGCCGTCAAGCAGCTCCTGACCAGCTACCACGAGACTGAGATTGCTCAGTTTCGCCGTGAAATCGAAGTCTGGTACAAGCTGAGCCACTCCAACGTCCTTCCGCTCCGAGGTGCATGCGATACTACCGAGCGTCCTTTCATGGTCTCGCCGTTCATGAAGAACGGAACCTTGAAGCGATATATTTCCGATCCCCAGAACCCACGTTCGCTCGACGATCGCCTCCGCCTCATGTACGAGGTCGCTTCCGGCATGGCCTACCTCCACGGCAACGCCATTGTCCATGGAGACCTCAAATCGCTGAATGTCCTGCTGGATGGAGAATACCGCGCTGTGATCTCGGACTTTGGCATGGCCCGCACCAAGCATACTTCAGCCTCTTCCACCGCTCGGCCGGACCAGTCGGTCGGTGGAACGCTGGACTATATGGCCCCGGAGATGCTTGACGACGAGAATCCAAGTGGATCCTCCAAGAAGACCGACGTCTTCGCCTTCGGCATCATGCTCTACGAGGTGCTCAAGAACGGTGGCTACATCTGGACCTCAAAAGACGGCCAACCTCTAACTCAGCGCGCAATCGAGCGGTTGGTCTGCAACGGCCGTCGACCTGCCCGCTTCGATGGCATCCCCGACCAATACTGGTCGCTCATCGAGCAATGCTGGCACCAAGACCCCACCGAACGCCCTGCCTTCAAGGACATTATGTCGATTCTCGCTGCCTTCAAGGGTGTCACGCCGCCTCAAACCCCAATCGGCAGCCCCCGCACTTTCTCCAACCTCTCCCAGCAGATGCAGGGCTTGAGCGTGGACCGCTCCGGCTCGCGCTCCTCGTATAGTCCCTTCAGAAGTAACGATGTCGGAGTCAATCTGCAGAACTCGGGGGGCTACGCACGCTCGCCGAATCTCGATCACCTTTCTGGTACTCAGCGCGTCGTCGACCATCTCCAATACTCTGGCTCTTCCTCCCCAGATTCACGCTCCTCTGGGTACGCTGGCTATGCCACACGCGTTTCGGCGCCCCCTCGTCAGCCCGAGCCCTCGACCTTGGCCCAGAGACTCGGCACCAACTTTGGCGTCCCCCGGGCTGTGATCATGGGCATCCAGCGAGGTGACGCAGAATCTCATATCACTGCGGCACGCCACATCTCGAACGGCAAGCCAGCCAACGATCCTGCCTGGAAGGCTGCCGCCGAGTTGTATCAGACGGCCGCCGACAAGGGAAACGTCGAGGCCGCATTCGAGCTTGCCTGGCTGCATTTCACCGGCATCGGCGTGGCCAAGAGTGACACTGAGGCATTCGCCTACTGGCAAGCGGTTTATCAGCAAGCATCCGACGCCATCATGAAGCCCATTGCCACGTTCATGATGGCCTGGTGCTATTACCTCGGCCGTGGAACTCGCCAGGACGAAGTCAAAGGAAATAAACTCCTTTGCGAGAGCAAGACGACAGAGTTTGGGTTCGCTGCCATCACGATTCCTGATTATCTTGCCTCGTCTTTATCTGAGGCCGCCCAAAGGTTTTTTCAACTGAACCTGCTCGGCTTTGACCACGATTGGCTCTGCAAGCACATGATAGCCAGATGCTACATCGGCGGGTTCGGAACCAGCAAAAACGAAGTCGGAGCTGTGAAAATATTGCTCGAACTCTCGGCAAATGGCCACAGCGCAAGTCAGTGCGTTCTTGGAAGCTGCTATCAAATGGGCTATTGCCTGCCCAAAGATGGCACAAAAGCATTCGAGTGGTACAGAAAAGCGGCGGACCAAGGATACGCTATTGGTCAAATCAACCTCGGCTTCTGCTACTACAAAGGTGAGGCTGTCGCCCAGGACTACACCAAGGCTGTTGAGTGTTACACCAAGGCCGCCAATCAGAGGAATGCATGGGCTCAATTCAGCCTCGGCGACTGCTTCTACAACGGCCAAGGTGTCGCCCAGGACTACGCCAAGGCTGTCGAGTGGTGGACCAAGGCGGCAAGCCAAGGGAATGCAGATGCTCAGATCAACCTCGGCGGCTGCTACTACAACGGTCAAGGTGTTACCCAGGACTACTCCAAGGCCGTTGGGTGGTTCACCAAGGCCGCCAATCAGGGACATGCAGTTGCTCAATTCAGCCTCGGTGTCCGCTACTACAACGGCCAAGGTGTCGCCCAGGACTACGCCAAGGCTGTCGAGTGGTGGACCAAGGCGGCAAGCCAAGGGAATGCTGTTGCCCAGTGCAGCCTCGGTATCCGCTACTTCAAAGGTGAAGGTGTCGCTCAGGACTACGCCAAGGCTGTTGAATGGTACACCAGGGCCGCAAACCAAGGGAATGCTGCTGCCCAGTGCAGCCTCGGTATCCGCTACTACAAAGGTGAAGGTGTTGCTCAGGACTACGCCAAGGCTGTTGAGTGGTTCACCAAGGCCGCTATTCAGGGAGATGCCAATGCCCAGGATTGGCTCGGCGATTGTTACCGTGACGGCAAGGGTGTTACCCAGGACTACACCAAAGCTGCTGAATGCTACACCAAGGCCGCCAATCAGGGGAATGCAAATGCTCAGTTCAGCCTCGGCAACTGCTACTACAACGGCGAAGGTGTAATCCAGAACTATGCCAAGGCTGTCGAGTGGTGGACCAAGGCGGTAAGTCAAGGGAATGCAGCTGCCCAGTGCAGCCTTGGCAGCTGCTTCTACGACGGTCAAGGTGTCGCCCAGAACTACACCAAGGCTGTTGAATGCTACACCAAGGCCGCAAGCCAAGGGAATGCAAATGCTCAGTTCAGCCTCGGCAACTGCTACTACAACGGCGAAGGTGTAATCCAGAACTATGCCAAGGCTGTCGAGTGGTGGACCAAGGCGGCAAGCCAAGGGAATGCTGTTGCCCAGTGCAGCCTCGGTATCCGCTACGAGAACGGCGAAGGTGCCGCTCAGAACTACACCAAGGCTGTTGAGTGGTTCACCAAGGCTGCCCATCAGGGGGATTTAAATGCCCAAAATTGGGTCGGCATCTGCTACGAGAACGGCCATGGTGTGACCCAGGACTACTCCAAGGCTGTTGAGTGGTTCACCAAGGCTGCCAATCAGGGGGATGCTGATGCTCAGAACCAACTCGGAGAGCGCTATTACTACGGCAAGGGTGTCACCCAGAACTACACCAAGGCTGTTGAGTGGTTCACCAAGGCCGCAAGCCAAGGGAATGCAAATGCTCAATTCAGCCTCGGTATCCGCTACTTCAAAGGTGAAGGTGTGACCCAGAACTATTCCAAGGCTGTTGAGTGGTTCACCAAGGCCGCTATTCAGGGAGATGCCAATGCCCAGGATTGGCTCGGCGATTGTTACCGTGACGGCAAGGGTGCCTCCAAGAACACCGAAGCCGCCAGATCCTGGTACCAAAAAGCAGCTGCACAAGGCAACACTAACGCTCAAACCAGTCTCAACAATCTCGGATAGTCACCTGCCATCCCATGTAGCACTCGCTCCTCTTGGGACTTGCCAATAAAAGTATTCTCCACCATCTATTCTCCCCTGTTGCCCTTGGTATGAAGGGAGCGTCCGTATGTGTTGGGATCAGCATTCACGTTGCCGAGCAATTTACGCATCCAGCTCTCTGAGAGCCCCTTGACAGTGGATTCCAGTTGCATTCGCACACCCCAAGGCCATCCCCTGTTGCATCGCACTCATGAAGAGATTTTGTGGGTCGCTGTGTAAATGACACACATGGCACCTTGATTCACTCACACTCAAACAACAGACAGCAGTTTTGGACTGTGCCAAGTGACGCTTCACTCGCGAGCAACGATTCCAATGCATTTGAGAAAGCCAATGGATTCCAAGAATCCTGGTGCACCTATATTAAATTCGGGAACTCCCATCCTTACCTGCCACCTCAGCGAACCGGGACTAGCAACAAAAGTAACACAGGCAGTCGTATTGCATAACCAGAATAGTCTCCAATGGGTGTTTACCAGGCTACACCATGTTCCTACCAAGAATCTCCTCGATGCTCACGCTTCAACAGTATGGTGTGGGCCGTTGATGTCTCGATCTGTCTTCAGCTCACATTTACCACATTGACGCTCTCAAGCTGGCCCATCCCGGTCTATCCAAGTCTGACAAGGACCAGTGGAAAGCCTTGGTCGACGCCATCCCGGTCCCGCGTCATGGCAAGTGCCCCTCCTTCTGCCACATGGCCCTGACCCAGCTTCGATATAGGTATTGTAACCTCGACACCCGAGTGTTCCCTGCCACACACTGATCAGTACCGAGAAGTACGCTTACGAGTTCCTCGACGGAATCATCAACGAGTTTGTCGAGAGCCTGGCCTCCAATCTCGCCAAGTGCGCGGCCATGAAGGCCCGTGGTGAGAAGGCCAAGCACTTCCGCTTCCGTTATCTGAGCAAGAAGCGATCCACCTCCGAGTCCTGCTACATGAGGAAGCGACTCTGGGGCCCTGTCCAGTCCACCTTCAGCTTCTGGAACCGAGTCAACATCCGCGAGTTCCTCGGCATCACTCCTCCTGGCGCACAAGACACTCCCGTGCAGCTTCTGCGTCCCCCTATTCCACAGCCTGTGGATGCCGATGGCGACCGCATGCTGTCCAGAAGCATGAAATGTGTCAAGAAACCACCCAAGCACAGCCGGATGGAAAGGAGATTCCTTCCCGCCTCCGTGCCGACGGGACCATTGAGGATCGCCGACTGCAGCTCCCCTTCCTCTGCGAGACTCGCATCATGCGGACCAAGACCGGCACGTTTTACATTGTGGTCTCGGAGCCACTTGTCCGTCCGGGCGAAAGCCAAGCCCAGGACACGGGACGAGTACACGAGCAAGACATGCACTCGGTGCGGGCACATCAAGCGGGACTTGGGAGCAGCCAAGGTGTATCATTGCAGGGAGTGTGGGTTGATGATAGATCGCGACATCAATGGGGCTCGTAACATTCTGTTGAAGAATGCGAGCTCGGAGGACATTCTTGGCGAGGGCATGGTGTAGCCTCGCAAACACCCCTTTGAAGCCTATTTCCACTTTGTGCATTACGGTAAGCTGTCTTACTTTGTCGCTTTCCCAGTTCGCTGGGGAGGCGGGTAAGGATGTTGTTATCATGAATTCAATATTGGCATATTTGGTACGAAGCGCAAGACCAACACACGCGAGCGACTTGCACGAAGCAGGACATGATTTGGCGGTGTCGGGCCTGGTACTCCATCGTCCTCGACAGGGATCATCAGTGTGCTCTCACTTCTCTCGTAATGGCAGGCAAGTGATTGAATTCCCCATTGGGCTTGTACTGCTGGAGCAGCCTGAGTGTCGTCTTGAGCACCACCATGGGGCAGTCGCCGTGATCGGTCGTGAGAGCTGGGATCGCTTTCCTGACCAACGCAAAGTGTGGGTTCATGCCACTCGGGTGGGCAGGTTGCTTCGAAAAGTCAGCCAGGAAACGAACCGACCATGCTGCCAAGGGCCTTCTTGATGAGACACAGCAGATCCTCCTTGCCACTGAGCATTTTGTCTCCCAGCCAGAACAAAGCGAATGTCAGGGTGCATGAGGCAAAGATCAAGCACAGGGCCAGGAAATCCAGCAGGTACTCGAGGACATTCCCTTCGCACCCCACATTCCCGGACAAGAAGTGCATCACTTTCACCGTGGATGAACGATCGGCGTAGTCGTCCAAATATTCTGGCGAGAATGCAAAGGGAAGAGTGGAGGCAAATCTATCACCAGCACGAGCGGGACGGGTCTGCATGGTCATCAAGTCGAGCACGATGCCATCGTTGAATACCACCGAATCATGGCACTGTTGATCTTCTGCCGGAACCAGGCACTCTTGTGGGAAGGTGAGATCATTTGTCTCCACTCATCTGCATGTGTCTTGACGAATCTGCGATACATCGTTGGAGCCAGCATCATCCCCGCACTGCACACCTCGGCAACATGGGGGAGCAACTCCAGGCGATCGCGATAGACTGCCAAGACAGAATGACCAATGCTCTGGAAGGGACCGCTGGGATAGTCAAAGATGTCCATGAAGGCCTTGAAATGCGGGGCGATACGCCAGATTCCATTGCAGTTGCAGACCAGGCACGCTTCTCATCGAGCCCAAAGAGGAGGGGACTTGATCATTGTCCAGCACAACCATGAAGACACTCTCTCGCATCTCGCAATGAAAGCCTCCTTCATTTGGGCGGCCTGGGTCGGGGAAGCACCAAGGGGACACCATCGCTATCGGCGCGGGCCCATAGCGCAATGAGGCGTTCGAGCTCGGAGGACATACTGAGGATGTGGGATGGGTTGGATCTCTGAGCACTGGTGGAGAGAGAGAATGAGATCTGGCCAGGGCATTCGAGGATGCTGCCGCGCCATGATCGATCAGCCCGAACGACCACGAAAGTCGCAGTTTCGAATGCTCAATCGGGGTGAACAGCCCGAAACAGCCCGAAACACTCCATATGGACAGCCGAGAACAGCCGGGGAACAAGCTTCTACAGCCGAGCTCACCAACCACACCAATACCATGGAGAGAGGATGGATGGCCCAATACTGGCGACAACACATGGAGAGCGGTATGGGCTGGATGCGTGATCGAAGTGGAATCGAACCTGCGACCACGCCATATCAATCCGGCTCCATTGACACTGGCTGGATCCCATTCGAGCCAGCACAAGAAACAAGGTTTGCCCAGCCCGATTTGGCATCCGCTGCGCTCGTGTGTCGCGCGTCTGACACCTGTATCGCCACCGTGACCCGGGTGGCGAGGCTTGTACAGCGCTTCGCCTCCAATTGCCAGGGTCTGGTTTGCTTTTCCATAAATCCTCTCGCCGTCTCCCGCTCATCGCCATCGTCATCGCCCACCCGCTTCTCACCTATCCCTGCTGCCTCTCGTATTCAACATGACCAGCATGAACGAGCCTGCTTCAACCACAGCATCATCTCCCACTCACCAATCTCAAGCTGAAGCCAGAGCAACCTCGTCGATGCCCAATATCAACCAGCTCTCACTGGAACACAACCCAGATATCTTCACCATCATTTGTTGCAACGACAGCTTCCAGCTTGCCCTCGATCACAGCACCATCTCAACCCTCCTTCGAGTGTGCAAACGAGTTCGCCCTCTCCTGAGCTCCAAGGTGCCTCGCTTCCACAGCTGGTGGCGGAATGTGGGGCTGTGGCGTCCAAATGGATCGCTGCGGTTCGCACTCACACCGAGCGAGCAGATTGCCCTCTCGCTGCATTGCGAATACGAAGGCATAGCCGACCGATCCTGGCTTGATAATCAAGCCGATCTGGGCAATGCTACTGCATTGTTCTTCTTGGCGTGGATCCACCAAATCGATCTCGACAGCCAGCAGTCTGTGAACAAGCACAAGCAGGAGGCCATCTGCCAGCAAATCTTCCTCTATCTGGAGAATGCAGCCAAAGGTGGCCATTCAAGGGCCCAGTACGACCTAGCTGGGTTTTATCTCAACGGAATTGAAGTCGACAAAGATCACACCAAGGCCGCGGAGCTATACCGTGGTCCTGCAGATCGTGGAATTCCTCAGGCTCAGGTCGCTCTTGGCCGATGCTACGAGATCGGCAAAGGTGTCGAACAAAGCTACGACACGGCCATCGAATGGTATTCCAAGGCTGCCGATCAGGGCAGCGAAGACGGTCGACTCCACATCGTGTCGCTTCGTAGATGGCTCTCGTTCATCGCCCATGGTGTCGGACAGAGCGATGTCGATGCCTTCAACCACTGGCAGGAAGTCAGCACCCAATCCGACGATCCAGTCATCAAGTCGATCGCCACCCACATGGTCGGATGGATGCACTACCTCGGCCGGGGCACCGTTCAAGACAAGCAGAATGGTGTCAAGATCATCCGAGAGAACAAGTCGGATGTGTTCAAGCTCGGAGAGGACGAGTGTCTGGCATATTGGAGTTCAACCTCATCCGACTCACCCGTAGCCTGCAAATTCTTCAATCTCTGCCAGATGGGATCGGACCGTGACTGGCTGTGCAGACATCTCATGGCTATTTGTGTGTTTCTTGGATTCGGAACCAATCGGGACCCGGAGAAAGCAGCGGTCATCTTTGGGCAACTCGCCAACGACGGCCACAGCGACAGCCAGTTTTGGATCGGAGTGTGCTACTTGAGTGGCTTTGGAGTTTCGGAGGACTATGAGAAGGCATTCAAGTGGTTCGGCAAGTCTGCCGACCAAGATAACTCGTATGGGCAGTGGTGTGTTGGATATTGCTACTACTTGGGAGAAGGAGTGCCCCAGGACGGCATCAAGGCGATCGAGTGGTTCCGCAAGTCGGCCGAACAGGGCAATCGATACGGACAATATTTTCTCAGCGTCCTCTACCAGGATGGTGAAGGTGTCCCTCAGGACATTGACACCGCCATTTTCTGGCTCTACAAGGCTGTCGAACAAGGATACGAAAGTGCCATCATCAAACTCTTGCAACTCGACGAGTAGCTCTGATTCCCGAGTTCCTTCGGGCACCACCTCCAATCATCCTTGTCGCAACACTGATCATACTATCCAAGCAACCAAGATGTCCTTGCCGGGCTCCATGATGCCAAACAGAGGTCTTGCAATGTAGCGCCGATGAAACAACAATGGCATAGTTGCGTTGTGATGGACATTCAAACATTCCAGTATTCGTGACAGCGCTGCCCCATAAAAATGGCTGAAGTTGATCCACCGAGATAATCATCGCATGACTTGACAGTGACAACGACTAGATGCACCTCGATTCAAGGCCCAGAGGGTCGGACAAGTCATTCAGGGGCGGACTCACACTGCAGGGAACCTGGTGGAATTGATATCTGGTTGCTTGAATTCAATAAAATATGCCGAGAACCCAATTGCATTTTGACTGAGTCGTCGATACGTTGGATGAGAAACTTTATAATGGCCTCAGTATTTTCCTTCTAATATGATTATTTGTTTACAATATTTGTATTGATTCAGGACAACCGACCATCCCTATCACAAAATCCCGGCAGTGGAAGAATAAACAGCTCACACACCCCTGCTGCGGCTCTCGCCGACTCTCCAGCCTACACGGCGGACCATGCGGGTGAACACTTCCTCCAAGAGGTCCCACAGGGACTCGCTGTCGTGGCCTTGTGGCCCTCAGCGCCCCAGTTACTCTGTCACTGCTAGGTGTGGGGAGAGGGCTGCCTCTCCTGCTGGTCGTGTGAAGTGCTATGTCCACCACTGTGTGTATGTAATCCGCAGTTGAGGTGCAGTGCTCTATGTGAAGTCGTGTGAGCTGTGCGGAACAGCAAGTTCAGGCAGAATGTTTGTGTCCGGTGGAGCCGCTTCTGTTCGTTCTTTGGGATGGCGTCGAGGGCGAGTCCATATTCCATCATCGGCCAGGAACGTGCGGTATGCAATCGTCAGTGTCTTGGCCGTGAGGTTCCCAAGGGTCAGGCCCATCTTGGCCATGTTGGATGCTGCTTCTCTTGTTCTGGTCACCATTCGGTCCTGGCAGATTGTCGATGAAGGCGCTGAACATGAGTGAGCTCAGCACCGATCCCTGGATCAGTCCTTTCTGGAGCCATACTGGCTTGGATCTTCGGCCCTTGCTGACCATTTGGATGGATACCCGGTCAAACATGGCTTTGAGGAAGCCGAGGGCGATGCCATTCATTCTTCGCTGCTTGAGCTTGGTCCACAGTCGCTCGCGCCATACGGTGTCATATGCGGCTTTGATGTCGAGGAAGATCAGAGAGTACTCCTCGCCGTTCATCTTGTGGTGCTTGATCAGGGTGTCCAGGGCGACGATCTGGTCAAGGGTTCCTCGTCTGGCTCGAAATCCGCCTTGGGCGACGTCCATGTCTCCTGCCTGTTCTGCCAGGAAGGGGAGCATGATCCTTTCCACGATCTTCCTGCAGGTCTGAGTGAGACCGATAGGGCGATAGGGCGATACATGGCCGGGTCCAGGGTCGATCCCTTCTGCTTGTACACTGGGTGGATCAGCACGCTGTTCCATTCGCTTGGCACCACACTGGCCTTGAGCGCCGCCATGATGATCAGGCGGAGCCACTCGGCTATCACTGGTGCGACTGGTATGAGCATTTCGCTCTTGATCTTGTCGGACCCCGCTGCCTTGCAACGTGGAGCTTTCTCGATGGTCTCTTGGATGTGCTCCAGCGATACTTCTGGGAGCCGCTTGTCGGGCGGCAGGAGGGTCGCCTCCGTGCTCAGGGGTGGCGGGGTTATACTTCTGTCGTACTCTGTCCCGCTGTCCTGCGAGGCAGAGGATACCTTGCCAAAGTGCACCACGAGTTTCTCGAGAGTCGGATCCGAGTTGTCAAAGAGATGTGATCCCTCTCTCTCCTTCCTCGTGCGCATCGCTCCGATGGTCTTGGTCATCTCGGAGCATCTCTGGGTGTCCATCGTGGCCATGGACTCCTTCCATGACCGTATGCCGTTCTTGCGCTTGAGCTGGGTGATGGCCTTTCTCGTGGACCGGAGCTGTCGGCGAAGGTCGTCCAGCTCTTCCGTGTCGTACTCGGGGGTCTGGGCGAGCATTCTGCTCAGGCATCGCCGTTCTCGTTCCAGGCGTCGGATTTCGGGCCCCTGTGTGCCCTCGATCCGACCAGGGCTGATGCTGGATGATCCCTTGGTAGGTTTCTGTTGTTCTGCGCTTTGGCGACCATTGCTGGCAGTGGGACAGTGGGCGGGATGTGGTTTGTTCTCTGGTGTGTGTTCTCTTGCTGGGGATCCCGCGAATATCGAGATCAAGTAAGGGCATGCCACTTCTCATATCGCGGAGCTTGTCGCCATCGAACGACAAACAAACCCTTGAGCATGGCCTCGATGATATTGAGCAGCATTGACTTGCCGTTCTGGGTGTCAACCACAAGGAACATGATCATTTCCCTGTTGCGTTCGGCGGTCAGTGCCGCATGGTTGTATCGGGCCTCGAGCGTCGTCGTGAACATGTCCTCTGCCGTGGCCATGCGCCGTGTGCCATCCAGGAGATTGATGAGAGTGCCATCACTGAACACGACGCTGTCCGTCGATGTGTCCAGGGTGCCCACAAAGGCCTTGTATCCTTGGCGACGACGGTCTTGAACGACGAGTGGTGGTTGGCGAGTCCGCTACCGTCCTTGGTGATCACGTCACAGTGGATCTTGTCGATCTGGGCAGCAGTGATTGCTGTGTGGGATCGCATCGATTTGGGCCTGGTAGTAGTGCTTGGCGGTATTGAGTGCCTTGGTGAATGCCAGGTTTTCGTCCCGAAGGAGACGGTCAAGGATGTTCGAGAGTGGTAGCTCCTTCAACATCGGGAACTCGAACTGGTAGCCCATGGTGGCATCGGCTTTGTCGGTAAACTGGGCAAGGTCATGGGCACTGGCATTGAGGCAGGAATAGATGCGGATGACATCATTCTTGATGGCACTTGTATCCTGGCAGCTGTGGATCGAGAGGAGTGGTTCTTGTCATTCGTGGTCCAAAGAGTCCTCTCTCAGTCTCCAGGCTGCACTGCAGTGGACTGGTTTCATCCTCGCATGGTCTTACCACATACGCTGGTGTGCTCCAGTGTCCCTGGGTCGGATCGAGGGTGGACCAGAAAGCTGCAGTGTGGCCATTTTCTTTCTTTTGGCGGCTGAAGAGGCGAACCTCTGTCCGTTTGGATCCAGGCCATTCGTCGCCTTTGCCATCCTTTTGTCGGTCCATCGATGCTGATCAGGGCACGCTGCCTGGTGTCGGATCGAGGGAGGATGGTATTGGTGCCGGGGAAGGCTGGTGGCTTGTTGTCTGCTTTCTTCGGTACCATGTGGCGAGGGATGGTCTGGGTCGCGCTCGCCAGCTATGGTTGCAGAACGAGTATCGATTGTGAATGTCGAGTTGTCGTTGTCGAGTCATCGGATGTTCTCTCAGTCGATCAACATCAGCAATTGTTATGGGACAGCACTATTGTATATTGGATTTATTGGATGTCAAATACAATATCATTTGGTCAATATCGATTAATTGGAATCACTTTGCAAGTTTTTTTTTTTTTTTTGATAGTTGTATATTCAAGAATATTCAACATGCCATCAGTATCGCAGGATACCCGGCAGTGGGTGGCCAAGCTCGCTCATACACCCCTGTTGCGGCCTTCGCCGACTCTCCAGCCCACACGGCGAGCCATGCGGGTGAACACTCCCTCTAATAACTCCCAGAGGGAGTCGCACGTTTCCAGGTCCCTCTCAGGGATGTCGGGGGTTGGTTTATCCAAGTCTCCCTCTAGTATCAACTCGAACCCACTCCAGGGTTTGCTGTGCGGTGTTGGGTCTTGACTTGCCCTCAAGGGAGTGTGAGTTTGTCTGTGGGAGGGGTACTCGGGATTTATCTCGTATCCTGGGGTCTGACCTAGTCCCAAGTCATCGTCGGACTCTGGGATCGGGTCAGTACTTCGTCCTTGGGAGGGCGTGGGAACCACTCTCGGTTCAGGGCCGGGGACCGGATGTCTATTCGTCTCCCTGGCCCGGTTTCGGTCTCGGTTCGGGAGGGAGTCTTGGTTGCCATCAGGGGAGTACTCTGAGCCAGACTCTGAGCCAGACTCTGAGGTTCCTCCCCAGTTCGACCCCGAGGCAAGGTCTGAGCTCGGTTCGGGGTGGTGGGGCTCTAAGTCCACACCTGTGCCCAAATGCACCAAGTCCACACTCTGGTCGGAGTGAGGTACTAAGTCCCCACCAAGATCAGAGTGAGGCACTAGGTCCCCACTATGATCGGAGTGGGATACTAAGTCCAAACTCTGGTCAGTGTCCCAGCAGTAGTGTCCTCCACTATCGAGAGACAGTTCGTCAAGCTCGTCCCAGATTGGTCTCGGCGTTGGGTCGGTTCTTACCAAGAAGTCAAAGTCAATGTCGTAGTCTGACACTGAGCTGACTTCCGAGCCAAGGTCCGAGTCCACTTCAGGACCAGTCAGTCGGAGCCTCCCCATCCGAGCAATCACTCCCGGTAGGGAGCTCCAGAGCCGATCTCGATCATCAAAGTCGTCGTCTACATCAGCATCACTGATGCCAGTGTCATCATCTGTATCCGAGACTATTGATGCGATCAAAAGCCCCGGTCTCTCCCCTCGCTTCCCCACCGAGTGATTATTATTGTTATTGCCATGTCTCTCTCTCCCTGGTGTTTGGGTTCCCACACCAGTGTGCTGCTGTTGCTCTTCTCTATCCTTCTTGGCTTCAAACTCCAGCAAGTCAAGCAGCATGTCTATAGGCCCCACTCCTTCGACTGTGGGTTTGACCCAGCTTGGGTGGGTCCGTGCGAGTTCGTTGACCTTTCTTGCCAAGATGCCTTTGGGGTCGACGCATCTTTGAGCGTGGGAACGGTTAAGGTCTACTTTGATTCCGTTCTTGGAGCACCATCGGCAGGGTCTGCTTCCTCCCTTGGTGTGTCCTGGGAATATCCCAAGTCGCCATCGAATCATTAGCTCGAGGATAGGCTGACTACCTGTGTATCCCTCGGCTCTCCACAGTGCCGACATCGAGGTTGTCGGTGTGCATGCGGCTGTGAGTTGTTGGTCTCGTTTGAACGCTGTCCTCATGTGTTCTGTGAGGATGGCTTCTCGCAGAGGGATCGCCAAGTCGTCCTCTTGGGCAGCCTGGGCTCGCTGTCGATGTCGTGCCCGTCCGTTAGCCGGGTCTGGGAATGCTCGAAGATACCTGTTCTTCCGTAGGTCCCGGGCTAGTCGCAGTGTCCACTCTGGGTTGTTGCAGAGTAGTGGTCTATCGGGGTCGAGGAACGGGTGGAACCAGCTCCTTTGTGTCCCTATGGTTTTGTCCTTCTTCCTTAAGGCCGACGCTTCCGTTCCAAGGAAGGCCTCGGTCGCTGTCAATTCAGGATTGGTGTCCTGCCTGGCCATTAGTCGTTGCCAGTGTTTGTCTTGCAACAGCTTGTGTCCAAGGAATTGCTCGCCTGTGAACGGGGGTGAGCGGGTGTTTCTGAGGACGATCGATATCATCTTTGAGTTGTCTGCGATCTCGTCGTCCCATCTTGCCCATGTCTGGAGTGCCAGTATCTTTGCTCGCATCGACATCTTTGGTAGTCCACAGCTGATGTGCATTGCTCCTATCGATGTCCCTGGTCCTGCGCGGAAGAGTGTGCGGAGGGCCGTCATCTGTGCTTCGTCGATACGGTCCTGCTGGTCGCTTGGGAGGAGGTCCAGGGCCAGTCCGTATTCGAGTGTCGGTCTAATGAAGGTCCGATAGACTCTGACAAGCGTCCTTGCCGATGCCGTTCCCAGTCGGGCTCCGACCTTGATCATGTAGTCTGTCGCCATCTTGGTCTTGTCGATCAAGTGGTCGATCTGGCGACTAACTCTGAAACCATCCACATCGATGATCGCACCGAGGTACTTGTATTCTTGGACCTCTGGCAGCTTCTCTCCGTAGAGATAGATGCCATCAGACCGATCGGGGTTTGCGGCCGAGAAGATGGCTTCACACTTCTTGGGTGCGAACCTATACCGATTGTCAATGCTGTGTTGTTCGCAGAGTGCCAGGAGTCTTTGGGTCGATCCCGGGGACCCGATCAGCACTCCGTCGTCTGCGAACCAGAGCGAATTGACTCTGATCGACGACCGGCCGTTGATTCTCAGCTGGACGTCTTGATGTGGGGTTGAGCCTTGGGGTCCGATCTTGTGCCTGAGGATCTCGGGCAGATCGTCAATAAACGCACTGAACAAGAGCGGACTAAGTACCGAACCTTGGATCAGCCCCTTCTGGAGCCACTTTTTTTTTTTTGTTACTATAGTCAACTTTATTCAAGAAGACAAGCCATCAGGTCCAACAGGTTGGTACCCCGGCACGTTGAGTACACAGGCAAGCCTATTTACTCCTGTTGCAGCCTAGTGCTGCCTCAGCTGCCCACAAGGTCTGAGACCAAGCGGGTGAACACATTTTCGAGCAGTTCCCACAAGGGAACAGCAGGATCGAGGGGGGGTCGGGGTGGAGGAATGACAAGTGCTGACACTATACTACGCTGTGATGAGGGTGCAGGGAGAGACTGCAAGGGTGGGACTACACTGGGTGTGGGAGTGGGTGGTGGTGCTGGGTGTGCACCAAGTGCGAATGCTCGGAAGGCAGTGCGGGGAGCGGGTACATGAGCAGCAAGTGATCCAAGTGCGGGAGGGGTGCGACTGCGAGGGGGAGTGCGATCGAAACTGAGCAGGTCCAGCAGCTTGTCCACTGGTCCCACTCCGGCTATACCACTTTCCACCCAAGTCGGGTGGGCCGTCTTGAGGGCTGCGACCTTGCGGACCAGGACTTGATGCGGATCCACACACTGCTGTGCGTGGGTCCTGGTCAAGTCGATCCCGGATCCGTGTCGAGCCAGGTTCTTGCACTTGCGGTAGCCAAATCTGAAGTGGCCTGGGAGAGCACCGAGTCGCCATCGGACCATGAACATGAGCATGATCATGGATCCTTGGTACCCGCGAGCCTCCCAGAGTCCCGACATCTTGGTCGACGGGGTGCAGGCGGCGGTGAGCTGCTTGGAGCGGTCGAAGCCGTTCTTCATGTGGTCCTCGAAGATGAGGGTCTTGATCGGGACGGGCTGGGGTCGGGGCGGTCCGGGCGGCGGCGGCTGGTGTCGGGTCTTGCCTCGGTAGATCTCCGTGGCCGTGAGGGAGTGGTCGGCCTCTTGTCGGCGGACCACCATGGCCCAGTGCGGATCGGCTCGGACTCCTTGGCCGAGGAACTGGTCGGGGTGGTAGGGCGCAATGATCTTGTTGCGCAGGATCATCGACAGCATCTTGTCGCCGTCAGAGACTTGGTCGTCCCAGCGGGCCCAGTTCTGCAGGGCCAGCATCTTGACACGGACCGACATCTTGGGAAGGCCGCAGTTGAGGTGCATGGCACCGACGGGAGTGCCGGGGCCGACGCGGAACATGGTGCGGAGGGCCGTCATCTGGGCGTCGTCGAGGCGGTCGCGCAGAGCTGGGTCGGGGATGTCCATGGCCATCCCGTATTCGAGGGTCGGCCGCACAAAGGTCTTGTAGACCTGGGTGATGGTCTTGGCCGAGACCTTGCCGAGGGTGATGCCGAGTCCAACCACGGTGTCGGTGACCATGTGGACCTTGCGGAGGAGCTTGTCGAACTGGAGGTCCGGGCGGAATCCGTCAATGTCGACCATGACACCGAGGTAGCGGAACTGGAGGACCTTGGGCAGCTCGGTGCCGTACAGCTTGGCGGGATGGAGCTGGTCGACGTTGCAGGCCGAGTACAGCACCTCGCACTTGGGAGGCGAGAAGCGGTACCGGTTGTCGATGCTGTGGCGTTCGCAGATATCCAGCATGGCCTGGGTGCGGCCAGCCGGACAGATGAGGACACCGTCATCGGCAAACCAGAGCGAGTTGACCCGGAGACGGTGGTGGCGACTCGAGGCAAGCACAAGTCCGTCCTCGGCTCGGAGCAGTCCAGGCAGGTCGTCAATGTGGGCACTGAACAGAAGGGGACTCAGGACCGAGCCTTGGATGAGACCCTTCTGCAGCCACACAGGCTGCGACGTGCGGCCCTTGCTGGCGACGCGGACAAGAGTGCGGTCGAACATGGCCCTGAGGACCCCGACGGCGACCGGACCAGCACCTCGGGTGGCGATCTTGTCCCAGAGGCGCTCCCGCCAGACAGTGTCGTAGGCGGCCTTGATGTCGAGGAAGACCAGGCTGTACTCGTCGTCGCGGATCTTGTTCATGCGGACAAGAGCGTCGAGCGAGTACACCTGGTCGAGGGTGCCTCGGTCCGGGCGGAAGCCTCCCTGGGCAATGTCCATGATGCCGATCTCGCGGGTGAGGAACGGCAGCAGGACTCGCTCGGCGATCTTGCGGAGGACCTGGGTCAACCCGATGGGCCGGTACATGGCCGGATCGAGGATCGAACCCTTGTTCTTGTAGACCGGGTGGATCAGGACAGTGTTCCACTCGGTCGGGACGACGGAGGCCTTGAGGGCGGCCAGCAGGATGGCCCGGAGCCAGGGAGCGACCACGGGAGCGACAGGGTGCAGCATCTCGGCCTTGATCTTGTCCGGGCCGGAAGACTTGCGCTTGGGGGACTTGACGATGGCATCGGCCACCTCGTCCGACGACAATCGGGGAATGGAGCGGTCCTCGGGGAGCAGGCGCGGAACAGTGTCCAGGGGTCTTGGGCCGACGGTCCGGTCAAAGGCGGCACCGGGGGTGTCCTGGGAGTGCGAGGAGACCTTGCCGTAGTGGACCACAAGTCGCTCGAGGGCCTCGTCCGAGTTGTCAAAGTGGAAGGCGTCGTCGAGCTCCTTGCGCTTCTTCATGGCGGCCAGGGACTTGGCGACCTCGGAAGCGTTGAGGGAGTGCAGCTTGTTCATGGCCAGGGTCTCGGCTGCTCGGCGGGACTGGACGATGAGGTTCTTTTCTTGTTTGCGGACAGCGCGGAGTTCGGCGCGCTTGTCCTCGGCGACGCGGAGGGAGAGCCCGGGCAACTTGAGCTGGTAGATGAGATCGCGGCGCCTCTCGCGAAGCTGCCGCATCTCGGGGATCAGGGCCGGGTCCTTCCAGACGGTCTTGATGGAAGCCTTGCCGATGGTGGAGTCGGCAGCGGTGGTGATCAGGGCGATCATGATGGACCAGGCGCGGTCGATGCAGTCCTGGGCCGCACTCTCCGAGATCGGAATGACCGATCCCCTTGAGATTGGCCGGAGTGCAGCCTGGATGCGCTGCAGACCGCGTTCGCGCTCGTCCAGCAGCGCCAAGAGGTACTGGGCGCGGACGGCAGGATCCTCGAGCTGGGCGATCTTCCACTGCCATTGGTCGACCTTTGGGTAGTACTTTGGCTGTACCCGCAGAGTCGCCCAGATGGGGAAGTGGTCGGACTGGCCACGGAAGGCACCGGCAGTGTCGACCTGCAGCAGCGGGTCGTTGTTGGCCTGGCGATGCGACACAAAGATGTAGTCGATCGTTGTCCAGCTGGGACCCCGCTGCCGGGTGTGGGTCGGGATCACAGCTGGAGGCACAACGCGGAGACCGGCGCGGGAGACAGTGTCCTCGAGGATCTTCTCCCTGCCACGGAGCGGCGTGGGCAGTCCGCTCAGGGCACTGAGGTGGGCATTGAAGTCACCCACCACAATGACCTGGGCGTCGGGGAGGGCGGCCTTGGTGTGGATCGACTGGAGGGCCTCGCGGTAGTCGTCCAGCTTGAGGCTCGGGGACAGGTAGAAGTTGCCGATGTGGATGACGTGTTTGTATGTCACCCACATGGCGTCGCCCTTGTCGCTGACTTCAATGTTGGTGAAGTCGTGCGGGTCGATCCTGGCCGGGTTGTAGAGGATGGCGATGCCTCTACCGGCGCGGCAACGGGGACCAGGGACCTTGACGGCATAGCCACAGAGAGGGCTGCGGGGTTCGAGGTCGGCGAGGGTTTCTTGGACACCGACAAAGTCGATGTCGTTGGTGTCGATGAGGTTCTTGAGTTCAACGTCGTTGACGTTGATGCCACAGACATTGAAGGAAGCGACGGTCAGGGATGTCTGGGCCCTGCCGCCTCCCTGCGAGGGGTGTGGATTCATTGGAGTCGTGCAGCGCTGCTGCTGGCCCGGGGGCCCTCTCCTTCAGAGTCAGTGTCCATGACGGACAGCGGGACTCTGTAGGCGGGGTGAGGCTTGCTGGGCTTTGACGAGGCACCAGCGGCGGGGGCAGCAGCAGCAGCGACAGCAACGACAACGGCAGGGGCAGCGGTAGCGGCAGCGGCAGAGGCAGACGACGAGGCAGCGGCAGCGGCAGAACCAGGGACCTTGGGGACGGCGGTGATGTCCGCCCGCTTGACCTCCTTGCCGGATAGGGCCTTCTTGAGGAGCGAGTCGTACTCGTCGCGGTACTCCTCGGGGATGCGCATCTGGATGCAGCGGCGGACAGGGGCGGTCTTGGCCTTGGCTGCCTGGCGGAGGGACTTTGCCATAAAGTTCTTGATGGCATCGGATCGGGACAGGGCCAGTCCATGGTGCTTGAGACCATGGATGACGTCGTAGGCCGGTACGACCCTGACCCTGCCATGTGTGGACGACAGCGACTCCAGACGGGCACCAAGGTCGGCCTTGTTGGATTTGTCGCGGACAAGGACCTCCATGACCGTGGCCTCAGGGAAGTTGATCTCGGCCAACTCCCTGGTGTCGATGCCGCATCGCTTGAGGTTGCGGCGGACACTGCCGAGGTCGCCACAGCGGATGCCCTCGACGTACAGCCAGTCCATGTTGGTGACGGCCTCCCTGAACTTGTCGTTCCGGAGCTCAGAGTTGGCGACCGTCCCGGGGACAAGGACTGGCTGGCGGTGCTGGTTGGGCTGGATCGGCTTGGAGGAGCCTGGCATTCGGCCGGTGGTCAGCATCCTCTTCCATTCGTCGAGCTGGCTGGCCTCGGACATGCGGCCGACACGGCTCTCGGCCTCCCGAACGTTCTTCAAGAGAGCGGCCTTGTACGAGGGAGACGGGGCGGAAACAGGGGCAGAGCCAGGGAGGGAGCCGGAGGACTGGGTCTTGGAACCGGGGGACTGGGTCTTGGGGGTGGCAGTCTTGTTGGCAACAGACTTGCGGAGCTGCTCCGTGGCACGGCTGATTGCCACATTGGACTTGGCGATCTTCTGGACCATGGCCTTGGTGGCAGCATCCATGTTGTCGGCCACGAGTGCCTCGAACAGGATGGACTGCACCCGGTCAGCCTCTCGCTTGAGGATAGCGAGGGCCTCCTCGGGTTTCATCGCAGGGACGGGAGCCTGGGACGGAGGAGGGGTCTTGGCCTTGACGACGGGTCGGGGCGGAAGGACGGGCCTGGCCTTGGGGACAGGGGACGCAGTGCCAACAGCATCAACAGCTCGACGAGCTGGATCGACGGGGTCAGCAGTGGAAGCAGGGGCTGCTCGAGGGGCGCCTTCAGAGGCACCACGGGGGACGGCGCGCTGCTTGTCCATGGTCTTGAGGCCGCACTTGGTGTGGAAGTTCTCCTTGAACTTGTCCGAGAACGCATCCACAAACAGCTTGCGGGACTCCTTGGTGGTGCGGCTCATGTGGGCCCAGAACTGGAAGGCCGACATCTGGCCGGGGCAGGGTCCGTCCTCGAGGGCCTGGGGACACTTGAGCTGGAGCTCGTCCTTGCCGTGCTTGACGACGATCCAGGGATCGGCCGAGGCGAGCTTGCACTTGCGGCACAGGACAGTGCACTGCAGCTTGGCGGTCACGGCCATCCACAGCTGGTTGTTCATCTTGGTGACGTCGATGATCTGGGTTGCAGCCTTCTGATCATCGACGTCGGACGAGGCGTGCCACTTGCGCCAGAACTCGTCGCGCCAAGGAACCGAGACGACGTCGGCACTGGGCTGGACAACAATGTCCATGGCACAGTGGTCTTGGTGGGGAGCGGCGGAGGAGGACACGGGAGCCAGGGACTCGGCAGGGTGGTCTTGGTCGGCACAGGAGGACGAGGGCTCAGCGTCAGGCTCTTGGTCCGGGCTGAGGTCTTCTTCGACATTGATGTCCTCCAGTTCATCAATGTCGACGGCGGCACGGGCGGCAGCGCGGTCCAAGGGCGGGAACGAAAAGTCGGGTTCGGCCGGGAACCTGAACTCGGGCGGGGCCGGGAGCCTGGACTCGGGCACGGACACGGACGGGAACTCGGACTCGGGGAGACGCTCGTCATGCTCCGGCCTGGGGAGCATGGTCATTGCGTCGGGCAAGGACAGGCGACGCTTGGCGGGGGAGGAAGGGGTGGCCACGGGTCGCTCCTTGCGCTTGAAGATCAAGCTGCCGACAGCGATGGTCGAGGCCGGGAGAAGGGACTGCTGGGGTCTGTCCTTGGACATCGCTCAGCAGTGGGGAAGGGGACAGGGAGTGTGGGAGCGAGGGCGGGGAACTGGAGGGGCAGAGCTGGAACAAACACAGAGGTGAAAGCAGTGTGGTGCAGGCCACACGGTGCAGCAAGAGCAATACAGGTGCAGCAGGAGCAGGACAGGTGCAGCAAGAGCAGGACAGGTGCAGCAAGAGCAGGACAGGTGCAGCAAGAGCAGGACAGGTGCAGCAGGAGCAGGATAGGTGCGGCAGGAGCAGAGAACTCGATGTGCGATGAACCTGTGTTTCACGATCCGATCCCGCGTTGGCGATCCGAAACTCGCATTGGCGATGTCAGTCAAGCTGGTCTTCCTCGCTGCCGTATTTATCGTTTCCCAGTCTGCATCGCCGCCAGCGTCAACGATCGTGGGAATCGCCCCAACCAGACTTATCTGCCATCGTGATCGACCATCGTGATCAACGTCACAGTCTGCGCACCGATATCGCACGAATCAGCATCGACGATGACCAATACCCTCCCCATCCATGGCCAAACCTTACGCATCCACGATGCATGGATGATGCAATTCACATCCCATGACACCCCAGACGCAGCTTTCCCACGGCAGATACGCCCTCGGATACCCCAATCTGAGTCGGTTTGGGGGAGATACGAACCCGATGATCGGAGTGTGAGGTCGGAATGGCATGTGGGATGCCCCATCAGACTCATCATCCATGAGACAAGTGCATGGAGATGCCATGATCCATCGCCGAGTCTCAACCCTGGCGAAGACCATTGGTTCATCCACCGTTCATGACAAGTCGATTGCCAATGCACCAGTCATGCATGCGTCATCGTGGATGCACTGTCTGCCCCAAAGCATGGAGTTCCCACGATCCCAAGGTCGAGACTACTCCTCAGAGCACCTTGCGTTGACTAGTCATAGAGTCAGTATGATATGCCATTGTGTCCATCCTCTGGCATACCACTACCCCAACCAATGATGGCAGGGTAAGGTGGCATTATCTCGAAGGCCGATTGCGTCATGCATCGGACTCTGGAAGGCATCAGACGCCGTTGAGCACTATGAACTCGGACTTGGACATGGTACCAGGCATCGCGACATCATTCACTGAACACATGCAGGGAAGGACAGTGATGGTGGCAGTATGTGGCGATGGCAAGAGAGTCACACATATCAATCAAGGGTCAGCATTGGTGTTATTGCAGTTATGTAGTGATATCAGTGATGGAAGAGCGGAGGGTACTCAGCGAGTAGTCAAGACACACTCCCACTCAAACCAAAGGCCAACAGGCAGAGCATGTAGAGGGAGAGTGGACAAGTGCTGCACCCTGAGCCTAAACCCTCTAAGCCTAACCAACTCATGCTAAGCCTGCTGTGATACTGTTGCCAAGATGTGGCAGTGGGGTGGACATGATTGATTTTGTACCATCGGCCAAGGCTTGGAGCCTCCCCGACAGTGTGTTTTTATTGAACCAATACATCGACAACAGAAAGAAAAGTCCAGCCATAATCGCAAGAGTAGAATGGTCAAACAAGAGGGTACTGAAGAAACGTACTGAATAAGTTGAATAGTGAATATCAGACTCAAAGAACGGATCAACAACTGGAGACTCAGACCCGGCTACAGAGTTAGTCGGAAACCCAAGTCTGACAACTGGATCTACACTTGAAACCTCGACTCATGAAAACAAACAACCTCAATAGTGTCTCGAATATACAACAAACCGTCGAGAAGAAAGGAATGATACTGTTCTACATCAGCAGCACTAATCAGCTGCCCCAACAGCCTCGGTAGTTTCCGTAGTATCCTGGTGTCCACTGCCCACAACTCGTTCAAGCCCTTTGAAGGACCTGGTTCCCCCGGGACTGGTCTTCTCAATAAAGTGAGGGAGTAGCTTCTTGTGGCTGCTCAAAATCGGACCAATCACCAACTTCAATTGGTGTTCAGTGAGGTTATGGCCCGGTCGAGCAGCGTGCTTGGAAGTGATTGTCCTGGCAATCTCGTCGGTGTTGGTAGCGTCCTTTCCATTGTCCCTGAACCACTGATAGAATTCCATGGAGAGTGCAGGAAGCATGATGATGAAGTCCTTATGGTCGTAGCCTTCAGATTGAGGTTGGTGGAGAATGAAGGTTGACTCAATGAACTCGGCCACACTATCAGTGCTGGGACCCATATCTTGGATCGCCTTCTCGTTCATGATCGGCGGCCTTGTCCTCAGCAACGAGCCGCCGCTGCTGTACTTGGGGTACCATTGGCACATGAGACAGTGCATCGCATTTTTGTACTCCTGTCGCTCCATAATACTTCCCAGAGTCTCGTCCTTCATAAACACAGGTGCTCCAGGATATTTCTGCTGATAAGCGCGATATTGATCCTGGTTCATGGCAAACTTTGAGCGATAGGGATTGAATACGACTCGTCGATACACTGCATCGTACTTGGTCAAGTGGGCCAGGTCGATGTCTTCAGGGTTGCACATGATCATGAACTTGATCCTGAGTTCCTTTGAACTATGACCCTGGTAGACGTCGCGAAAGCCGACCTCGTCGCCGCCGACAAGGTTCTTGATGCGCATTGTATTCAATGGTCGAGGCCTGTTTCCCTTCCGCTCAAGCTCGGACACATACACAAATCGCGCATTCGAGATCGATGCCACCTCTGGCGTCGCCGTCGAGCTGCTGTTGGAGCTTGTGAACAGGTAGCTGCTGGGCAGCATTTTAGTATAAGCGGAGCCCAGAGTCATTCGAAGAATCTTGATGATCAGGGACTTGCCATTGGATGAATCGCCGATACCGAGGACGAGGAACTGTTCATCATTGGATCCATCCAGCAGGCTGGCAAAGTAGCGCATGTTCCAGTCGAACTGTGCTGGATCCGTAAAGATGGTTCGGATGATGTCGGTGAGGTGGTCCATGGCCTTCAGCACCTCGGCAGTATTTTGATCGTTGAAGTAGGCATTGGACCACAGAGTGAAGTAGTCATTGGGTGTAAGGAGTGAACAAGCGCAAGGACGAAGACCAAGTGCTTGGTATGAGCTTTATTAGCTTTTAGCCCCGAACACCAAAGAACAAGTTTTGTTCGAACTGGTGTTCAACATAGGCTCAGACATGCAGGGCTATTTATAGACCGGGAGAAGGTCGAGGGGCAAAAGTGGGCGAGAAGGGTGGAGCATCACAGAGAAGCGAGAAGGGGGTGCGAGAGTGGCTGGTGTGCAAGCGAGAGAGGCTTGGCACAGCCCGGGGACATGTGCCGAGCGGTGGGGGAGGCAGGAAACCAGTAGACGCGGGTGGCAACGGCGCGTGCTCATGCATGGGGGCAAACAAACACGTGGGGACTCATGATTGGTGCGGAGGGCGAGAGCATGCGGGACAATCTCATTGGTCCGTTGTGATGCTGGTCATCACACTATCTCCTCCTTAAACTACGGCGTGTTCCATCTTGAGTTCTCCTGGGGCCAGGCTTGTCTGGGTAGCGTCGGTGGTACTCCGCGGCCACCGTTGGGGCAAAGACAATGTCGGCGGGCTCCCAACTTCGATCGGTGACCGGGTAGCCTTTCCAATCGATGAGATAGTGCAGCTTTCCGCGCACGAACTTGGAGTCTAAGATCTCTTCGACCTCCCACTCCAAGTTCCCATCGATGACCACCGCAGGGGGCGGCGCTTGCACCCGACCCGGAAGCGAGTTCTTCTTGTAGGGCTCAAGAAGAGACACATGGAACACCGGGTGCACCTTTATGTCCTTTGGCAAGTCCAGGCGGAAAGCCAATGTCCCGACGGCCTCGAGGATGGTGAATGGTCCAATCCTCTGGTAATCCAGCTTCTTGCTTGGGCGAGTGGTGCTGATGTTACGAGTCAGCACCCAGACTTGATCGCCCGGACGCAAGTCGGGAGCCTGGGACCTCCGGAGATCTGAGAAGTGCTTGTAGTCAGACTTTGCCTTCTCAAGATTCTCCTTCAACAGTGCCAGGTTCCGCTGGAGATGTTCAACCCTCTCCGTGGCAGAGGGAACATCAGGGCCGCCAGCGACAACGGGGACTTCGAACCTTGGGTGGAACCCATAGGTTGCCAAGAATGGCGAGGCATGTGTTGACGAGTTCTCGAGGTTATTGTAAGAGAACTCGGCCAACGGCAGCAGCTCGGCCCAGTCATCTTGCTGATACGACGTGTAACAGCGCAGGTATTGGTTGATGACCTGGTTGACCCTCTCAGTCTGTCCATCGGTCTGGGGATGGAAGGCCGTGGACAGACTGGTTTGGATCCCGAGCTGCGTGCAGAGTGCCTTCCAGAACCGAGAGGTGAACTGACTTCCTCGGTCTGAAACCACTGTGTCGGGGAGGCCATGGAGACGAAAGACATTGTCGAGGAACAGTGACGCAGTCTCCTCCGCCGACGGCAGTGAACGCCAGGACATAAAGTGTGCCATCTTTGTGAGGCTGCATACCACCACAAAGATGCAGGTGTGACCCTTGGACTTTGGCAGATCAGTGATAAAGTCCATGGTCAGTGTCCCCCAGGGTCGATCGGCTGTCTGGAGTGGCAACAGGAACCCAAACGGCTTGTGTCGCGGAGCTTTCGAGCGTGCACAGGTGTCGCACGTCGAGACGTACTCTTTGACATCTTTCCGATAGGTTTGCCACCAAAACTGTCGCGATACCAGAGCCAGAGTCCGTCGGATGCCTGGATGACCCACAGCGACTGGGTCATGGCACGACTTGAGCGCCGGAACTCGGCACGACTCTGGGACCACAATCCTGTTCTGGAAGGTGAGGTACTGGCCATTCCAGACGAACTTCGGGTCACGACGGTATTTGTCTAGACCGGGATCCCGAGCCTGCTCTTCGGCTATGAGCTGCAGCAAATCCACAGGGTCACTGCGACTTGCAACCGAAGAGCGGGCGTCTCTGCTTCGGAGCACGCGTATCACCGCGGCAGGATCGAGAAGCAGAGGCGGATCCCTCGACACGGAGGCCGACGAAGGGATGTAGTCCGAGCGACGAGACAGGGCATCGGCCTTGCCGTTCCTCGCACCAGGACGGTACTGGATGCGGATGTCGAACCGAGACAAGAACTGGGACCACCGTGCATGACGCTGGTTTAGGATGCGAGCCGTTGCCAGGTACTCCAAGTTCTTGTGATCGGTCAGAACGGCAACGGGATGCTGGGCGCCTTCGAGGTAGTGTCGCCACGCCTCGAAAGCCTCCTTGATCGCCAACAGCTCTTTCTCGTATATGCTGTAGTTACGTTCAGCATTCGAGAGTGTCCGCGAATGGAACGAGCAAGGATGAAGGCGATCATCAGCACCCCGCTGGGAGAGCACGCATCCAAGCGCAAAGTCCGACGCATCTGACTCTACGACGAACGGCTTGGATGGGTCCGGATGCACCAGAACGGGCTCCGAAACGAAGGCATCCTTCAAGGATCTGAATGCTTTATCGGCTTCGCGGGACCACTGGAAGCCATGCGTCTTCCGGAAGAGCCGAGTCATGGGCCCCGCGATCTTTGCGTATCCATCGATGAAGCGTCGATAGAAGTTCGCAAACCCGACAAAGGATCGAAGATCCGAGATGTTGCGCGGTATGGGCCAATCCAAGATCGCAGAGAGCTTGGATCGCTCCATACCGATGCCCTCGGGCGAGACCATGAAACCAAGGAACGAGACCGAGGTTTTGGAGAACTCGCACTTCTCCAGCTTGCAATACAGCTTTGCAGCTCGGAGCTTCGAGAGGACCTGCTTGACGTGCTCTACATGCTGCGACGGATCAGCACTGTAGATCAAGATATCGTCAAGATACGCAATTGCGAACTGGTCCAACTCGGTGCGCAGGACGTCGTTGATGAAGTGCTGGAACGTCGCTGGCGCGTTGGTGAGCCCAAAGGGCATCACCAAGTACTCGAAGTGCCCATATCGAGTACGGAAAGCTGTCTTCCACTCGTCCCCGGAGCGGATGCGCAGCAGATTGTAGGCTCCACGAAGGTCCAGCTTAGTGAACACCTTCGCGCCTCGAAGTCGGTCCAGCAGCTCGCCGATCAGCGGTAAAGGGTAACGGTTCTTTACCGTGATACCGTTCAGTGCGCGGTAGTCAACGCAAAGACGAAGTGAGCCGTCCTTCTTCTTGACGAAGAGGATTGGTGAGCCTGCTGGGGACGACGAAGGACGAACGAATCCCTTGGCAAGATTCTCGTCGAGATAGTCACGCAGAGCGTGAAGTTCGGGCTCGGACAGTGAGTACAGAGGCCCGAACTTTGGCGACTTGCCCGGCTCCAAGTCAATGGGGCAGTCATAAGGGCGATGCGGAGGCAAGGAGTCAGCTTCCTGTTTAGAGAAAACAGACAGGAAGTCCTTGTACTCCGCAGGCACTTCGACAGTCGCAGTGCTCGGCTCGTCAGTGGGCAGGACATGGACCTGAAAGATGGTCAGGGGTTGCGTTCCATGCCTGCATGCATCCAAAGACTCGCGCATCGAGCGGTAATCAATGCTGCAGACGCGGAGAGGAGCGTCCGAGCTGAGAGGATGTTAGGGATAGCTCCTGCTTGTTCTCCACTTTAACTGCACACTTGGCTATTCTTTTGCCTTTCTGTTTGTTTGTGTGTAGCCTTGCAGTTCCCCTCCGATTTTCCGCCTTTTGCCTGTCTTTTCCGCTCCTTCCGCACTTCCGTTTTCCCGTGCTGCTCCGCTTCCTTTGTCTTCTTCGCACGCGCCGGTTTGTTTGTGCACGCGCCTTGCTGCGATTGGTTGCAATTCGGCTGCCGGTCATGTGTCCCCCCACCGGTGACTCATGACCTGCCTGACCGCCCCGATCTCTTGTTCATCTCGCATGCATTTGCCCCAACCTTATACTTGACCAATCCGCTTCTTGGACGTTGAGTCACATTGCTTCGCCTTTGCACGTTTCTCCTGCCAGGTGCTTCGCTTTTGCTTGCGCCTCTCTCGCTTTGGTTCTCTGCCTGTCTCGGTGGTCCTTCTCGGCCCTCGTTCGTGCATCGCCCCCTTCGCCCTGCTCGATCGCCCACTTTTCCCTCCCTTGGCCGCCCTTCGCTGCCAAGTCCGGACTTGTCTATAAATAGCCTGACCCCCGCGATGTGTAGTCGAACCTTAGCGTTCAAAATAGGACTAAATAAAGTGCCTTCTACTTTATTCTCTGAGTGTTCCTCACGTCTCATTTCGAGACTAGTCTTATCTTGAACGGATCTTTGCTTCCCTCGCTCCCTCTCCGAGTCCACTTCGGACTTTACCCTTGCCTTCCCTGAGCTCACTTCGAGCTCACTTCTTCTTTTGCCGTTGAGTCCCCTTCGGACTCTAACATCATTTTGAACGCTCCCTCTTGGCTTCCCGGCCTTTCTTCTTCTTTCGCCTCTCTTTCCCTCGTCGATCCGATGGCTGAGCCTGCTGCACCCCCGGCAGACCTCAATGCGTACCTGGCGCGCATGGAGGAGCGTATGAACGCCCTCATGACCCAGAACGCTGCTCTCCATCGTCAGATCCAAGATCTGCAAGCTCCCGCCGCCGCTCCCCGCCAGGTCTACCAGGTGAACAAGCCCAAGGAGTTCCTAGGTTCCCGCGACGAGACGACGGCCTTCCTCGCCCAGTGCCACCTCGTCTTCCTCGCCGATCCTGCCTTCTTTGCGCCCGAGCGCCAGAAGGTCCTTTATGCCACCTCCTTCCTCCGCGGCGAAGCTTTCAAATGGTACGAGGCCGCCTTTTATATGGCCAACCGCTTCCCGGCTTCCTTCGCGGATTTTGAAGTTGCCCTCAAGTCGACCTTCGGTGAGGACACGGCCTCCTCGCAAGATAAGGCCTTGAACGACCTCAAACGCTTGGTCCAGCTCAAGTCCTGCCAAGCCTTCGCCACCCGCTTCGTCCAGCTCGCCGCCCGCGTCCAGACTGACGAACCCACCAAGATGCACTTCTTCAAGGAGGGTTTGAAGTCTGAGGTCAAGTTCCACCTCATCGGTCTCCGCCCCGCTCCCGCTTCCTTGCCCGAGTTGATCAAGGCAGCGGTCGAGTACGACGATGCCCTCCATCGTCTCAAGGTCTCCTCCCGTTCCCAACCTCCTCCTCCTTCTTCTCGCTCTGCTCCCCATCACCACCATTCTCCCGCGCATGTTTCTTCTTCCTCCTCTTCTGCACCCACTCCCATGGACCTTGACTCTGTCTCGGTCCGCCCTGCTAAGCTCTCCGACGTCGAGAAAAAGCGACGTCGTGAGCAGGGTCTCTGCTTGTACTGCGGGGAAAAGTCTTGTCCCGGCAGTCGCGATGTTCAGCAGTGCCCGGTTCTGGTCAAACGGAACTCGGGAAATGCTCACAGCCGAGCAGCACCTCGCAAGTAAGCGAGGTGGTCTGTTCGGCGATACGAACATCTTCCCCCTCTGACTCGTCACTATCGGACGATAAGCTTCTTCTTCCGGCCACTCTTATCGTCATGAGTCTTTCTGGCCCGGTCTCCATCTCCCTTTCTGTTTTTATTGATGATGGATGTTCCGCTCTTGCCCTCATTGATCCTGCCTTTGCCGATCTCCATAAACTCTCTCTTATCCCTCTTTCTACTCCTTACTCCGTTTCCCTTGCTGATGGTTCTTCGGCCGGTTTCATTCGTTTCCAAACCGCGCCTTTGACTCTGACCATTGGTTCCCACACCGAGTCGATTTCTTTTCTTGTGACTCGACTCTCCACCACTCCCATCACTCTTGGTCTTCCCTGGATGCGCTTGCATAATCCAGTTGTTAATTGGAAGTCCCTCTCCCTTTCATTCTCCGATCCCTCTTGCCTTGCTGATGGACACATCCTCGCGGATGTCTCTGCTTCTTCCTTGGACACTCCGTCCGCTTCCGGCTCCTCGCCTCCCCCTTCGGGCACTTCGCCTTTGACTCCTCCTCCCTCCGGTCCTTCCCTTACACCGGTTCCCTCCTTTGGCACTTCGCCTTCCCTTTCTTCCCGCCTTGACTCTGCTTCGCTTTCTGAAGAGCCAACGGCTTTATCTTCACCCGACATTGAGCTCGTTAATGCGGCGAGTCTTCTCCGTCTTGCACGGGAAGACAAGCTCGACATTTTCGCTGCCCAAATGGATATCCGTCCTCCTTCGCCGGAGACGTATCCTACGGTGTCGATAAGGTCCGTGCTCACGACGAAGGTGTATGCCGAGTCTGGCACCCCTGTTGACTCTCGAGGTGTCCCGCTCAAATACAATGAGTTTGGCGACGTTTTCAGCCTCAAGTCTGACCCTCCTTCTTCCTTGCCTCCTCACCGTCCGTATGACTTGTCTATTGAGTTTGTACGGACCGAGGATGGAAAGGAACCTCGTTTGCCAAAGCCGGGGAAAGTCTATCCTTTGTCCCCGGCCGAGGAATCTGCTCTTTCGGAGTATCTGACCAACGCCCTCGCACGTGGTTGGATCTCCAAATCCTCTTCTCCCGTTGGTGCTCCCTGCTTCTTCGTGAAGAAGCCCAATGGTGGTCTTCGCCTTTGCGTCGACTACCGAGGCCTCAATGCCATCACGAAGAAGAACCGTTACCCACTTCCCCTCTTCCAGGATCTTCTGGATAAACTTTCTTCTGCCCGCGTCTTCTCACACCTCGACCTTCCTGATGCTTACCACTTGGTTCGTGTCAAGAAGGGCGATGAGTGGAAGACTGCTTTTGTTTGCAAATCTGGCTCATTTGAGTACAATGTTATCCCCTTTGGTCTTTCGAATGCCCCCGCTGCTTTTCAGTTTTTTATGAACGACATCTTCTCGGACCTCCTTGGTGTCTGTGTTGTCATTTATCTTGACGACATCCTGATCTTCTCAAAAGATCCCCAGGAGCATGAGGAGCATGTTAAGCTTGTTCTCTCTCGCCTTCGTGAACACTCCCTTAAGGTCAATCCGGCCAAGTGTTCTTTTGACCTTTCTGAAGTTGACTTTCTCGGCATGATCATTTCTGCCGATGGCATCAAAATGGACCCTGCCAAGGTCGAGGCCGTTTCCCTTTGGCCTGTTCCCTCTTCTGCTCGCGATATCCAAGTCTTTATTGGTTTCGCAAACTTTTACCGCCGCTTCGTCAAGGACTTTTCCGCACTTGCTCGTCCTTTGACTTCCCTCACTACCAAATCCTCCACCTTCTCTTGGTCTCCCGAGGCCCAAGAGGCTTTTGATTCTCTTAAACTTTCCTTCACTTCCGCACCTATTCTTCGATACTTTGATTTCTCTAAACCCGCTGTCATCGAGCCCGATGCTTCTGACTTTGCTTTGGGTGCCGTCCTTTCTCAGTTTGACCCTGACGGCGCTCTTCACCCCGTTGCTTTTCACTCTCGGCAATTCCGTCCCGCCGAGGTGAATTATGACACTCACGACAAAGAGCTCCTCGCCATTGTCGATTCCTTTACCGCCTGGCGTCATTACTTGATGGCTGCCGACCCTGATATTCCCACTCTTGTTTTCTCTGATCATCAGAACCTTACCCGGTTCACTGCCGCTTCTCAACTTTCTCGCCGCCAGTTCCGGTGGGCCCAATTCCTTTCTGACTTTGCTTTTCGCATTTACCACCGCCCTGGTCGTCTCAACACCAAAGCCGATGCTCTCAGTCGCCGTTCTGACTTTGAGATAAAGCCTGGTGACTCCCTCCACTCCACCAACTTCCTTCAGCTGTTCGAGTCTATTTCTCTCGACAGCATCACTGTTATCGGCTCGAATCCCGACTTTCTTTCCGAGATTCGAGCTGCCACCCTTTCTTGTTCCCTCCTTTCTGACTTTAACGCCAAACGTCTTGATGGCGATTACTCCTTCCGTGACGGTCTCCTTTACTTTAAAGACCTGATCGTTGTCCCTTCCCCCGAGCTCCAGCTCAAAGTGTTTGAGCAACGTCACTGCTCCGCTGCCGCTGGTCACTTTGGTCTTGCCAAGACCGTTGAGCTCGTCTCCCGGGACTTTCACTGGCCCCGGCTTCGTAAGTCTGTGCGTCGCTTCATTGCTAATTGTGAAGCGTGCCAGCGAGCCAAGCCGTCCCGTCACTCCCCTTATGGTTTACTTCATCCTCTCCCCGTTCCTTCCGAACGTTGGTGGGACCTGTCGATGGACTTCATCACGGATCTCCCACCTTCGAACGGTTTTGACTCGATCTTCGTGGTTAAGGACCGCCTGTCCAAACAAGCACACTTTGTGCCCACCACGAAGACGGTTACAGGCGAGCAAACCGCCGAACTCTTCCTCTCCCACATCTTCCGCTTGCATGGTTGTCCCCGGTCTATTGTTTCGGACCGAGGAACTCAGTTTACTTCGGCCTTCTGGAGGCGCTTCAATGAGCTTCTGAAGACGAAGATTTCCCTTTCTTCTGCCTTCCACCCCGAGACCGACGGTTCGACCGAGGTTCTCAACCAGGTCATCGAGCAGTATTTGCGTATCCATTGCAATTACCTGCAAGACGACTGGACCCTTCACCTTCCCCTTGCCGAGTTCACTTACAACAACTCGGAAAACACCTCCACTGGCATGACTCCCTTCTTTGCAGTCCATGGCCATCACCCCATTTTCGATCCCTCTATCATTCGTGATCCCTCTGTTGTGCCCTCTGCCGAAGAACGTGTCGACCGACTTCAGACCGTTCTCGAGGATCTCAAGGCCAACCTCCGGGTTGCCCAAGAGTCCTACACTGTGCAGGCCAACAAATCCCGTCTCCCCACTCCCGACATCTCCGTTGGCGACCTCGTTTTTCTGGATCGTCGCCACATTCGCACCCTTCGTCCCTCCAACAAGCTTGACCAGAAAAAGCTTGGCCCCTTTAAAGTTCTTCGCCGCATCAACCCCGTTGCCTTTGAGCTTAAACTCCCTTCCACACTTAAAGTTCACCCCGTTTTCCATGTATCCCTCCTTGAACCCCGAACGAAGGACATTGTTCCCGAGTTCACCCAACCAGAACCACCTCCCATTCTTGTTAACTCCCAGGAAGAGTTTGAGGTCGAGACTGTTCTCGATTCTCGGCTCTTCCGTGGTCGCTTACAGTACTTGGTTCAGTGGAAGGGCTATTCCGAGACTGACCGGTCTTGGGAGCCCACTGCCAATGTTTCCCACGCCACTGATCTTGTTGCTGACTTCCACCTTCGCTATCCCTCAAAGCCGAAGGCGACGTCCGGAGTTCGTCGCTAAGGAAGGGGATGATGTTAGGGATAGCTCCTGCTTGTTCTCCACTTTAACTGCACACTTGGCTATTCTTTTGCCTTTCTGTTTGTTTGTGTGTAGCCTTGCAGTTCCCCTCCGATTTTCCGCCTTTTGCCTGTCTTTTCCGCTCCTTCCGCACTTCCGTTTTCCCGTGCTGCTCCGCTTCCTTTGTCTTCTTCGCACGCGCCGGTTTGTTTGTGCACGCGCCTTGCTGCGATTGGTTGCAATTCGGCTGCCGGTCATGTGTCCCCCCACCGGTGACTCATGACCTGCCTGACCGCCCCGATCTCTTGTTCATCTCGCATGCATTTGCCCCAACCTTATACTTGACCAATCCGCTTCTTGGACGTTGAGTCACATTGCTTCGCCTTTGCACGTTTCTCCTGCCAGGTGCTTCGCTTTTGCTTGCGCCTCTCTCGCTTTGGTTCTCTGCCTGTCTCGGTGGTCCTTCTCGGCCCTCGTTCGTGCATCGCCCCCTTCGCCCTGCTCGATCGCCCACTTTTCCCTCCCTTGGCCGCCCTTCGCTGCCAAGTCCGGACTTGTCTATAAATAGCCTGACCCCCGCGATGTGTAGTCGAACCTTAGCGTTCAAAATAGGACTAAATAAAGTGCCTTCTACTTTATTCTCTGAGTGTTCCTCACGTCTCATTTCGAGACTAGTCTTATCTTGAACGGATCTTTGCTTCCCTCGCTCCCTCTCCGAGTCCACTTCGGACTTTACCCTTGCCTTCCCTGAGCTCACTTCGAGCTCACTTCTTCTTTTGCCGTTGAGTCCCCTTCGGACTCTAACAGAGGAGGGGCGTGGACAAGGTCAGAATAATGTTCGACGGTTACTTTATTCTGAACAATGTCCGAAGAACAAACAACAGGAGGAGGTACATCAAGGAGGGAAAGAGAACTGACAACAGAAGAAGGGGTTTGGGAAGAGCGAAGGGGTTCGGGAGGAACAAGACAAGAAGGGGAAGACGAAGGTGGGAGCGTAGGAGAGGAGCTTAGATCAATCAAAGGAGTGGAATCATCAAGAAGGGGAGTGACATTGGAGGAAGTGGAGCAAGACGAAAGAGAAGTAGTGCATGGAGAGGGGTCGGAATCAACAGAAGGAGGGAGACAAAGAAGACCGCGAGACCAGACAATCTTGGGCTCGGCGGTGCGCAACCAAGGAAAGCCAAGGATAAGTGGTTGATGTGGAGACCTGATCACATCGAACCGAAGGCGTTGCGAGACGTCCCCGAGAATCACCTCGAGTGGAGCAGTCTCGCGGAGGATGGGGCCAGACGACAGCGGCTTACCATCCACGCCTTCCACTGCCAAGGGCGAAGCCTTGGAGCAGGTGGGGACAGAGTGTCGAGCAACAAAGTCCTCGTCGATAAAGTTGCCAGAGGCACCAGAATCGACAAGTCCTTCGCACGACAGAGAATCACCAGAAGGAAGACGAACAGCGACGGGAACAACCAACGAGCAACGACGAACAGACGAAACACAAGACTTTGGTTCGGTACCAGCTTCGGCACCAGGGTTGCGGCTAGCACAGACAGTTAACTTTGCCGAGGGTTGGCAGGACAGCTCAGGTATTTGCACCTGTGGATGAGGTGCAGTTCCCAGTGACACCAGAGGTGCCACGGGTACTATGCCAGAGCTGAGAGTGTCCGCCGGTCCAGAGGCAAGGCGAAGCTGTCCGCACATCACTGCTTCCCCAGTACTTACCAAAGGCACCTTACCAATGTCTTCACTTTCGGAAGGCGGTGGGCACGGCTCCGGTTCAAGGCCTTCACTTAGAACCGGGCCTGGTCGTTTCCCGAACTGAAGTCTTGCACTTCTCCATCTTCGTAAACGATGGTGCGGATGATCCTCGGGCCGGGAGGTCCAGGGGGCGGTCCGGTAGCTCTGGTAGATCCAAACTTGACGGGGCAGTTTCGTACCAAGTGGCCCTTCTTGCCACAGTACAGGCAGAGTCCAAAGCGGCGGCGGCGTTGTTTCTCCTCGGCGGTCAGGGGTCCAGAGACGGCAGAGTCCACTTGCATGGGCTCGGAAACAATGTAGGAGGGGTGCGGCGGAGCGAGGACGGGCGCGGGAGCGATGGCGGGAACGGCAGCGGAGGCGGAACCAAAGGCGAACTGGGAAGACCGGTAGCGGGCAGGCGTGCTTCGGCGCTCTTGACGGCGCTCGCGGATTCGTGCATCGAGCTCGTTACAAAGCTCGATGTACTCCTCCAGATCTCGTGGCAGAGGGCGAACTCGCGAAAGTTCGTCTCTGACATCATCCGACAAGCCAAGTCGGAAGAACGAGATCTTTGCACCGTCGTTCCAAGTCGTATCGGCGGCAATACGAAGGAACTCGGATGCATAGACTGCGCACGGGCGGTTGCCCTGAGACAGTGTGGTGATCACTGACTCGGCAGTCCTGGCCCGATCAGGGTCGTCAAACACTTTGGAAAAGCGTTCTAGGAAATCGCCAAAAGAGTTGAGTCGGTGTCATGAACCGAGTTTCCTTGCCTTGTATCTTGCCTAGTTATCTTGCCTTGTCCTTGAAATGAACTTTGTATTTTTAGTATCCTAAGCCTTGGATCTAGAATAAAACTTTGGCTTCACACTTGACACTCTGTGTCCCAGTCCAGTCCCCGCTCCTCTCCCTACGTTCGAGTCTTGCATTAGGACTCTTGCGCACTTCCCTGCTTGCCCCGTTGTCCAGTCTTGACACTTGGCAAGACCTTCAACAACCCCCCACTTGCCCTGCCTTTGCCCCGTCCCCTTCTCTATCTCTTTTACCAATGGCTTCCCCTTCTGGCCTTTCCGAGCCCGAGCTCCAGGCCATCCGTGCGGTCATTATCCAGTCCGCCGAGAACGCCCGTTCTCTCCAGGACTTTTCCAAGTTCCTCCACGATCAGGATGATGCGCTCAACCGCATCACCGATCGTATGGACCAGGTCCTGGCTCGCCGTGAAGAGGATGTCCGCCAAGTGGTCGCCGCCAGTGTCCAGGAGGCCCTCCGCAGCTACCAGGCCCAGCTACCTCCTCCTGCTCCCGCTCCCGCCCCGATCCGTCGTGCAGGTCGCCCCTACTTCGGCGTTCCTGACGACGTCGATGATCCTGCCCAAGACCCCGAGGACAACCCTGCTGGTCGCAACTCTGCCACCAGGCAGATAGGTCCCCCTGATCGCTTCTCTGGTAAGGACCCGAGCCGCTGCAATGCCTTCCTCTCGCATTGCAGACTGGCCTTCGTGTCCAACCCTCCCCTCTTCCAGACTGAAAGGGATAAGGTGTTCTACGCCTTATCCTATCTCGATGGTACTGCTGCAGACTACATGCAGCCGTACATCGATCAGTTGGAGAGAGACCCCGAGTGCTCTCCCCCTGCCATCCGTGACTTTGCCGGTTTCTCCGAGTGGCTCCGTGCTGCCTTTGGCCAGGTCCAGCCCACCATCGCCGCTGCTCGCGAGATGGTCAGGCTTTACCAAGTCACCTCCGCCGCCGCCTATGCCGCCGAGTACCGCCGCCAAGCCGTCCACCTCCTCACTTGGTCCCAAGACCCTCTCATGTTCCACTTCGAGAGTGGACTCAAGCCCTCGGTTCAAGACGAACTCTCCCGCCGCTCCTTCGACAACCTCGAAGATCTCATGCAAGCGGCGATCGCCATCGACAACCGCCAGGAGGACCAACGTTCCCGCCGTCCCAACCACCGCTCCGCTCCTGCTCCTGCTCCTGCTCGTCCGGCTCCTCTCCCTTTCCGTCCGGCTCCTCGCCCCTTCGCTCCTGCTCCTCCTCCTCGCCCCGCTCAAGCCTTCAACGTTCCGCAGCCCATGGACCTCAGCCAGGCCTCCGCTCGCAGGCTGACCGCCGAGGACAAGGCCGCCCTCCGTGCTGCCAACCGCTGCTTTTATTGCAAGCAGGAAGGGCACATTGCCCTTCGCTGCCCCAATAAGGCATCCTCCCGCTTGGCTGCCATCGATGCTTCTTTGGCTGTCGTTGATGTGAATAAACTTGACGACCAGGAAAACTTCTCTGCCTAGAAAAGGTCGGAGGAGCTTTCCTAGGCGTCAATCATGTCATAAATCTTCCTCCTGTAAATGTCTCCACGGTAAATCACTCTTCTGCCTTTTGCCATCTTGCCCCCGTCACCATTGCCACCGTTTCCACTGCTCTTGCTTCTTCGTCTTCGCCTCCCGAGCCTGACATCCAACGTCAGCCCTCCCTCGCTGTGACTCTGCTGTGCGGTCCAGAGTCCATACGGGCAACCGCCATGATCGATACCGGCGCGGTTACTTCGTTTATGGACACTGGATTCGCCGCAACCCACGCTCTCCCCACCTTTGCAACTTCTTTCGTCATCACTCTTGCCGATGGTTCTTCGATGGAGTCTAGTCTTGGAGTTTGTGTTTCTATGATCACAGGCATCAGCCACTATGAACAAATCTCGTTCGCGCTGATTCCCTTGGCTTCATACCCGATCATCTTGGGTATGGATTGGATCAAGAAACACAAGCCCTACTTTGACTGGCACCATGACTCTATTTTCTTGCCTTGCACCTCTATCCACAGTTTGGCCTCCCCGTTCTCTCCCGAGCCACAGTCCTCTAGGTCCAGCCCTGCCGAGCCGCCTGCCGAGTCCCCTGCTGAGGTCCCCGCCGAGCCTGCCGTGTCCCTGCCCGAGTCCAAGATCGTTCCTGCCAAGTCCCCAGCCGAGTCCCCAGCCGAGCCCGAGATCCTCCCTGCCTTGCCTCCTGCCGTGCCCAAGCCCAGTCCTGCCTTGCCTCCTGCCGTGCCCAAGCCCAGTCCTGCCTTGCCTCCTGCCGTCCCAAAGACCAAGACCAAGACCCAGTCCCTGCCCAGCGTCAGCCTGATCGGCAGCATCCCCTTCCAGCACGCCGTCCAGAAGGAAGGCCTGGAAGTGTTCCTCTTGGATGCTGCCCGAGTCCTGTCCCTCTGCTCCGTCGACGCTGGAGCCAAGCCCAAGGCCGAGCCCTCTGTCCCCTCCAAGTACTCGTCCTTTGCCAAGGTGTTTTCCAAGTCCGAGGCCGACAAGCTCCCCCAGCACCGCCCTTACGACCACACGATCCCGTTGGTCGAAGGTGCGTCCCCGTCGTTTGGGCCCGTCTACAACCTCTCCAAGCCGGAGATGGACGCCCTCCACACCTACATCCAAGAGAACTTGTCCAAGGGTTTCATCCGCCGTTCCGAGTCCCCTGCCAGTGCCCCAGTTCGCCGAGTTCGTTTAAGGTGTCTGCATACCAGTCTGGAGGTTGCCGGTTCGAAACCGATGCTGACACTGAATTTCGGAAAAGCCCGAGCTGGGGTGCCGTTCATGTTCCAGTCCTATCGAGCCATTATGGCTGACCTATAAGGGGGAGATAGTGTCATGAACCGAGTTTCCTTGCCTTGTATCTTGCCTAGTTATCTTGCCTTGTCCTTGAAATGAACTTTGTATTTTTAGTATCCTAAGCCTTGGATCTAGAATAAAACTTTGGCTTCACACTTGACACTCTGTGTCCCAGTCCAGTCCCCGCTCCTCTCCCTACGTTCGAGTCTTGCATTAGGACTCTTGCGCACTTCCCTGCTTGCCCCGTTGTCCAGTCTTGACAGTCGGGGATCACCCATCTCAAGCATCGGAGTCGCCCACTGGAGAGCCGGTCCAGTGAGCAGACTAATGACGAATCCGACCTTAATCGGGTCAGCAGGGAACCGGTGGGGCTGCATTCGTATATACAGTTTGCACTGATTTACGAATGCCCGGAACCCTTGCCGGTTACCGTCGTAACGGTCCGGCATCTGCACGCTGTACCCAGCGGCAGGAGCATCGCGAGCTGTCCGGAGCTCGGCGAGCTCGGCCTCCAAGGCACGGAGGCGGTCCACGAGGGCAGGATCCATGGCGGGACTGGGACTGGGACTGGGAAAAAAAAAAAAAGCGAGGAGGTTCAAGAACAGGAGAGCGAAGAGGGCTCAGACACAAGTGTGCTTGAGGTTCGGACAGGACTAGGAAAGGGGCGGGGCTAGGAGCGGAAGATACCAAGCAGGTGGTATCAGTAGAAGAGAGTTCGAACAAAGTGTAAGGAGTGAACAAGCGCAAGGACGAAGACCAAGTGCTTGGTATGAGCTTTATTAGCTTTTAGCCCCGAACACCAAAGAACAAGTTTTGTTCGAACTGGTGTTCAACATAGGCTCAGACATGCAGGGCTATTTATAGACCGGGAGAAGGTCGAGGGGCAAAAGTGGGCGAGAAGGGTGGAGCATCACAGAGAAGCGAGAAGGGGGTGCGAGAGTGGCTGGTGTGCAAGCGAGAGAGGCTTGGCACAGCCCGGGGACATGTGCCGAGCGGTGGGGGAGGCAGGAAACCAGTAGACGCGGGTGGCAACGGCGCGTGCTCATGCATGGGGGCAAACAAACACGTGGGGACTCATGATTGGTGCGGAGGGCGAGAGCATGCGGGACAATCTCATTGGTCCGTTGTGATGCTGGTCATCACATTGGGACGGCTTGGACGGAAGGTCATTGTGGTCAAATCCAGAGTCCCGTCCCTGGTGACGTGGATGTACGGGTCCTTGTTGCACTTGCTCATGAACTCGTTATACTTGACCGAGAGACTATTGGAACAACCACCGTTGACCAGGTGCCCGACAAAGCCAGAGTCCACCATTTTCTGCTTCATGCGTTCGAGGTGGCTGACGGTGGCAGTGGCGTGGGGGAGGTCACGTCCTTCTTGGTTGGAGTACCAATCCAGGGCCCTCTTGAACACTTGTTTGAGGTAGTCGAGAATGGTGTTGTTGAGTTCACTGTTCCCAGTGGACCATTCCCAGACGACCCCGTTGAAGTGGTACCAATTGCCAGGGCGCTCGCGATCGTGGATCCAAGTTTCGCCGAACACAAAGACAATAAAATCCAGCAGCTCTGCGTCGCCCGTTGAGTTGGTCAGGTACTCTTTGAAGAGCCGCGCGGCATCAGGGCCGATATCCGAAAGGTACGGAGTGGGGTCTGCGAGGTGGGCCGTGCTTTTGACCTTGTCGTTTTCAGGAACGCCAGAATATTGGTTATGAACATATTGGAAGTTCACTTGTCCAATGAACTGGCTGAAGCTTCTCGATGGTTGGATCTTGAGGAAGCGGTCGATTGGATAACGCCGCATGCCACTCGGATCTTCGCAGTTGCAGTGAGAGCATTTGAATCGGAATCCATCCGCGGTGATAGATCCATGCAAAGCAACACTGGAGCTTTGACAGAAAACGCAGTCACTCTGCAGGACAACGCTAAAACCCATGTGATCCGATTGGGGTCGAAACTCGAGGATCTCCGAGCCGCTGTAGACATTGTTGAGAATATGCTGGACATCAAGCTTCATGGCTTCCATTTGGTGGTCCAGATCGACAGTCGACTCGGACAGCTTGCGATGCCACAAGGCCAGTGAGCTGGCTGATTCGGAGTTCAGGGTCCCGGAGGTGACTGGACAGTGATCCGATTGAACGGTGTACGTCGATTTGGTTTTCAAGTACACCAATGTATGGGTGGAGACGATGTCGTCAAGACCCGGATCTTCGCAAATCGTGCATCCCTTGCTGCGAACAATGAGCTTTCCCGAAGCCAAGAACTCCATCGACAATAGATCGATGGGCTTGATCATGAAAGGAACCGATCGTAGGGCACGAGAGAGTTTGACGTTTTTCTCGTCGCTCAAACAGGCCTTCATGCTGCTCCATTGGACGTTTGGAATATCCTGCAGGATCGAAGGGACCGCTTCGTTGCCTCCGATTGGACCAGGGATTTGGTGTCGGAGGGAACGGCTTTGCAGAGTCAATTCCCCCTTGCGTTGGTCGTCAATCTCGGCACAAAGTCCAAACTGTTCCTTGAGTGACTCGGCAAGGGCACACCAATACTTGGGAAGGTAGTATGCGGAGCGAGGGGCCCAACGAAAGGACGAGGCACTTTGTTCGGCAAGTGCATGACAGGAGGGGTCGGTACAGTCAAGCTTGATCATCCCATACGAAACGGAGAGGAAACAATTGGGGCTTGTGTGCTGAGCCTGATTCGTGCGACGCTTGAGGAATGGGCATCGCTTTCTCGAAACGAACAATCGACAGAAACTAGGGAGCCCTTCGACAACCTGGAGTTGAGACCAATCGAAATCGGTCATCGGGGAGGGGAACAGTGCAACAAAAACGGGTTCCTTTGTCCCGAGCCTCTGAAGGAATTTCTGGGCCACATCCCTGAAGACGGAGGGCATGGGACAGAAAGAGTTCCCAGTTGAAGGAACGGGAACACGAACAACGGAGCTTGGCCCTTGCTGGATGGTTGCTTCACTGTCAGCATCTTCAAGGACGGTATCGACAGAGGTAGAATCCGAAAAATCACCTATATCAGGGGACGGATGATCCAGAGGGCAATCTTGCATAGCTGGATGTGTCGAAAATGAACCATGAGGTTCAGTCAGTATTGTGGGTGGCAGTGTCAGTGAATCCATACATAAGCACATGCAATGAAGAAGCGTGAACAGAGCCTATTGGGGAGCAAAGGGCTCAAGGAAGACGAAGAAAGGCAATAGAAACTGCATATTGAGATCAATGAGAGTTCACCGTAAAGCCAACAGTTGGGATTGTCACGAATGAATGGAAGGGTAGAGTAGTGAGTGTGGGTTGGGTTTGGAGGTAGTGAGGATGGAGAAATGCTTTGACGGGGACGGAGGCAGGCCTATTTATGTTTTTTTTTTTTTTGTTACTATAGTCAACTTTATTCAAGAAGACAAGCCATCAGGTCCAACAGGTTGGTACCCCGGCACGTTGAGTACACAGGCAAGCCTATTTACTCCTGTTGCAGCCTAGTGCTGCCTCAGCTGCCCACAAGGTCTGAGACCAAGCGGGTGAACACATTTTCGAGCAGTTCCCACAAGGGAACAGCAGGATCGAGGGGGGGTCGGGGTGGAGGAATGACAAGTGCTGACACTATACTACGCTGTGATGAGGGTGCAGGGAGAGACTGCAAGGGTGGGACTACACTGGGTGTGGGAGTGGGTGGTGGTGCTGGGTGTGCACCAAGTGCGAATGCTCGGAAGGCAGTGCGGGGAGCGGGTACATGAGCAGCAAGTGATCCAAGTGCGGGAGGGGTGCGACTGCGAGGGGGAGTGCGATCGAAACTGAGCAGGTCCAGCAGCTTGTCCACTGGTCCCACTCCGGCTATACCACTTTCCACCCAAGTCGGGTGGGCCGTCTTGAGGGCTGCGACCTTGCGGACCAGGACTTGATGCGGATCCACACACTGCTGTGCGTGGGTCCTGGTCAAGTCGATCCCGGATCCGTGTCGAGCCAGGTTCTTGCACTTGCGGTAGCCAAATCTGAAGTGGCCTGGGAGAGCACCGAGTCGCCATCGGACCATGAACATGAGCATGATCATGGATCCTTGGTACCCGCGAGCCTCCCAGAGTCCCGACATCTTGGTCGACGGGGTGCAGGCGGCGGTGAGCTGCTTGGAGCGGTCGAAGCCGTTCTTCATGTGGTCCTCGAAGATGAGGGTCTTGATCGGGACGGGCTGGGGTCGGGGCGGTCCGGGCGGCGGCGGCTGGTGTCGGGTCTTGCCTCGGTAGATCTCCGTGGCCGTGAGGGAGTGGTCGGCCTCTTGTCGGCGGACCACCATGGCCCAGTGCGGATCGGCTCGGACTCCTTGGCCGAGGAACTGGTCGGGGTGGTAGGGCGCAATGATCTTGTTGCGCAGGATCATCGACAGCATCTTGTCGCCGTCAGAGACTTGGTCGTCCCAGCGGGCCCAGTTCTGCAGGGCCAGCATCTTGACACGGACCGACATCTTGGGAAGGCCGCAGTTGAGGTGCATGGCACCGACGGGAGTGCCGGGGCCGACGCGGAACATGGTGCGGAGGGCCGTCATCTGGGCGTCGTCGAGGCGGTCGCGCAGAGCTGGGTCGGGGATGTCCATGGCCATCCCGTATTCGAGGGTCGGCCGCACAAAGGTCTTGTAGACCTGGGTGATGGTCTTGGCCGAGACCTTGCCGAGGGTGATGCCGAGTCCAACCACGGTGTCGGTGACCATGTGGACCTTGCGGAGGAGCTTGTCGAACTGGAGGTCCGGGCGGAATCCGTCAATGTCGACCATGACACCGAGGTAGCGGAACTGGAGGACCTTGGGCAGCTCGGTGCCGTACAGCTTGGCGGGATGGAGCTGGTCGACGTTGCAGGCCGAGTACAGCACCTCGCACTTGGGAGGCGAGAAGCGGTACCGGTTGTCGATGCTGTGGCGTTCGCAGATATCCAGCATGGCCTGGGTGCGGCCAGCCGGACAGAGGA